>NC_071997.2:116572147-116943397 GCF_028885655.2 Pongo abelii | reverse complement strand
TTGCTAGTCTGCAGCCCCAATACTCAAAGGGTGGTCCCTGAACCAGGACCAGCAGCATGAGCGTCCCTGAGAGCCTGTTAGAGCCTTGGGCCCACCCCAGGCTACCCGCATCTGCATTTTTACAAGAGCCTAGGTGGTTTCTATGCACATTAAGCATGAGAAGCCCGCTCCAATCCGAGCTGGCCTCTTGGCTGCAAGAAGTTTGAAGCTGACGCGTGCAGTGTGTACACTTTCTCTCCTGAGTTGTGAACTGAGCCTCAGGAGAAGCCACAATGAAGGGGTGTTCTCTCTGGCTCTGAATAAAGACCAAGGAAGGGGCCTGGCAGCCAGCGTGCTGCCAACTCTGCCCCTACCCTGCCATTCTGGCCCGACCCCCGCCATCCTGCTCCCGCTCCTTGCTTTTGCCTCCATGGTCCTCTCCGTCTACCATGCTGTTGTCTCCTCTTCCAGAAGATCCAGTACTTTGCTTCCTTCCACACCCAGTCTCGGGCTCACCAAGGCAGGAGGCCTTCTTGGGCAGACCCGGAAGACAAAGCTGTCCCCTCTGCTCCCCCTGT
The DNA here is from genome assembly GCF_028885655.2 of Pongo abelii. NCBI lineage: Eukaryota > Metazoa > Chordata > Mammalia > Primates > Hominidae > Pongo > Pongo abelii. The sequence goes on along the minus strand of NC_071997.2, from coordinate 116,942,840 downwards.
AATGACAGTCACAGTGAGAATCACCACCGACCGGCGGCATGTTTTCCACATTCCCAGGCTGCTTTACTGATTTTTCTTACTCAACTCTCACAGCAGAACCAAATTAAGCCCTATTATTATACCCATTTTACAGATGAAATCACCAAGACTTAGAGGGTGAATGTCCTTCGTTCAACAAATGTTTAAGTGTTTCCAAGTATGTTCCAGTTTGCGGGACCAGCTAATCGAGGAGCCCCACCCCCATCCAGGCTGCAGCTCCCAGATGGTGGACCCCAGAGGCTGGAGCAGGCCACGTGCGGAGGAGGGGGCAGGAGCCCAAGAAGCGTCAGTTGCCTCGCCAGAGATAAGGTTGCTTTGTTCTCCAGGCTGCTTCCTGCACTGGGGAATTCCATTCTGGCCTGTAGGCAGGTGGCTGCCTCCTCCGTTCTTGCACAATCGGCTCTGAAACATCTAGAATGACAGTTATTATGTATTTATGAACTCAGGATCTTTATGGTTTCACAAACTAGGTCTCCCCCTGAAAGAACCACCCATCCCCAGCTCTCAGTCTTAGCCCCGCAAAGGGCTCCCTCTGCCCTCAGTCTGTCATTGCCTGAAGCTGGGCAGGGTGCAAGGGTTTCCCACTGGAGACCTGCAGGGTGGCCCCGGACAGAGAGATAGGAATGCCAAGGGACGCCCATAGCCCTGGGACCCGCAGGCCTGGGGTGGAGAGAGGAGACACCTCTTATCCACCTGTCATCTGGACCTCCTAAGCCAAGTGGCTTTACCTGTTTGGAACTCAGTTTTGCAGGCTGTAAATGCGGACAATGGTCCCAGCACTGCCTACCTACCATGCTAGGGGATTCTGAAGAATGTAAAAATTCTAAAGTGCCGAAGACACGGCAGGGCAGTTATCCTGATTCCTGTGGGGCAGGGACGGCCCCCCGCCACCCTTGCTAGAGAAAACCACTTCCAGTTTTTATCTTGTAGATTATATAGGCAGCCATTGCTTAGGGAACAATTTACATTATACTGATCACAATTTCCACTTTTGAAATATCTTGCTCCTTGTAGAATTTTCTACTTTCTTGTTAAGAACAGGCCCTAGCTTGCAAGTGGGAGCTCAATGTAATCTTTAGGGATGTAGTTTGAAAGCTAGAAAAGTATGGTAATGAAAAGACCTTTATTACTAACATTTCTGCAGGAAAAAATAACTTTATTTTTGCTGGTCTGACACTCTCACAAAAACAGTTACTTGTAGAATATGATTTCTGAGATTTCATATTAATATCTTGCTCCTGATTTAGCAGAACAGCCTTCTTTGCACCCCTCCCAGCAGCCCCACGAGGTAGCTACTGTCTCCATTCTCCTGCTAAGGAAGCCGAGGCCCAGACAGGAGATGTAACTTAGCCAAGATTGCATAGTCAGTAGAAGGGAAGGAATTTGAAGGCAGGAACGTGGGTCTCCAGAGTGATATTTTCCACTGCAATGCTCAACCTGTTCTCTTCTGTAGAAAAGGATCCCTTCACAGCTTCACCCCGATAAATACCAGATGACACAGACAAGCAGAGGTGAGAGAATTCTGTCAACTGTGAAGTTCTACATATAGGTCAAAGCTTTTTATATCAAAGCTCTAATTTATTACAAGTCATTTAGAGCTTGTTATTTCCTTCACCAACAGAGCCTTGCTTTTACAGAAGGAACCACCGCAGGGTTCCTTGAATAATGAGTGTTTAAGATATTACTAAACACAACTTTCCAGAAGCACAATCTGCCGGAGGGAAGTGAGGGGCACTTTGGGCTGGGAAGTGAAATCGCTGGAACAGCGGATTCTGCACAAGCAGAGGAGACCTACTGAGACCTTCTCAAAAGAACAAATGCTTTTGGTTACCCCAGCTTGTTTACAACCCTGCGGCACCAGCTCATTTTTAAAAATCTGTATCTGGCTTTGGGCACGGTGGCTCACGCCTGTAATCCTACCATGTGGGGAGGCTGAGGCAGGTGGATCGCTTGAGCTCAAGAGTTCAGGACCACCTGGGGCAACAAGGCGAAACCCCGTCTCTACTAAAAATACAAAAAGCTAGCCAGGCGTGGTGGTGTGCATCTGTAACCCCAGCTACTGGGGAGGCTGAGGCACAAGAATCGCTTGAACCCGGAAGGCAGAGGTTGCAGTGAGCCAAGATGGTGCCACTGCACTCCAGCCTGGGCAACAAAGTGAGACTTTGTCTCAAAATAAATAAATAAATAAAAAATAAAAAATAAAAAAATAAAAACCTGTATCTTATTTATCATCACTTACAGTAAATTGTGTTTATGGTAGGGTCTAACAGAGTTATTATTCCAAGGACACTCAAAAAGTTTTCATAACCTGCCCAAGGTCCTATTTGCAAGCATCTCTTAATAGTCAATGCACAACCGTATGGTCTAGCAATTCTACTTCTTGTGTATACACACAACAGTGTGGAAAGTAGGGACTGAAACAAATGCTTACACACCTATGTGCATAGCAGCATTATTCACAGTAGCCAAAAGCTGTAAGTAACCCAAATGTCCATTAACAGATGAATAGATAAACAAAATGTGGTATGTACATGCAATAGAATATTGTTCAGCCTTTCAAAAGGAATTACATGCTAATTACATGCCGACACATGCTATAACATGAATGAAACTTGAAGACATTATGACAAGTAAAAGAAGCTACACACACACACAAAGGCAAATACTATATGATTCCACTAACGTGACGTACCTAGAGGAGGCAAACTCATAGAGACAGAAAGTCAAATGTTGGTTGCCAGTGGCTAGGGAGAGGGGAGAATGGGAAGTTGTTTTTTAAATGGGTATGGAGTTTCTGTTTGAGAAAATAAAAAAGTTCTGGAGATGGATGGTGGTGATGGTTGCATAACAATGTGAATGCACTTAATGTCACTCAACTGTACACCTAGAAATGGGGAAAATGATAAATCTTACATTATCTATGTATTACCACGATGCAAAAGCAAAGTCAATGTACAATCTGAATAATAACGCTGGTTGCCACAGGTACTCAGTTCAACCATTTGAGTAAGTTATTACCCTCCCAACTTTATAGATGAAGAAACTGATGTTCAGAGTGGTTAAGTGACTGCTCCCAAGTCAAAAAGCCAGAATCAAAGCTGGGATGCAAGCCAGGGCTTTCTGACAGGTCTCTCTCTGCTTCTGCGTGCTGCCTCTTGTCTGAATGCCTTAGTGGCCTCTGCATGGCCTTTGGTGAAAGGATTTTGTTTCTTTTGCAGAAAACAATCATTGAAAGGCATTTAGCCTTGGATCATTAGTTAGGAGCTGCCTCTGGCACAAATTTAGTGCGGCCTCAGCTTAGGCCCTCCCCAGTCTGCACCTCAGCTTCCCCATCAGGCAATGAGGTGGCTGCACTGGTGGTCGGCTTCCAAGGGCACATCCAAGCCCCACATTCCATCACTCTCTCACACCACATAGCCTCTGAAACAGAACTGCCTTTAGAAAGAAGCAAAATTCATAGGTCGATTATAATTCCCAGTTCTCCTTAGTTCCAATTTCTGCCTGTTGCCTCGTGTCATGACAATTTCACCCTCTTGAATTTGCAGAAGTGTGCTCATTTGGTTGATATGCTCACCCTGCAAATTCCCCAACCGTGTTTTGTTTCGGCAACAGTTGGCTTCAGACCTCATAGTCAGAGCTGCCTCTTGTAAATTCTTTATTACTGTTTGGTTTGAAACCTGCAAGGTAAAATTGTCTGAAGGTTATCAAGATTGATACTGCGGGCTTTGTTTTGAAGTCACTCAGTGGGGACAGTTAATGTATCTTTTTTTAAAACTTGCAAAGCAAGATCCCTAATGATTTATTTGTCTCTGCTTCAAAGCTTTAAACATTTCTTTTATCTATTGTCTGATAGGGATTCGTCTGTGATTTAAAACAAACAAACAAACAAACACAACAATTTAGTTGAATTTTTTTTTTTTAATTCTAAGTGTAGGACCAGCACATGAAAAGTGGCTGACCCAGCAGGATGGGATAAAAGAATAACTATTACAGAGTGTTTAGGACTTGATCCGTAGAAATACCACACTTTTATTCAAGTGCAGTGAGTAAAAAAATGGTCCTGTTATATTATCTGGCAATTTATTGTCATTCTGAGAAGGTTACAGGTTTTTTTTATTTGATAAAAAAGTAATACATATTCAGACCTAGAAAATGTGAAAAATGTAGAAAAGTACAAAAAGACAATAATCCCATTACCCAAGATACCTACTATTAAATTTTTATATATATTTCTAGTTATTTTTGCATTCATGTATATATTATTTATCCAAAAATAGGATTATTGTGTTACATTCTCTTCTGTAACCTACTTTTTTCATTTATATGTAAAACTTTTTTCTATTTTATTAAATACGTTCTATAAAGTCACTCTAATATTAATAGCTACACAGTAGTCTATTGCATGGATGTATCAACATTTACTTAATTCCACCCCTACTATCAGATGTTTCTTTCCAATTTTTTTGCTTAAAAAAAAAAAAAGGACAGAGATTATCATTACTTTGGCTAAAATTCTATGCATATCTCAATTATTTTTGGAAAATAAATTTGTACAAATGCATTGCGAGGTTAAAAATACACGGTTCTAAAGCTTTTGATAGATATTGTTATCATAGTTGTGAAAACTCTAAAACTTCCAAAATAAACACAAAGCGAGAGAAATGGAGAGGGTAATCATATATTTCTAGACCTTTTCCACATAATCTTCTTCCTCTGTGTCTCATCGTGATACTTTCCAAACCCAAACTGGCCAGCCTGCTTTAATATCTGCGGTGTCCTCAGATAGTTAAGCTGTAGAGGGGAAGAACTCAGGACTAGAAGATTGGACACTTGGCTTCCAATCCTGAATCAAGCTTCACCCATCTGGCCATAAACAAGATATCTGGCCTTTAAAGTTTCTCCATTTGTGAAACCATGTCACCATGGTTTCATCTGATGTCAGCCAGATAATTACAAAAGGCCCTTCCTGCGCTTATATTGGAAATGAAAGAAAACGGATGAAAATGCAGGTAAAATATTAACACGGTGCTTCTGATTTTCATTCCCCATGCTTTCTTTTCCAATGCTTTCTTTTCCAATCATTTCAACCTCCCCATGTGCTTCCCCTAGTGCTTGGCTGCGTTTACCTTCTCTTATTTCAGTCTAAAACTCACTCTTGGGCAGGCTTCAGCTGGGTGGCCAACGATTACCAAGCCTTTTTGAGTCATTAGGAATTAGAAGTAATCTTTCCCCAATGTGCTCCTTTGCAGTTTATCCAGAGCCTTTGAAATGCAAATCACTCCAACCTGCAGCTGGGGAAACTGGACTCTTTAGGGTCTCCAACTGATCTCCACAGCCTGTGCCCAGCAAGCCCCAAGCAGGCAGGATCCTGTGGCCTGCTTCCGAAGATCAAAGGGGCATTGTTCATCTAAAGTTCACCACCAGAAAACCTAGATTAGCAAGTAGTTCCGCCTCCATCAGTCTTTAATATCAAACGGCTGTTAACACAGGCAGGACGCAAGGCCTCTGGCCACGGGCTCTGAGCAACTCAAGAAGAGAAGCTACTAAGATATCTCACAAGAGGAAAAAGTAGCAGGTGAAGTTTCTGCTCTTATCTCTCTTGGTATGGAATACAATCAGTGGTTAAGAATGGCAGCTCTGGAGCTGGGCGGGCTGGGCTGTTCCCTGGTCTTGCACAGAGCAGGTACTAATACAAGCATTTGGAATAAACTAAATGAATTTCTATAGCTAAGTCTGGGGGCATATACTCTTCTTTGTTGGCACATTTGTGGTCTCCTCCTTGTTCTTCTTTGAACTAGTCCTGACTGGGCAATGGAAGTCAGCAAGCTCTGGCCAGCAGGGAGTGGACTCTGGGCTTCTTGACCACCACATGTTTCCACAATGCACAGTTTGATTACCTGGGCCCCTGCCTTGTCTTTCCAATAAATGCCCCATGGACACGCACATTCTCTCCACTCCCTCCTGGATTCCCACCAACATGATAGTAAAGGAATGCAAAAGGCACAAACTATGAGGGAAGAGAGAATAAGAGAGGAGATGACAGTGGACAAGAGATATCTACAAAATTCTAGAAGTGGCAAAACAGATGAATTAGTAGTAACTGACTTAGTGGGGAGAAGAATAACCTTTCTTCAGTAAGCTGAGCAAACTAGGAGACAGCAGCTAGTAAGAGATGCCAAAAAAGTTCTAAAAATGTGAAAACAGAGAGATGAATGGTATCTGACTGAGAAGAGAGAAGAAAAGTGAATCTGACTTCCTTCAGTAGGACCAGCTAGATACAATTTCCTAGAGCTAAAGAATATATGTATAATTTCCCAGAGCTAAAGAATGAATATATATATATACACACATATATATATACACGTATATATATACGTGTATATATATATATATATATTTTTTAGAGACAGGGTCTTGCTCTGTTGCCCAGGCTGAAGTGCAATGATGCAATCATAGCTTACTGCACTCTTGACCCTCTCTGCTCAAGCAATTTTCCCACCTCAGCCTCCCAAGTAGCTGGGACTACAGGTGTGGATCACCATGCCTGGCTAATTTTTGGTACTTTTTTGTTGAGATGGCGTTTCACCATGTTGCCCAGAATGGTCTCAAACTCCTGAGCTCAAGCATTCCACCCACCTCGGTCTCCTGAAGATGACATTTTTAAATAGAAAAGGTTCTCTAAATGCCCAACATAATGTTGGACATTTGAAAAAAAAAGCGCATTGATATAAAATTTGATAATAGTAAGTATGAAAAAGATATCCTGAAAGGTTTTTTCTGTTTTTTTTTTTTTTTTTTTTTTCAGAAGGGGAAGGAATCAATCAGAAAACTAGAAGCTAAAAACACATGGATGTACTTTCTTAAACATTCTGAGGGAAAATATTTTTCAAATATAGAATATTATACCCAGCCAAATTATCAATCAAATGTAAATTGAGAAAAAAACCTCAGACTTGAAAGATCTCAAAAGCTTATGTCCATAAATTCTTCCTCAGGAAGTTCTGCAGAAAATACTCCATCAAAATGAGAGTTAAGACAGAAAAAGACACGGGACATGGCAAAGATGGAATCCTAGGAACTAGATTTACCCTCCCACCTGAAACAAATATAGAACCAGACCAAATGTAAGAAACAACAGCTCTGAAGACATTAGACACTGGGTAACAAAGACCAGTGAAACAAATAGAGCCCTACAGGTAGGGAGGACACATCCAGACAGAAACCAAGGGCTTCTCTGAGTTTGAAGAGACGAAGCAGGACATCTGGGGAAATGTCCTGGAAAAACCAAGGCAGCCAACATTCATAGGATTGAATACCTGCGTAGAGAGCGCTGCACAGAAAGGGAACTTCAAAGATCTGAAGAGAGTTCCTTTAAGAATTCAATTGAGTACTTACCAGTGCATATGTGTGAGGAAACTCCCCAAGGTCAGGGAAAGAAAGCACTAGAGGGAACGGTGCTGGGACCAATGCCTGCTCCATCAGATTGGAACAGCTCATAATTCATAAAGCATTAGCTAGAGTACCAAGGAGGATCTTGCCCCAGTCAGGGAGAAAAATTGACCCTAGACTAACTATTGCTTTGTTCCAGCATAATAAAGATTAAAAGCAAGAACCAAAAGGAGCACATTGTTTCTATGTAATTTAACCTCATCCCAGAACAAAGTTCAACAATATTTTTAAAGGTCAGGCATGGCAGCTCATGCCTATAATCCTAGCACTTTGAGAAGCCAAAGCGGATGATCACTTGAGCTCAGGAGTTCGAGACCAGCCTGGGAAACATAATGAGACTTCGTCTGTAAAAAAAAAAAAAAAAAAAAAAAAAAAAGAAAAGAAAAAAAGAAATATTATTAGGAATGAAAATATATCCAGCACCCAACACTAATAAAATTCATAATATTTGGGATCCAATTTAAAGGAAAATGAAACCCATAATGAAGAGAAAACTCATTTATGGAAACTCACCCAAAAATAGCACAAATGATAGAAATAGTAGACAAAGACATTAAAATCATTATAGGGCCAGGCACGGTGGCTCATGCCTGTAATCCCAGCGCTTTGAGAGGCCTAGGCAGCAGATTGCTTGAGCTCAAGAGTTTGAGACCAGCCTGGGCAAAATGGCTAAGCCCTGTCTCTATTAAAAATACAACAAAGTTAGCCAGGAGTGGTGGTGTGCACACATATAGTCCCAGCTACTTGGGAGGCTGAGTTGGGAGAATCGCTTGAACCTGGGAGGCAGAGGTTGCAGTGTCCCGAGACCACACCATTGCACTCCAGCCTGAGAGACAGAGAGAGACTCCAACTCAAAAAAAAAAAAAAAAAAAAATTGTTATAACCACATTGATATAACTCCTTATATCTCTAAGGAGTTAGACAAAAGATTGAACAAGTTTAGTAGAGAGACAAAAGATATAACTAAGATCCAAACGGAATCTCTAAAAAGAAAAACTTTTTATATCTGATACGAAAAGTATATTGGAAGGGAATAATGGCGGATTATATATTACAGAAAAAAAAGATTAGCAAACTTGAAGATGCATCAATAAAAGGTATTCAAAATGAAACACAGGAAAAAAAAGACTGAAACACAAATAAACAGAGCATTAGTGAAGTGTAGGACAACTTCAAGCAATCAAATATAAGTGAGGGCTACTGTAAAACATACTTCACCAGCAAATGATCCACAGCTCCTGCTACACATGTTGTCATGTAAACCCCTCATCGAGTGTGAGCTGTGCTTAGTGAGCGACTTACAGAGAACAGCATAAGGGAAATGTGATGGTGAGTGACTTGGACACCAGTGTTCCCAAAGAAAAGGAAAGCGGGGGACAGAAAAATATGTGAAGCCAGGTGAGGTGGCTCACGCCTGTAATCCCAGCACTTTGGGAAGCTGAGGCGTGCAGATCACCTGAGGTCAGGATTCGAGACCAGCTTGGCCAACATGGTGAAACCCTGTCTCTACTAATGATACAAAAATTAGCTGGGTGTGGTGGCCTGTGCCTGTAATCGCAGCTGCTTGGGAGGCTGAGGTATGAGAATTGCTTGAACCCCGGAGGAAGATGTTACAATGAGCTGAGATTGCACCACTGCATTCCAGCCTGGGGGACAGAGTGAAATTGTGTCTCAAAAAGAAAAAGTATATATATATATATTTTTAAAGAAATAACACCAAAAATCTTCCAGATTTGATAAAAATTATAAACCCACAGATTTAAGAAGCTAAAACAAACATGAAAAAAAAAAACCCATACCAAGCCATAGTATCATCAAATTGTTTAAAACTAGTGATGAAAAGAAAAATCCTGAAATTAGCCAGGGATGGGGGAAGGGCACATTGTATACAATGGAAAAAAGACACATGAATAATAGCAAATTTCTCATTAAAAACAATGTAAGCTTAAAGATAGTGAAGCAACATCTTTAAAGCATTGAAAGAAAGGGAAAACTGTCAACATAGAATTCCACATGCAGTGACATTATCTTTCTAAAAACAAGGATAAAATAAAGACTTTTTCCGACATATAAAAGCTGAAATAATTCATCACCAGCAGACCTGCACTGTAAGAATCGTTAAAGGAAATACTTCAAGCAGAAGGAAAATGATACCAGATGGAAATCTGGATTTACACAAAAAAATGAAAAGCACTAGATAAGGTACATACATGGATAAATATAAAGGCTAATATTATTTTTGTTATTGACATTTTTTAAATGTAAAAGTGATGAAAGCAAAAACATTAACAATGTATTTTGATGTTTGTTGTTAACATATATACAGGTAAAATATATGAGAATAATATCACAAAGTCCCAGAGGGAAAAAATAGAAGTACATTGTTGTAAGGTTCTGATACATGAAGTAGTATAATATCCCTTGAAGACAGCTGTAGAAGTTAAAGATATATACTATAGACTGTAAAGCAACCTCTAAAATAACATCACAAAGAGTTATAGCTACCAGGCTAACAAAGTTGTTACAAAGGAATCATAAACAATATTCAATGAATTAAAAATAATGTATAAAAGGGGGAAAATGAAACAAAGAACAGGTGGTAGAAATAAAAAAATAAGATAATAGAATTGAACACAAACATATCAATAATTATATTAAATGTAAATGGTCTAAATATCTTGTGGTTGCCAGCCTCCAAGACGGCCAGCATTAAGGCCCATCTCCTGGTATTTCCACCACCATATGAGCTTCTTCCATAGAGCATGGACTGAGCTTTGTGACTTACTAAGCAAAGGATAAGGCAGGTGGGATGATGTGTAATTGGTGACTAGGCCATAAAGGGCAGGGCAGCATTGCATTATCTCTCTCTCTCTAAGGACAGAGCAGCATTGCATTCTTTCTTTCTCTCTCTCTCTCTCTCTCTCCCTTTTTTGTCTCTTTCTCTCTCTCTCTTCCTCTTTTTCCCAGTATCGGTATCAGCTATGGGGAAAGCCATGCTGAGAGCAGTCCCATGGAGAGGCCCACATGGTAAGAAACTATAGCTTCCTGCAAACAGCCTCCTGGATGAGCTCAGAAGTGGGTTCTTCAGCCCCAGTCAAATCCTCAGAGTCTGCAGCCCCGTCTTGATCGTAACCTTATGAGAGAGATCTGCCCAGATAAGTTGCTTCAGATTTTGGACCCTCAAAACCTGAAAGATGAAAAAATGTTTGGTTCTTAAGCTATTCTGTATTGCTGTAATTTGTTACACAGTAGTAGATAACTAACATATACCTTAATTAAAAAGCAGATATTGTCAGACTAGGTTAAAAAGTAAGACCCACCACTTTATACCCATTAGGATGACTGTTATGTTAAAATTAAAAACAAAACAGCATTAAAATATAGAAAATAACAAGTGTTGACAAGGATGCTGAGAAATTGGAGCCCTGGTGCATCAGTGGTGGGAGCATTAAAAATGGTGCAACCACTGTGGAAGTTTCCTCAAAAAGTTAAACATTGTGAGACCACATGACCCAGCAATCCGCTTCCAGGCATATTTCAATTTCCAAAGAATTGAAAGCAGGAACTCAGGTATTTGTACAGCAGTGTTTACAGCAGCATTGTGCACAAAAAACAAAAGGTGAAAATGGTCTATAATCCGAGGACTTTGGGAGCCTGAGGCAGGCTGATCACTTGAGCTCAGGAGTTTTAGACCAGCCTGGACAACATGGTGAAACCCTATCTCTATAAAAAATACAAAAATCAGCCAGGTTGGGGTGGTGTGTGCCTGTAATCCCAGCTACTTGGGAGGCTGAGGCAGGAGAATCGCTTGAATTCAGGAGGTGGAGGTTGCAGTGAGCCGAGATCGTGCCACTGCACTCCAGCCTGAGTGGTAGAGTGAGACTCTGTCTCAAAATAAAAAGGTGAAAATAACCCAAACGTTCATTGATAGAAGAATGGATTAACAAAATGTAGTATATACATGCAACAGAATATTACTCAGCTTTAAAAAAATAAAATTCTGACGTATGCTACAACATAGATAAACCTTGAAGACATTATGTTAGGTGAAAGAAGCCAGGCCAGGCGTGCTGGCTCACGCCTGTAATCCTAGCACTTTGGGAGGCCGAGGCTGGTGGATCACAAGGTCAGGAGTTCAAGACCACCCTGGCCAAGATGGTGAAACCCCATCTCTACTAAGAATACAAAAAATTAGCTGGGCATGGTGCAGGCGCCTGTAATCCCAGCTACTCAGGAGGCTGAGGCAGAGAATTGCTTGAACCTGAGAGGCAGAGGTTGCAGTGAGCCAAGATTATGCCACTATACTCCAGCCTGGGCGACAGAGCAAGACTCTGTCTCAGAAAAAAAAAAAAAAGAAAGAAACCAAACATAAAGGGACAAATATTCTGATTCCACTTATATGAGGTACCTAGAATAGTCAAATTCATAGAGGCAGAAAGTACACTAGAGGCTACCAGGGGCTGGGAGTGGAAAGATATTGTTTAATAGGTACAGAGAGTCATTTGGGATGATGAAAAAGTTCTGGAAATGGAGAGCAGTGACAGTTGTACAACATTGTGAATGTACTTACTATTACTGAATTGTACACTTAGAAAGGGTTAAAATGGTAAATTTTATGTTATGTAAATTTTACCATAATAACAAAAGTGAAAAAAAACCAAGACCCAATGACAGACTGCCTATGAGAAACCTATTTTAATATATAGATATAAATAAGATAAAAGCAAAAAAAGGGAAGTAGATATGCTATGCTAACTGTAATCAAAAGTAAATGAAATGGTTATATTAATATTAATACAAAACCATGTAGATTTCAGGCAAAGAATATTACTGGTTATACAGCAGGTCGATACACAAGAGGTTACAACATCCTAAATACTTACATGCCTTAATAACCAAGCTTAAAAATAAATAAAGTGGCTGAGCACAGTGGCTCATGCCTGTAATCCCAGCACTTTGGGAGGCCAAGGCTGGCGGATCACTTGAGGCTAGGAGTTCAAGACCAGCCTGGTCAACATAACGAAACCCCATCTCTATAAAATATACAAAAAAACTAGCCAGGTGTGGTGGCTCACACCTGTAGTCCCAGCTACTCAGGAGGCTGAGGCAGGAGGATTGCTTGAACCTGGGAGGAAGAGGTTGCAGTGAACTGAGATCGTGCCACTGCACTCCAGCCTGTGTGACAGAGTGAGACCCCTGTCTCAAAAAATTTTTTTAATTAAAAAAATAAATGAAGTGACCCTTTTGTAGTTCATAAGCATGATGATTGAGTTTTCACGTGCATGTGTGAGATGTGCCTCCCTCAAATTTTGTTCAGACATTGGCACATTACCTCTCTGATGGGAAGAGAAATAATTAAATTAAATTAAATAATAAATTAAGCAAAAACTAATAGAACTGCAAGGAGAAATAGCCAAGTCCACAATTATGGTCTGAGAACTTGCTGACCCTCTCTCAATAATTATAAAACAAGAAAACATATAATTAGTATGAATACAGATGACTTGAAAACACTATCAACCAAATTGACTTAATAGACATTCATAGAACACTCCACCCAGCAACAGCAGAATATACATGCTTTTCAAGTGCACATGAACATTTACCAAGATAGACCATAATCTAGGCCATAAAACAAGTAAGTCTCAGTATACCTTTTTTTTTTTTTTGTGATGGAGTCTCGCTCTGTCACCCAGGCTGGAATGCAGTGGTACCATCTTGGCTCACTGCAACCTCTGCCTCCCAGATTCAAGATATTTTCCTGCCTTAGGCTCCCGAATAGCTGAGATTACAGGCACCTGCCATCACACCTGGCTAATTTTTGTATTTTCAGTAGAGACAGGATTTCACCATGTTGGCCAGGATGGTCTTGAACTCCTGATCTCAGGTGATTCGCCTGCCTCGGCCTTCCAAAGTGCTGGGATTATAGGAGTGAGCCATCATCCCTGGCCTTCAGTATACTTTTAAAAATTCAAGTCTTTACAAAGTATATTCTCTGACCAATGAAATTATAAATTAATGGTACAAAGATAGCTAGAAAATCCAAAATATTTGGAAACTAAATAACACACCTCTGAATAATCTGTGATTGAAAGAGGAAGTCTCAAAGTAAATTTAAAAAGATTTCCCACTAAAAGAAAATGAAAACAAAGCAGTATTTAGAAATTTGTAATACTAAATGATTAAATAAAAAAGAAAGTCTCAAATCCAGGACCTCATCTTTCACACTAAGAAACTAGAAAGACAAGAGCAACTGAAGAAAAGAAAGTAGAAGAAAGAGAGATCAAAGAAAAAAATCAATAAAGTACGCCTGTAATCCCGGCACTTTAGGGGGCCGATGTGGGTGGATCACTTGAAGTCAGGAGTTTAAGACCAGCCTGGCCAGCATGGTGAAACCCTGTCTCTACTAAAAATACAAAAATTAGTCAGAAATTGCTTGATCCCAGGAGATGGAGGTTGCTGTGAGCTGAGATCACCCCATTACACTCCAGCCTGGGCAACAGAGTGAGACTGTCTCAAAAAAAAAAATTAATAAAATAGAAAATCATACAAATAATAGTGAAAATCAGTGAAACCAAGGGCTGGCTTTTTGAGATCAATAAAATTGATAAACTTCTAGCCAGACTGATGAGGAAAAAATAAATGTGAAAGTTGATCATAAGAATTGGGTTATTCTTGTCATTTCCAACTAAAACAGAGTCAAGAAGCCAGTGGAGGAAAATCACTCAGGGTATAAAACGTTACTCCGAGAATGTAATTCTCTTAAGTATGGCTACTGAAACCGCCTGTTGTAACCTAAAACCAGTTTTATCTATAGCTTCTGAGATAATTTGCTGCAACTCTAGAACTAATTTTGCCCATCACTGTTGCTCACCTATTCGGGCTTCCCAGCTTTACAAACCCTTACTAGTGGCAATGAACTTTCTCAAAGAGCAATACGTGACATTTTTTCTTCTTTTTAATAAAACCTCTAACCTTGTCTTTGCTCTTCAGGCATACCAAAGGCCACCTGGTCTGCGTGTATGCCCTGAATTACAATTTTCTCTTCCCAAATAAAACATTAAGTTTAGAGATTCAGCTCTACATTTTTATTCTGACTTCAATATACAAAACACAAATAGTCAATATCAGCAATGAGTGAGGTGACATCACTACAGATACTCTAGGTATTAAAAGGATAATAAAGAAATATTATGAGCAATTCTATGCCAATAAGTTTGAAAAATTAAATGAAGTAGATAGATTTCTAGGAAGACAAACTACCAAAGCTTACTCAAGAAGAAATGGATAACATAATGACATTATGCCTTTTAAATAAATTGAGTTTGTTGTTAAAAACTTTCCCACAGAGAAAATTCCAGGCCCAGATGGTTTCACTGGTGAGTTTCAGCAAACTTTTAAGGAAACATATGCACAAAATCTTTCAGAAAACTGAATCAGAAAAAATAATTACTAACAGATTCTATGAGACCAGCATTCAATAATATCAAAACCAGATAAAGGCATTACCAGAAAACTTGATCAATTTCCCTCATGAACATATGCAACAATTGTTAACAAAATTTTAGCAAATTTAATCGAACAATGTATAAAAAGGATAATACATCAACAGCCAATGCAGTTTATTCCAGAAATACAAGTTTGTTCTTATATTTGAAAATCAAGTAATGTAATCCACCACGTCAACAGACTAAACTCCAAACCAAAATGAAGCAAGAAAGCGTATGTTTATCTCTAGTAGATGGGAGGAAAAGCATTTGACAAAGCCCAACCCCTATTTCTGACAAAAATTCGCAGCAAACCAGGAACATTGGTAAACTTCCTCAATCAGATAAAGGGCATCTACAAAAACTCTACAACTAACATCATAGAAAGACTGAATGTTTCCTTCTTACAATCAGGTTCAAGGCAACGATGTCCCCTCTCACCATTTCTATGTAACATTTGTACTGAATGTTGAAGCCATCGCATAAAGCCAAGAAGTATTAAAAGGTATCTAGATTGGAAAGGAAGAAAGAAAACTGTGTTTATTTACAGATGATGTTATCATCTACATAGAAAATTCTTTTGAATCCACATAAAAGCTACTAGAACTACCATATAGAGGGTAAAATTACACCTCTATATGACTCAGACATTCCACTCCTAGACATTTACTCAAAAGAAATAGACATATGTTAATTAAATGAGTTTAGCAGAGTTGCAGGACACAAGACTAAATATATAAAAATCAGTGGTATTTCTAGATTCTCACAATAAAGAGGCAGAAATTGAAGTAAAATTAATACCATTTACAATAATAGCACCAAAAATATTAAGTACTAAAGGATAAATCTGACAGGAGATGTGTAAGACCTATATACTGGGAACTACAAAACATTGCTGAAAGAAATTAAAGAAGACTTAAATATGTGGAGAGAAATATATATTCATGGATTGAATGACCCAATATCCTTAAGAGGTCAGTTCTCACTAAATTGTTCCAAACTCAACACACTTTCAATAAAATTCTAGCAAGCTTCTTTGGTAGAAATTTAACATATTGGCCAGGCACGGTGGCTCACTCCTGTAATCCCAGCACTTTGGAAGTTCGAGGCGGTGGATCACTTGAGGCCAGGAGTCTCAGACCAGCCTTGCCCACATGGTGAAACCCCGTCTCTACTAAACACACAAAAATTAGCCAGGCATGGTGGTGCATGCTTGCAATCCCAGTTACTCAGGTGGCTGAGGCAGGAGAATCACTTGAATCTGGGAGGCAGAGGTTGCAGTGAGCTGAGATTGTACCACTACACTCCAGCCTGGGTGACAGAGTGAGACTCTCTCAAACAAAGAAAAAAAAGACAAACAAAAAAAGAAAATTAACATATTAATTCTAAAATTAACATGAAAATTTAAAAATGTAAAATATCAAAGTAATTTTGAAAAATAACAAAGCTAGAAACTGGTCCTACCTGACTTTGAGACTTGTAAAGCTGTAAAAATTAAGACAGTGTGGTAATAATCTTAAACTATACAAATAGTTAAATATGACAAAACAGACCCACATATATATAGACAGCTGATTTTCAAGAGACAAACAAAGTTAATTCATGAACAAAAAGATAGTCTTTTCAACAAATGGTGTTAAAATAATGGTTATTTATATGCAAAAAATGAACATTGATCCATACATCACACCATACCCAAAATTTAACTCAAAATGGATTGGAGACTTAAATGTAAAACCTAGAAGTACAAAAAAACTTACAAGAAAAAAAATAGAAAAAAATCTTTGTGGTCTTGAGTTAAGCAACAATCTCTTAGATACAATACCAAAAACACAATACATGAGGGGAAAAAAACAAAAACAGATAAATGGACTTCAATATTAACAACCTCTTCTCTTCAAGCCAGGTGTGATGGTTCATGCCTGTAATCCCAGAGTTTGGGGAGGCTGAGATGATCATTCAAGGCCGAGAGTTCCAAACCAGCTTCAGTAATATAGTGAGACTAAAAAAATTTTTTTAATTAGCCAGGTATGGTGGTATGTGCCTGCGTTCCCAGCTACTCAGGAGGCTGAGGTGGGAGGATCGCTTGAGCCCAGAAGTTTGAGGCTGCAGTGAGCTATGATTGCACCACTGTATTCCAGCCTGGGTGACAGGACAAGATCTTGTCTCAAAAAAAAAAAAAAGAAAAAATTTCTGTTCTGCTCTTCAAAATCACTGTTACAAAATATAAGCCACAGGCTAGGGGAGAATATTTGCAAAGCACATATGTGATAAAGCATTTGTATTCACAATATACACAGAATTCTCAAAACTGGATAATAAGAAAACCAACAACTTCACAATAAAATGAGCAAAAGATATGAACAATAAAGAAGATTATGGACGGCAAATATGCACGTGAAAATAAGCTCAGCATTGTTCATCATTACAAAATGGAAACTGAAACCTCAATAGATACCACTGAATAGAATGCCTGAAATTTAAAAGACTGATCATACCAAGTATTAGTAAGCATGTGGAACAACTGGAACTCTCACTCACTGCTGGTAAGAAGTTAATATGGTACAAACATTTTGGAAGATGAAATGGCTGGGCTGTGTCCCCACCCAAATCTTATCTTGTAGTTCCCATAATTCCCACATGCTGTGGGAGGGACCTGGTGAGAGATGATTGAATCATGGGGGCAGGACTTTCCCGTGCTGTTCTCGTGATAGTGAACGGGTCTCACAAGATCTGATGATTTTTAAAAACAGGAGTTTCTGCACAAGCTCTCTCTCTGCCTGCTGCCATCCACATAAGATGTGACTTGCTCCTCCTCGCCTTCCACCACGATTGTGAGGCCTCCCCAACCACGTGGAACTGTAAGTCCAATAAATCTCTTTCTTTTGTAAATTTCCCAGTCTCGAGTATGTCTTTATCAGCAGTGTGAAAACAGACTAATATAGAAGATAATTTGGTAGTTTCTTAAAAAACAACAATATAGCCAGGAGTGGTGGCTCATGCCTGTAATCCCAGCACTTTGGGAGGCCGAGGCGGGTGGATCACCTGAAGTCAGGGGTTCGAGACCAGCCTGGTCAGCATGGTGAAACCCTGTCTCTACTAAAAATACAAAAATTAGCTGGGTGTAGTGGTGCACGCCTGTAATCCTAGCTACTTGGGAGGCTGAGGCAGGAGAATTGCTTGAACCCATGAGGCGGAGGTTGCAGTGAGCCGAGATTGTGCCACTGCACTCCAGCCTGGGCAACAGAGTGAGATTCTGTCTCAAAAAAAAAATAATAATAAAATAAAATAAGAAAATACACCTCTATATGACCTAGCTCCTACGTATTTATCCGAGAGAAATGAAGGCATATAGCCATACACTGAATTTTACATGGCTGTTCATAGCAGCTTTATTTGTAATAGCCAAACAATAGAAGCAACCCAAATGTCCTCAATAGGAATGAATAAGCAAAGTATGAGACATCTAAACAACAGACTACTACTCCACAATAAGACGCCATGAACTGGTGATAGAAATTGCAATGCAGGTGGGGTGCGGTGGCTCATGCCTGTAATCCCAG
This sequence comes from Pongo abelii, assembly GCF_028885655.2. Lineage (NCBI taxonomy): Eukaryota > Metazoa > Chordata > Mammalia > Primates > Hominidae > Pongo > Pongo abelii. The sequence goes on along the minus strand of NC_071997.2, from coordinate 116,924,302 downwards.
CACTCTGGGAGGCCGAGGCAGGTGGATCACCTGAGGTCGGGAGTTTGAGAGCAGCCTGATCAACGGAGAAACCCCGTCTCTACTAAAAATACAAAATTAGCCAGGCGGGGTGGCACATGACTGTAATCCCAGCTACTCGGGAGGCTAAGGCAGGAGAATCGCTTGAACCTGGGAGGCGGAGGTTGTGGTGAGCTGAGACCGCGCCATTGCACTCCAGCCTGGGCAACAAGAGTGAAACTCCATCTCAAAAAAAAAAAAGGGAGAAGAAAAAAAAGAAATGGCAACAGGTAAATCCCAATATAATTATGCTGAGAGCTGGACATGGTGGCACAGGCCTCTATTCTCAGCTACGCAGGAGGCTGAGGTGGGAGGATCCCTTGAGCCCAGAGCTCGAGGCCAGCCTAGGCAATATAGCAAGGCCTCTTCTCTCTCTCTCTATATATATATACTCTCTATATATGTATATGTATACATACTGAGTAAATGAAGCCACATAAAAACAAGTACATACTGTATGAATCCATTATATAAAACTCTAGGCTGGGCACTGTGGCTCACGACTATAATCCCAGCATTTTGAGAGGCTTAGGTGGATGGATCAACCTAGGTCAGGAGTTCGAGACCAGCCTGGCCAACATTGTGAAACCCTTAAAAATACAAAAATTAGCTGGGTGTGGTGGCAGGTGCCTGTAATCCCAGCTACTCAGGAGGCTGAGGCAGGAGAATCGCTTGAACCCTGAAGGTGGAGGCTGCAGTGAGCTGAGATTGTGCCATTGCACTTCAGTGTGGGCAACAAGAGTGAAACTTTGTCTCAAAAGAAAAAAAATAAATAAAAAATAAAAATAAAATTATAGAAAATGCCAACTACTCTATATTGACAGAAAGCCTGGGAATGGGGAGAGAAGCAGAAGAGAGGGATGACAAAGAGACACAAGGGGCCAGGCGCAGTGGCTCACCTGTGTAATCCCAGAACTTTGGGAGGCCGAGGCGGGCGGATTCCTTGAAGTCAGGAGTTCAAGACCAGCCTGGCCAACGTGGTGAAACCTCGTCTCTACTAACAATACAAAAATTAGCCTGGAGTGGTGGCGGGTGCCTGTAATCCCAGCTACTGGGAAGGCTGAGGCAGGAGAATTGCTTGAACCTAGGAGGCAGAGGTTGCAGTGAGCCGAGATGGCACCACTGTACTACAGCCTGGGCAACAAAGAGAGACTCGTTCTCAAAAAAAAAGAGAGAGAGACATACAAGGAAGCTTTGGGGGTGACAGACATGCTCATTATCCTGATGATGGTGATGGTTACTCAAATGTATGCATGTGTCGAAATTCATCAGATTGTACATTTTAACATGTGAGGTTTGCTCTCTGTTAATTATACCTCAATAAGCTGTTAAAGATAAAAAGAGTGAAAAAAAAAGAGTAAAAAAAATCCCTTACATGAGAAGGCTTCCAGTGTTGTTGGGGAGGAGGCCTAGATCCCAGCTGGGCATGAGAGAGCAGTCGCTCCAGTTTGGAGAAGGAAGGAGGATGGGGTGCTCCAGGGAGGACATTTCCAAGGAACAAATGGAAGACATAGCCGGCCTCTGTGTTTGAAGGCACTCATTACGATACTGAGGAGGCTGGGCGGGGTGGCTCACCTGTAATCCCAGTACTTTGGGAGGTTGAGGCAGGCGGATCACTTGAGGTCAGGAATTCGAGACCAGCCTGGCCAACATGGTGAAACCCCATCTGTATTAAAAATGCAAAAATTAGCCGGGTGTGGCGCCACATGCCTGTAATCCCAGCTACTCAGGAGGCTGAGACAGGAGAATTGCTCAAACCTGGGAGGCAGAGGTTGCAGTGAGCCAAGATTGTGCCACTGTACTCCAGCCTGAATGAGTGAGACTCTGTCGCAAAATAAATAAATAAATAAATAAAAATACTGAGGAAATACAGTTCTACCGGAGAGGTGGGGGGGTGAATTAGAGATAGATACATAGAAAGCTTAGTAAACAACATGAGGCAATTATTAATTGCAAAGAAAGCAAAAAAAGTTGTATAAGACAAGAAATGTAACAGTAGGACAAAATGGCTCTATTCCAAATATATTAATATAGACATAAAAATGTGAGTAATGATGGTTTAGCCAAATTGGTAGAATATATCTGGGGAGATGGAGTGGGAACTGGTGTAAGGCTGAGCCGTTAGGGCAAGAGGAAGAGGTGTAAAATCTCATCCACCACACCTAGAAGTCAAAACGCAAAAACCTAAAACTAGTAGATGAAGAAATGGTAATGTAAGCATGGTATTTAGACTGAGGGAGGTAAATAGCAGAGACAGAGCTGAACGGCATAATCACCATTGCCTCTACGGAGTGGGAATCGGGAGGGAAGTCTGGGGCCTTAGATTGCTGGTTGTTGTCAAAAGCCAACACTCTCTGGTTTTTAAACTATTCGTAAATATCCCTTAGACATGATAAAATTAAATTTAAGAAACTGTATGGAAAAAGTCCTGGGAGAACATGACTACAAATTAAAACAGTGATTTCAACTCTTTATTTTCCCCCGGTTTAATTTGTACTGGTCCTGGGTCTTTCCAAGACCATTTATTACTTCCATGAAGAATAAAATAAATGAGTGAATAAATGCAGGTGAACAAAACCCATCCCATTGCTAGTTCTCAAGAAAGTGGAGGACAAGACTTTGAAAAGAAGGTAGGAACCCAGATGGAAAATCCCAGAGACGGGAGCCGCTGGCCAGGTTCCTGGCACACAGCGTTGGAAGAAGCAGCCTTCCCTTGGGAAACCGCCACGGAGTCATTCCAGGACAGCAGCTGGGCTTCTGGAGAACCGGTGCCCGCTGACTACTGTAAGGTTAGGCCCCTGCAGCCCCTCCTACACACACAATAACAATAACAAATATAAACACACAAAACAGCGAAGCCCGGGGTAAGATTCCTGCTCTGGCTCACAGGCTGCCTTTCATGCTTACGACATAATCTCTCAAAAACATCTCCTGTTTGGTAACTTCAGTTTTCTGAACATCTGCCCTTTAGATGAGAAGCAAGAGGTAAAAGAAGGGCAAGGTGAGTAAGAAGAAAGACAAGAAAGACTTGAGTGCTATTCTAAAGAGAACATTCTAGATGGGTCCAGGGGAAGAAGCAAAATGTGGACTCTCTGCCCAAATTCTCTCATTGAATTTCAAAAAGAATTTGTATCCCATTTTTATCCCCATAGAAGGCATCAAAAGGTGAGAGAAGTCAAAGAATCTTTCTAGGTTCACCAAAGTCAGAATTATTATTATTATTATTATTATTTTTTTTTTTTTTTTGAGATGGAGCCTGGTCTGTCACCCAGGCTGGTGTACAGTGGCGCGATCTCAGCTCACTGCAACCTCCACCTCCGGGATTCAAACAATACTCCTGTTTCAGCCTCCTGAGTAGCTGGGATTACAGGTGTGTGCCACCATGCCCAACCCAAAGTCAGAATTTGAACCCAGTACTCTTCCCTTTTTCCTTTCTTCTTTCCATCCTTCCTTTTCCTTCTTTAATTTTTATTTTTTTATTTATTTTGCCTTCAAAAATATTTATATAGCTCCCAAGCACAACACTAAACACTGGCCTGGGGCTTCATGAAACTTACCTCTAGGGGGAGGGATGGAAAGTAAAATAAACAAATAAATGAGCAAATAGTTGCAAATGCTTGTCAAGGCTGCGAAGCAAATAAAACAGGGTCATGTGAAATACAGAAACTGAGCAGGCATGACATGGAATACTTCAGCGCAAGTGGTCAAGGAATGTTCTCGAGGAAGCAGTATTTGAGCTGAACCCTGGGTGAAGAGCTGTGGAAAGACCAGAAACAGTGTTTCAGGTGCAGAGAATAGTAACTACAAAGACTGAGGTGAAACTAAAAAAGTCATCCAAACCCAGGCTGAGCCCTGCTGGTGGCGAACTGATGACTCCTCGTTGGTACGGCCATCTGCCCTGTCCAACATGAGGTTCTGTGAGGAGCTGATTCTGAAATTGAGATTAGGGTACAGGAAGATTCTTGTTGGGGTGCTCTTGTGAGGAGTGAAGGCAGCAGGGCTGGGCAGAGGGAGGGAGGCACTGAACTGTGCTGCAGTCTCACAGCACTGGCACAAGGACCCTGACCTTGGCATCATCGACTCCACAGGCTTGAGAATTTGACCATCTCTGGGGCACCACAACTCTTATGAATTCAATCCTGGGCCTGATACTCAGCCTTTTCCACCCTCAAGTTGTGAGAGATAATGGTCCCTTTATACGCTACCAACGAGGTCCTATGGCTGTCACACTTTACCTTCGTGATTAATCACTCTCAGCCTTCCACTGCCTTTCTCAAATGCATTGATGGTTCTCAGCAACAGCCATCTCACTCCATTGTTCGCCCCTCCTCACCAGCCTTTCAAACTCCTGAGGTCTTGCACCTCTTGTCCATTCCTTTCCATAGCTGTTCCACCCAAGTGTATCATGGAAGTTTTACCAATTGCAAAGCGTGCTTGGGGGAATCAGTGCTCCACTGCCACAAGGGATGGGGTTCTCATGGTCAACTGGCTGATGAGTAATCAAACTTCAAAATCCCATACCCAGTCTGCTTCCTCAAACCCTTCCTGGCACCAACATCTCTGAGCTGGAGATGCATGTGCGGTAAGTTTATAGGGAACATCCTCTGAATTATCCCCTGCAGAGGAGTGAAGAAAGTAGACATGCCAGGCGCGGTGGCTCACGCCTGTAATCCCAGCACTTTGGGAGGCTGAGGCGAGGGGATCACTTAAGGTCAGGAGTTCAACACCAGCCTGGCCAACATGGAGAAACCCCATGTCTACTAAAAATACAAAAACTAGCCGGGCATGGTGGTGTGCACCCGTAATCCCAACTACTTGGGAGACTGAGTCAGGAGAATAGCTTGAACCCGGGAGGCGGAGGTCGCAGTGAGCCGAGATGGCGCCACTGCACTCCAGCCTGGGCGACAGAGCGAGGCTCTGTCTCGAAAAAAAAAGAAAGAAAAAAGAAAGAAAGTAAGTGTGGCCAGAAGAAGTTCAATTCTGAAGCCCTCACAACAACAGCCTCCGCCAGTCTCATAGGGCTCAGAGCTCTGGAGCTGGGGTGGCACTTTGACGTTGTCCCAAACTGAAGCACCGAAGGGCTAGGCTTTTATTCCCCCACATGAGTCAATTGTGAGACTGGGCTACCCCACCGGAGGGGCCGCGTGGCAGCTGCTTTCAGCTAAATATAGTGTGCAGGGAGGGACCCAGCTGAACCTCCGCCAACCTTCTGCATTTCAGCAGGCAAAGCTGCGGTGGCTGGAGGAGTCCTGCCTTGGCTCTGCAGGGGACCGTAGGGAATGCACCGGGACAGCCACCACAGCCCCACGTCCATGCTTCTACCGCAAAGAGCAATTAGCTTCTTTTCTTGGGACACCCATAGAATCAACATCTGGAGACCACGAGCCTGAGACCCATTACAAGTAGCAAAAGAATTTGGACAGGATGCATTTAATCTTGAGTTAATGGTACAATGCTCAGCCAAGATAAACTTCTCAGCCTCAACATATTTTATTTTGAGAAAATGTTATTGTCAGGTACAAGGGAAACTCCTCCTAACTTAGGGGGCTCTGCCAGATGACATAAGCACTGGAGGGACCATTCGTCTGGTGTGTTATCTTTTTCATCTAAGTAGGTCTTTCCTCCACCAACTCATCTCCCGAAAAGCTGGCCACAGTTCCTAAGTAATTCTAGCCCCTGACAGCTGCAGGAAAGAAAATAGTTGTGACTTGAAAACACACATTTTTAGGCTGGGCACAGTGGCTCACACCTATAATCCCGGTACTTTGGAAAGCTGAGGCAGACGGATCACCTGAGGTCAGGAGTTCGAGACCAGCCTGACCAACATGGAGAAACCCCGTCTCTCCTAAAAATACAAAATTAGCCAGGCGTGGTGGCACATGCCTATAATCCCAGCTACTCAGGGGGCAGAGGCAGGAGAATCACTTGAACCCAGGAGGCAGAGGTTGCAGTAAGCCGAGATCGCGCCACTGCATTCCAGCCTGGGTGACAGAGTGAGACTCAGTCTCAAAAAAAAAAAAAAGAAAAAGAAAAAGAAGAAAAGAAAGAAAACAGACATTTTTGGGGCCAGGCACAATGGCTCACGCCTATAATCCCAACACTTTGGGAGGCTGAGGAAGGATCACTTGAGGTCAGGAGTTCAACACTAGCCTGGCCAACATTACAAAACCCCAACTCTACTAAAAATACAAAAATTAGCCGGGTGTGGTAACATGTGCCTGTAGAGCGGCGGAGGTTGCAGTGAGCCGAGATTGTGTCATGCACTCCAGCCTGGGCCACAGAGTGAGACCCTATTTCAAAAAAAAAAAAAAAAAAAAAGAAAGAAAGAAAAGAAAACAGATATTTTTGGATGTCATGTTTCCAAACACCAAGTATGTTGGATTTCCTCTTTCTTCTCCCATATCTTCCCCGCTCTGGGTGGAATTCAAATGGGGAATTAAAGCAAACACTTTGAGCCTAATTTCCAATCCTTACATTTTTATTGAGCACCTACTATGTGGCCAATGTGTTGGTAGTTATTGATACTAATAACAACCACCATTCACTGCCTGTTATGGGCGAAGTACTGTGCAGATATTACTTTGCATGCTTATAAGGATGATAAAGATTAGATGGATGTTAAAATTATTCCATTTGTCTCAGAGGGAAAATGGAGCTCTACTAGATTAACCAATCTGATCAAGTCAGTGATGAACCCAACCCATGATAAAGGAGTTCAGTTTTAAAAAACTCAAGGGCTTCCCATCTGTCATAGAGTCTAGTGAATAGAAAGAACTCAATAAATGCACTTGAAGCATTTTTAAGTGTGATTGAGCCATTTAGGCTGCCGGGTGGGCATGGGGGCTGTGGGGCTGCCTACAGCCCCAGGGTATGCCGTGTAAGTATGACACCCCGACCCGCTTCTCAGAAAGGTCTGGCACTCTCAGTGAACTTGAGAAAGCCACTGTTAATCCTAAGTTTGGAATTTCTACTGGCAGGACAGGCAGTTTACACCCAGGAAAGGGGCTGCCTCTTGGTCCAGAGCTCTCAGTTCTCTGCCCCAAGGAAGCCATGGGTGGCCGGTGTGATTCCCATTTGCACAGAAACAGGAGGACTTGGCAGTCCCTTCTAAGGGAGCTTTCCTTCAGGGCTAGGATAGGCCAAGGATAAGATGGGATTGGCCAGAGAGAGCATCCTAGAGCTCACCTTTATCACAGAACCTCAAAGCACACAAAGTGCTAGAAGTAAATACCAGGGCAGAGACTTCCAGGGTAAGGCCTTCTCTAAATCCACTGTTCTTCTTGACCCCTACTTCCCACGGTGTCTACGTCAGAAATCTGGGAGGGGCATTGTACTGTAGTGGAGGGAAACCAGGCTTTGGAGTCAGAAGGGCTGGGTGTGAATCCAGGGTCTCTAGCTGGATGACCTTGGGTAAGTTACTTAGCTTGTCATAGCCTCAGTTTTCTCTTTTGTAAAATGGAGCTAGTAATCCAAACACCAGACAGATTGTTCTGAGGAATAAAGGATATTGCAGCTGTAAAATGCTGGTCCTTACTATTTGAAAATAAATCTTACATCTGCTTTCCCCTTCTCAAAGATGTGTGATTATTCCTGCACAGACATGCGACTATTCCTATACGTTTATTTTTACCTGTCCTTCTTCTAAAAATAATTGGAGGCAGCTGGTTTAATGACAAGACCAAAATAGAAGGCTCTCTCTCCCCTTTAATCTCTGCTCTCAAACACTTAGTGCAGGTGGCTATGTCACATCGAAGGAGTGAGAAGTAACAGAAGTGAGAGACACGTATTCAGCAGGTAGCATGCCAGCTATGGGAGACTCAGAACGGACAAATGCCCGCCTTCACAGAACTCACTATCAAAGGTGGCATGCAGCCTGTGAGCCATTCCACGTGGGCTTTCAATCCTTTGAGTTCTGATAATTCTACCTACTTCATATTTCTTTTTCTTTTTATTTTATTTTATTATTATTTTTTTTTTGAGATGGAATCTCACTCTGCTGCCCAGGCTATAGTGCAGTAGCATGATCTCAGCTCGCTGCAACCTCCACCTCCCAGGTTCAAGTGAATCTCCTGCCTCAGCCTCCTGAATAGGTGGGATTACATGTGCTCACCACCATGCCCAGCTAATTTTTTGTATTTTTAGTAGAGATGGGGTTTCACCATGTTGTCCAGGCTGGTCTTGAACTCCTGAGCTCAGGCAATCTGTCAGCCTCAGCCTCTCAAAGTGCTTGGATTATAGGCTTGAGCCACCATGCTTGGCCCCTACTGAGTATTTCTAGGACCCATCTACTTCTCCTTAGCCCCTCGGCCATGACTCTAGCTTGGGCCCTCTTTTTCTCTCTTCCGGATGTCTGCATCTTAATTGGTTGTCTGCACTCTTGTTGTCTTCCAACATTTTCTCTACGCTGTAGGCAGTGTACATGGCTCAGTTTCTCTGCCTAAACGTTCAGTGGCTTCCCGGGAACCTGGGAAGAAGCTTAGCATGGCTCAGAAGATCCTTGCTTCTCTCTCCTGGGTCCATTCACACTTTCCAGCTCCTCTTTCCTCCATATGGAGCTTCTCTCCTGAGTGTGCCACTCTTTCCATTTTCAATGTGCTTCCCTTAGCCAGGAATCTTGTTCATCTAACTCAGCTTGGCGGTCACTTCATTCATTTCATTCATTCATTCACTCACTCAGGATTGACTGAGTGCCCACTATATTCTGAAAGATGTGCTATATTCTAGTAGGGAGACAGCCAAGAAACAAGTGCACATGTTAACAAATGACATATCTAATTTCTGTTAATGGCAACTGTTCTGAAGCACAGTGGGGCAGGGAAGGAACTAGAGAGTGGCAGGGTGCTGTTTTGGATATGGTACGCAGGGAACACGGAAGTAAGGGAGTTGGTCATGCAAAGAAGAATAGGCGGGACACAGATGTTCAAGGTTAGGGGAAATATGTGCAAAACCTCTGTGGGAATAAAGCTGGAGTGTGGAGAAAAGAGCAAGACATTCAGAGAGGCAGCGGCAGAGAGAAAGGGGCCAGTGGTGAGAAGTGAGGTCTGGGAGGAGGACTGGGGCACTTGTGGACTTTGCCTGACAGCTCCCCACCACTCTCTCCAGCTCTGACCTCAAGGGCAGCCTGTATTTTTCCAGTTTTTCTGCTTGGGACTCTGTATTGTAAGTGAATGCTGAAGTATCCATGTTCCCAACAACACTATAGTCTTTTTATTCTTATTGACAATTTAACTTCTGCAATAAGGTAGGTTCTCAATATATATCTGTGGGTGATTGAATGACTAGCAGGAACAAGAATAGAGATGAAAGAAGATGTCATTTTAGCGCCCTGCAAAGTAGCCCATGACAAGCGGTAGGTAAGGGTTGACTGCCTGGGAGTGAGGCCAGAGGATTCTGCATGGCGGGCAGGGTTGGGAATGGAGGGAAGCAGAAATCCCCTGGACAGGAGATCAGCTGAAGGAAGTGGTCTCCTATCTTAGTGCATCTTGGCAGGCTGAAAGGAGAAGGCTGGGGTGAGGAATTTCTGGCAAAGGGGATTCCTACAGGTGGGAAGGTTGGGGCTTATTTGGAAAACAATGAGTAGACCACAAAGTTATTTCTTGTAACAACATGGAAAGAGCACAGAGCAGGGAAAGAGTCCAGGTATCCCCCACGCCTCTGGGCCTGGAATCTGGTGGTGTGAGGGAGGGGTGGACTTGGGTGTCTTTGTGAGTTTCCATCACTCTGAAGTTCCAGGAGCCAAAGAGCCCTGAGCCCATGACCGGCTGGACAGAGAAGAGAGGTTTCAGGATGCTGGTGCTGCAGTTAGCTCAGATGAGCCTGTGCTTGGCTCCCTGGGTGCAGACCACCAGTGCAGAGCTCAATGGATGCACAGTGGGTCTGCAAGGCTGCCTGAGGCAAATCCATCACTGCTGCCTGGCTCCGAGATGGAAGCCTAGTGAGTCCAGAGACCATCCATCTCATGCATCTTCCCACCCAAGGCAGAATTCCTTCCATGTTAGTTTCCTAGGGCTGGCATAAACAACCCCCACAAACCGGATGGCTTAAACAACAGAAATGTATTCTCACAGTTCTGCAGGCTAGAAGTCTGAAATCAAGGTGTTGGCAGACTCCCTCTGAAACCTCTGGGACAATCCTTCCTTGTCTACTCCTAGACCCTGGTGGTATTCTGGCAATCTTGGGAGTCCCTGGCTTGTAGCTGCATCACGCCAGCCTCTGCCTGTCTAGACGTGGACTTCTCCCTGTAGGCCTCTGTCTGCATATGACTGTCTTTTTGTAAGAACACCTGTCATATTGGATTAGGAGCCTATCCTACTCCAGTATGACCTCGTCTCAACTAACACCTGCAACAGCCAGATTTCCAATACAGTCACATTCTGAGGCACTGGGGGTCAGGACTTGGACATATCCTTTTCAGGGGAGGGGGGTGCAATTCAACCCATACACCATCCGTGCCGTCCCCAGCAAGGGGTCTTTCAGCCTGTGGCGGGCGCCCCCACTGAGGGGACAGGGCCTGCAATGCAATCAGCTCTTTGCCAGATTGTACCCTCTTCCCCCCTCCTCCCTCTCTTCCTTCCTCTCTCCCACAAATATTTATCAAGACATTAATATATTCCAGGAATGGTGCCAAGCCCGGGGTGCCCAACAGTAAACAAAACAGAGACTAGGGGAAAGGCTTTTGTTACATCATCCTCTCCCACAGGTCCCCTGAGGCCACGCAGCGCATGTGGCTGCACCCTGAATGACTGAAGACAGTGATGGACTCCCCAAGGCTCCCGTGGGTCGAACCCCTGTGGCTTCTTTACATATTTCTCACATGGAGGGTGATTATATATGTGATGGACTAAACCAGGACACTTTTGAGAATGAACATGGGTGCCATTGGTAATTACACCGAGACACAGCAGTGTCCGGGACCAACTCAACACTCAGTCGGCTCATGGGGCACAGGTTTCCCAGTCCTTCCCTATGCTGACTGCTCTTCTCCTGATGTTTGGTGGTCTGCCTCCTTTTAAACCATTGTGCTCCCAGAACTGATTCCCATATGTGTCTGCCATAGTGGAAAATACCAAATAGGCAAGGAGATCATTTCAATACTATCTGCTCAACACCTTAATAGAGACAAGAGAGAAGGCAGAGGAAGAAACAATTGACTGTTTCTGAGAGAGTGGAAGATGGCTTCGCAGAGGAGCTGCTATCTGAGACGGATAGCATGAGTAGGAGTTTCCCCAGGCAGGGAAGGTGTTGTTGTTTCTCCTCAGGGTAGAGGGGAGAGCAGGGTTCCCTGCGTGTCTGTTGCTGAATGTGACTCATGCTGTTTTCCTGCTTTGAGCCTGCTCTAGGGTGTTATGGGCAGGATGGACTTGTCCTGCATGCTTGTTGTTCCACCGTGTTTCTGATCTTCAGATTTATTGTAAGGAAGAACAGCCGATGTACAGGCAGAACTTGACAAATGAGGCAACAAGCAACTTGATCTGGGATCCATCGTCCTCCAGACCCCAGAAGAAGTGAGTCATTTACAAGCATTTGTTGAGAACAGGCTTCACTGATGGGTCTGTGCTGGTCTCTGGGAAGACAAAGATCACATGTAGTCACTGATCTCAAAGAAATTGACCCAGGCAGCAAGACACATGCATGCAATTAAATTATACCAAAATATCTAAGGGCCATCACACACCATTATAAGTTTTGTGCACATTTTGGGAATACAGAGAAAGTCACAGGTAATTCCAGCCGGAGGAATACAGTTGGCTTTCGCTGAAGAACTTTGAGGGCTTCAAGGGCCAAGTCACACATCACAGCTGGAGAAGAAGAGGCTCAGAGGGGTGAACACATAGGAAATGCTTGGGGCAGGACCAGTCTTTGGGGCCAATGGTGTGGGTGGGGCAGAGGGGAGAAGAGGAGACAGATAAGGGAGGCTGCCTTGGGATGCAGAACAGGGAGCTGCTGGGGTTGCAAGCCAGCATCGCATCTGGTCAAGTGTCCTCACCCCTGCCTTCCCTTCTGCTAAGGTCTAAGCACCAGTGTAGTGGCCACCCCAGCAGCCTTGGACCCCTGAAGGCTTGAGCACCAAAGCACACACAGCTGCCTCTGGCTGAGTTCTGTGGTCGCCTGCACCCCCTCCTCCTGCTTCCCCCAGAGGTAGGCCCTTCCATTGCCAGGGGCCGCCTCCTCTGAGGTGAGTAGTGCTGGTCCTCTCGAGGGACACAGACACTCTCACAGCCCGGGTTGATACCACCAAGAGTGAATCCTCACTAGCCCTCTAAAATCGGAAAAGGGGACCCATCGCAGACAGTGCTGGGTTCAGCTGTGTGGACATCGACAGGGCTGAGAAGAGAATGTCAAACCCCAAAGTGTCTCCAGCCCTGTGCCTTCCCATCCTGGGTGAGGGGAGTTCTGCAGGGTCACTGGTGTGCTTGTCTCCTGGGGTTCATAAATCATGTCTTTGGGGAGGCCTCCCTCACCCTGCATGGCTGGAGCAGGCCTCTCTCTGTCTCTCTCTCTGGCGCTCCTGGGCTCCTATGGAACATTGACAACAGGGTACCGCAGTTGGGCATGTCTGCATCTTCGTGCCTTCTGGGCTGGGAGCATCCAGAGGGCAGCGAGTGGGGCCTCCTTGTTTCTGAATCCTCAGAACTGGCACACACAGTAGGTGATCAACAAATGTGCATGGAAAAAGAAAAGTGAGCAAAAGAGGAAGGAAGTGGATGGAGGAGGTCATCGAGAAGGAGGAGCGCAGTGCTTGCAGTTGAGAGCAGGATGCACTGGGATTTCATTGGGTCTGACGCATTTTTGCCCTTGTGAACCCCATCCTTTAAAAAAAGATTAATAGTTGGCTGGGCACAGTGGCTCATGCCTGTAATCCCAGCACTTTGGGAGACCTAGGCAGGCGAATCACTTGAGGCCAGGAGTTTGAGACCAGCCTGGCCAACATGGTGAAACTCCGTCTCTACTGAAAAATACAAAAATTAGCCAGGTGTAGTGGCGCATGCCTGTAATCCCAGCTACTCAGGAGGCTGAGGCATGAGAATCACTTGAACCTGGGACGCAGAGGTTGCTGAGATGACCCTGCTACACTCCAGCCTAGGTGACAGAGTGAGACCCCATCTTAAAACAAAAAAAAAGTACAGCAGGCCTAGACACTGTGCTACTGTGTCCAATGAGGGAGCTGGCCCAGAGCACAGTGGGCACCTAGTAAGGAAAGGGACTACCAGGCCCCAGCCAAACAAAACTGACCTTTTGTTGCAGCAAGTTCCTGGAAGCCCCCTCTTGTGCCAGACATTAGCCATTTGATTGCTGGATTTTGGGAAGGCCAGAGGATGGAGGCAGGGGCTGAAGTGGTGGGCAAAGAGGCATGTCAGGAGATTGGAGCAGTGACTCTCCATTGACTGTGCGGCAGGTTCTTAGTATTTAAAAAATGGGTATGGACATCCTGACACCTTCTTTTTGTTTTGTTTTGTTTTGAGATGGAGTCTCACTCTACCACCCAGGCTGGAGTGCAATGGTGCAATCTGGTTCACTGCAACCTCCACCTCCTGGGTTCAAGCAATTGTCCTGCCTCAGCCTCCAGAGTAGCTGGGATTATAGGCATGGCCACCACGCCCGGCTAATTTTTGTATTTTTAGTAGAGACAGAGTTTCACCATGTTGGGCAGGCTGGTCTCAAACTCCTGACCTCAGGTGATCCACCCACCTCAGCCTCCCGAAGTGCTGGGATTACAGGCGTGAGCCACCACGCCCGGCTGTGATACCTTCTATAAGGCTTGGATGGAAGTAGAAATAACAAAATATGGCCACTGCAAAAATGCAAGATGAAGAAAAAGAAGGCAGCCAATCCAAAGGCCAGGTTTCTGATCTGGGTACCAGTGAAAGAGACAATTCATTGGCGGGAGTAGTCTTCAGGGGAGAGATAATGAGTTCTGTTTGGGACACATTGGATGTGGTGTATCTCTGGGATTTCCAGAAAGCTATGCCAGTGTTGAATAGAAGGGTGCAGACTTTCTAGGAAATAAGATGGGGATGTAAACAGAGATGTGGGAGGTATCAGTCGGCGCATAGTAGGCTCTCAACTAGTCTGTCTTGATTTGGTGTTGCTGACACCCCTGGGCTGAATGAGAAACCCCTAATGTGAACACATCAGCCCAGCTTGGGAGGTGACGGGGAGGACCTCACGCAGACTGACTTTAAGGAAAAGCACAGAACATCCTTTGTCTGATTATGATCGACACAGACACCTGGAGGGCATATCTCAGCTCAAAGTTTCCTAGGTGTGCTGGGCTGTCAGAAGTCAGCAGGAGGGGCTGGCAAGAGTTTGTCTTGAATCTTGAAATCTGGGAGGCAGATGAATAAGAAACTGCATTTTCCAAACCCTGAAGCAATACTTATTTTTCCTTCGCATCTACTTCTCTAAGTGTATTTTTTTAATCTTGTTGGTACATATTACATAATCACATTGTTCAAATATTTGAGAAGGTGATTACACCAACATTCAATTTTAATTGGTACTTATGTTAATATGTCAGATGTTCTCAGGAAAAATTAATTAGGACTAAACAATTGATTGACGGTCTTTAAAATCCAAACTTTCAAAAACGAACCCGTTTCATAACCCATACCACAACTGTGGGGTTAATTTGGATCATAGCATTTATTAGCTCAGGGATGATCTTCCTTAAGACCACATGCTAGTCTATCAATAAGAAATAAAGGCCGGGCACGGTGGCTCATGCCTGTAATTCCAGCACTTTGGGAGGCTGAGGCAAGCAGATCACCTGAGGTCAGGAGTTCGATACCAGCCTGTCCAACATGATGAAACCCCATCTCTACTAAAAATACAAACATTAGCCGGATGTAGTGGCATATGCCTGTAATCCCAGCTATACGGGAGGCTGAGGCAGGAGAATCGCCTGAACCTGGGAGGCAGAGGCTGCAGTGAGCCGAAATTGTACCACCGCACTCCAGCTTGGGCAATGGTACAAGACTCCGTCTCAAAAAAAGAAAGAAAAATGCAATACATACAGTTGAGCCAGGCATGTTGGCTCACACCTGGAATCCCAGCACTTTGGGAGGTTGAGGCAGGCAGATCACCTAAGCTCGGGAGTTCAAGACCAGCCTGGCCAACATGGTGAAACCCCGTCTCTACTAAAAATGCAAAACTTAGCCGAGCGTGGTGGCATGCACCTGTAGTTCAGCTACTTGAGAGGTTGAGGCAGGAGAATCACTTGAACCCAGGAGGTGGAGGCTGCAATGAGCCGAGATCACGCCACTGTACTCCAGCCTGAGTAACAGAGCAAGACTCCATCTCAACAAAACAAAATAAAACAAAACAAAAATACAGTTAAGAAACAGAACTTAAAATAACTTAGTCCAACTTCCTATCTAAGATAGAAATCCCTTCTATAGCAAGTCAGATGCTTCACCAGTCTCTTTTTCAATCCTGTGAGTGACAGAGATCTCAGTAACTAACAAGACAGCCCCCTCCATTATTGGCTTGTTCTAATTGCTACCAAATTCTTTATGTCATACTGGAATAGAGTTCCCTGTCGTTTCCTCTTGTCAGCTATAAATTTCACTTTCTGGAGCAACAGCAAAATTCCATTTCCCATTAGAAGATTCCTCCAAGAATTGACTCCTTGAAGAGAGAAAAACAAAAGGCTTATGAGATATCATACTCTCCTCCCTGGTGATTATATTAGGGTGAAGCTCTTGGGAGATATGTAGAGGACTTCATTTCACATGGTGGTGTTATAAGTCTACAAACTTAGAGTATTTTAGAAACCTTTGTTCTAAGGACAGGTGCGGTGGCTCACGCCTGTAATCCCAGCACTTTGGGAGGCCGAAGCGGGTGGATCATGAGGTCAGGAGTCCAAGACTAGCCTGGCCAAGATGGTGAAACCCCATCTCTACTAAAAATTAGAAAAATTAGCTGGGTGTGGTGATGGGCACCTGTAATCCAAGATACTCAGGAGGCTGAAACAGGAGAATCACTTGAACCCGGGAGGCAGAGGTTGCAGTGAGTTGAGATCGTGCCACTGCACTCCAGCCTGGGTGACAGGGTGAGACTCCATCTCAAAAAAAAAAAAGAAACATTTGTTCCAAAAGGAGTTCTGAATAGATTGGTTAATTTTTGTGGCTGCACTTGGATATAATTTGTTTGAAAGATAGCACACCTTAAGGTCTTACCTAAGCTTTGCTCATTCGGGTGGATGAGCACCCCCCAAGACCACCAAGATGATTACTATACAATATTAAAGATTTTATTTTAAAATCAAATTGTATGCATGAGTGTGTATTGATAAAAAAAAATTTAATTATGTGCACGAGGTTAAATGCAATCTTAAAGACGGCATCAGGGAAGCTTCATAAACAAATGTGCACTTTGGAGTCAGGTTGTGCCCTGTTAGAATTCCAGCTGTGCCACTTATTAACCGTGTGACCTTGGGCCCCAGTTTCCTCAGATGGAAAGTGGGTATGAAAATAATTAACCTTGCAAGGCTGGAGTGAGTATTAAGTACAAAAACACCTATATTCAGCCTGGGATGTAGCAGGCACTCAATAAATGGAAAGATCAGGTTTGTAGATCCTAATTTTAAACACAAGAGAGAATGTTCATTTAATTTATTTAGAAAGTTAAATAGTAAGAACAGAGATATACAATCTAGTAAAAAATATTTCAAGGCCATATGTTTAAAGTGTCTGTCAGTGTTTAAAAATGTGAGATTAAAATGTAACGACACCCAATTGTTATTTTAAAAACTCAAACCATCAATAGAAAAACAAATGAAAATTTCTTCACTGTCTCTCCATTTCAATCCTCAGTCCCATTCCCCAATAATTTTGCTAAACGGTTTGGTGTACAACCTTCCAGATATGCTTATACAAGCACGTTAAGATGTATTCCCTTCAAAAATGAACTCATGCCATACACATTGTTCTGCCACTTCTTTTTGCATCTGACACTATATGATAGACATGAGCTCCAGCTCCGTCCTCTTCACAGCCAGGTATTAATATTATTATTATTATTTTTTTTTTTCAGGCAGAGTCTTACTCTTGTCACCCAGGCTGGAGTGCAGTGGCGTGATCTTTGCTCACTGCAACCTCTGCCTCCCAGGTTCAAGCGATCCTCCTGTCTCCTGAGTAGCTGGGATTACAGGCACGCACCACCATGCCTGGCTAATTTTTGTATTTTTAGTAGAGACGGTGTTTCACCATGTTGGCCAGGCTGGTCTCGAACCCCTGACCTCAGGTGATCCGTCCATCTTGGCCTCTCAAAGTGCTGGGATTACAGGCATGAGCCACTGCACCCAGCCACTGCCAGGTATCACTAAGATGGGTTTTTAAGAGAGGGCTTTTGGCCAAGTGCAGTGGCTCATACCTGTAATCCCAGCACTTTGGGAGGCCAGGGCTAGAAGATCCTTTGCGGTCAGGAGTCTGAGACCAGCCTAGGCAACATAGCAAGACCCTGTCTCTACAAAAAAAAAAAAAAAAATAGCTGGGTGCAGTGACACACCAATACTCCCAACTACTTAGGAGGCTGAGGTGAAATGATCGCTTAAGCCGGGAAGGTCGAGGCTGCAGTGAGCTATGATCGCACCAGTGCACTCCAGCCTGGGAGACACAGCGAGACCCTGTCTCAAAAATAAATAATAAATAAATAATTTTTTTAAAGGGTTTTAAAAGAAGTAATGTCAGTGAAATGTAAGGTTTGCCCTAAGTCCACAATTCTAAAGTTTGGATGACAACGGAAAAATTCAGGTTAACATCTGATTATTTCATCTCGAAAATATGGCAGAGGTCAGACAGCAGGTGGGGAGATAATCCAGATAAGACAATTAGAGGATTCTGAATGAACAGGAATCATTTATGTAGTATTGACAACCACCTCTACAATGACGTGGTGCTCTGTCGCTTACCTTGCTTTTGGCAATGGCTGCAGTCCTGCAAGGAGAGAGGGGCCCACGATTCCCATTTTAAGGAGGAGAAAACTGAGATTCACAGAAGCTGACACGCCGCTGCAAGGACAGGAGTTGGGAGTCAGGTAGAGGAAGGCGGACTTTGATTCTTTAAGGCTCTAGGCCAGTGGGTAAGCCATCAAAAGGAGCAAAGTGAGTCCTTGGCATCTGACCTCCTGCCTCGAGTAGAGCTGAGATTCCTTCCGCAATTTCAGAGGAATGCTGCTCTGTGGCATCTGGCTTAAGGGCTAAATAGTCCACAGTGTTTCGTGACTCCCTGTGATGTAGCCGGCACTGTGTTAGAAATCAGTGAATGCGGGAAAGTGGGACCCGCATTGGGTTGGCAACCATGACTTCTGTCCCAACTGGGGCATGTCACTGCCCTGAAGAGTGGTATGGGCTACAGGAGCTCTTCCTTGGCTTGGAATTGAGGCAGCTGGGGGCTCCATGAGTACAGAAGAGGGAGCCTGGGAACTCACTCGTGCTGGAGTTCACAGAATGAAAATCTCTTTCATCCATCCTCATGGTTTCAGAGGTGGGTAGACAGTCTGGAATTACCTAAGGCTGATCTCGTGCTATAATGAAATAGAATGAAACGAGGAAAAAGGCAAGAAATCTCATCTTTCTTTTTTTTTTTTTTTTTGAGATGAAGTTTCACTCTTGTTGCCCAGGCTGGAGTGCAATGGCTCAATCTCGGCTCACTGCAACCTCCACCTCCTTAGTTCAAACGATTCTCCTGCCTCGGCCTCCTGAGTAGCTGGGATTACAGGCATGTGCTACCATGCCTGGGAAATTTTGTATTTTTAGTAGAGATGATGTTTCTCCATGTTGGTCAGGCTGGTCTTGAACTCCCGACCCCAGGTGATCTGCCCACCTTGGCCTCCAAAGTGCTGGGATCACAGGCATGAGCCACTGTGCCTGGCCAAGAAATCTCATCTTTCTATGCAGCTTTGGAGTGGCTGGCACAGGACAATGATGTTTAGAAAGCAAATCAAGCAGCCTAGCCCATCATCCTAGGGAAAGTCAGGGGACCTGCTCAGGAGGGACAGACACACCTTGTTCCCCTGGACTGCATCTGGCAGAGGGTGGGGACAAATCCTGGGAGTCTGGCTATCTTTGAATGAGATTAGCAATGCTGAGAGGAACTGACAGCCCATGTCAGCCTCTCTATGGGGCCCTCACAGAGAGGGTACTGTCACCCTTTTCTGGTACTATAGTGGGTCAGGAGTCTTCAGTCAGTCAGGAGGGAGATGCTGACCAACAGGACATCCTCTCCATTCTCCCCAGCCCCGCCACTAGCATGGATGGTGAGAAATGAGTCTCAGATGGAGGGATCTGAAGCAGATTCTGCTGAAAAGGTGACTCATGCCAGGGATCTCACCTTCCCGAGGCCCTAGGAGCCCCGCTTAGCTCATCTGTGCCTCTGGAGGAACCCCGGACCCTGGACCTGCAGAAGTGCTCTTTTGAGGATACTGGAGCTAGTGGCTTCTTCCAGCCCTCTTCTCAGGAGAGCCACATGTTCTTGTTCTTGTGAGCATTTCATTCCTTCATCGAGAAACTGAACACTCCAATCCCCAAAGGAGAATAGAGACAACTGCTGATTTCTACAGGTGGAAGAGACAAAAGCCAGAACATTCTCCTGGCTTCATGAGAAAGTGCGGGGGTTTTATTGTTTGTGTGATTTGATTGATCTGAATGTGTGGCTTTCAGTCTGGTTTTGAAACCCTTCAAGATCCCCAGAGAGGCTGGGCGCAGTGGCTCACATCTGTAATCCTAGCACTTTGGGAGGCCGAGGCAGACGGATCACTTGAGGTTAGGAGTTCGAGATCAGCCTGGCCAACATGGTGAAATCCCATCTCTACTAAAAATACAAAATTAGCCGGGCATGGTGGCAGGTGCTTGTAATCCCAGCTACTCGGGAGGCTGAGGCAGAAGAATCACTTGAACCCAGGAGGCGGAGGTTGCAGTGAGCTGAGATGGTGCCACTTGCACTCTAGCCTGGGCAACAGAACAAGACTCCATCTCAAAAAAATTTTAAAAAAATAAAAAATTGAGCTTACTGTGGAAGATATTTAGTTAGCATTTTTTAAATAAAAAGTTTTGTAGCTGCAAGCAAGTTTGAAAACTACAAGTCTGCTGCCTCAATTTTCTACAGATTGCTGGTCCTGACATTCTCTTTATATTTTTATATATATATATAAAATATATATATATATTATATATATAATATATATAAAATATATATATATTATATATAATATATATAAAATATATATATAATATATATATAATATATATATAATATATATATATAATATATATAAATATATATAAAAAAATATAAAATATATATACATATATAAAAAATATATATATAAAATATATACATATATATAAAATATATATAAATATATATATATATAAATATATATATATATAAAAAATAGTAGCTGAGATTACAGGCACCCACCACCAAGCCCCACTAGTTTTTGTTCTTTTAGTAGAGATGGGGTTTCACCACGTTTGTTAGGCTGGTCTCGAACTCCTGACCTCAAGTGATCCACCTGTCTCAGCCTCCCAAAGTGCTGGGATTACAGGCATGAGCCACTGCACCCGGTCCTGACATTCTCCTTATGTACATAGAGACATAAGTCTTGTTTTGGGAGAACAGAGAGAAATCTGTCCATTCATTCCACAAAATATTTTTTGAGCACCTCCTTTGTGACAGATACAACTATGCATCATGAAAAATAAAAAGGTCTAGTAATGGCTGCCATTGCCTTTGAGGAGATTGTACTTGGAGGCACAGGTGACACTACAGCAGCCAGTTCAGAGGAAGCATTTCGAAGTGAAGTCTAAGCTTCTATCCTTGAATGACTTCATTCCGATCAGCTGTAGCTACAGACACCATTCTCTTCAAGACTTCTCTCTCTCATTTTTTATTTAAACCTATATGTATTTTAATATAGAAAACTTTTTTCATGAAACAACTTGCAGGACTAATTTAGGATTAATTAGAATATCTTCAACAGGCTGGGAGCAGTGGCTCACACCTGTAATCCCAGCACTTTGGGAGGCCGAGACTGGAGGATCATTTAAGGTCAGGAGTTTGAGACTAGCCTGGCCAGGCTAGTGAAACGTCATCTTTACTAAAAATATAAAAAAAAAAAAATTAGCTGGGTGTGGTGGTGCCTACCTGTAATCCCAGCTACTCAGGAGGCTGAGGCACAAGAATCGCTTGAACAGGGGAGATGGAGGTTGCCGTGAGCCAAGACTGTGCCACTGCGCTCCAGCCTGGGTGACAGAGAAAGACTCCATCTCACCAAAAAAAAAAAAAAAAAAAAAAAAAAAAAAAAGAATATCTTCAACAGTTTGCTCTAAATCATAATTATAATAAAAATCCATTAAATTTGCACTATTAAGACTTAGTATTTAAAAGATTATTTAACAAATAACAAAAATAAGACCCTGCTTTTTTCTCTAGACTTACTTTCAGCACCTCCAGTTTATGAAGCTTTCTTGACCCTGTGCTCTTGGTCTTTTCCCTCCAAACGAACCATTCTATCCAACTGGGGCCACCTTGATCCATTGGGGGGTTTTAGCATAGAGTGTAACAGCCGCATGCTTGATTTGGTTTATTCCTTCTGGCTGTTTTCCCTCTTTCACGAGGGGCTGCTCTTTTAACAAGAAGGCTGTAATGTGTAACAAGAGCAAAAAGTAAGGCTTTGTTGCATTAAGCCGCTGTGATTTGAGGGTTGTTTGTTACTACAGCATACTCTCACTCATCCTGACTAATATAATCCTATCTGCCCTTGTGTCCTGGGCAAACTGTTTCTCATCCTATAGCTCAAATGTCCCTCCCAGTCTGTGAAACTATGTTCCACTCCCCCAGGGAGGGGTGGAGTCTCTTTCCTCTGGGCCATCCTTAATTGTAGCACACAATAAGTTTCATTGGATTTTTCTGTGTGGCTTATAAGTGCCTTGCAAGCAGAAGTTATAGTTATATATAGTCATATACAAGTGTTTGTTGATGGACTAAATGAATGCTTGTATTTAGAAATTGCTTCCTAAAGCCTACTGTTCAGAGCTCATTTCTGAGCTGCAAAGACACAGTCTGTCACGGTAAAAGTGACATGGTGCAATCAGCAGCATCTGCCCAACAACTCAAGCTAGGTATGCAAGCTTGAAATCAAGACAGTTAGGAGAGAGAGTCCATAAGGTTTCTTTCAGACTCCAATAGTCAGTGCCCTGTGAACATAGCTGGATCAGAAAGAGACCTTCCTTGGCCAGTGTCAGGGAAAACAACACAGTCCTCCACATTGAAACAATTTGTTAGCATTTACAAGTTCACATTTTTCTGTATTTTAACTTCTAATTGGTTTCCTCTTTTGTGCTAAGAATGCCATCTGTCCCTGTGACAGGTTTTTGGATTTGATGCCACTTACCAGGAAATATGACCATTATAAGCATTGTAAGAGGATTCAAACGTGTCCATCCCAAACAGCCTTGCTTTAGGAACTCCATACAGGATCCCACACTGTTCAAGTGTAGAGGTTTTACCATTTTTCACCCTGCCCCACAGAATAAAGCCCTTTTCCTCTACAATTTCTTAGAGCTCATAATATACAGCAAGGTAACATACATGGCCCCATTTTGATTGTAGATTTCCTATCTTCTCTGTTGCAGTAAAAAGAATATTATTATCCCTATTTGTAGGTAAGAAAACTGAGGCTCATGGAAATGGACATGCCCAAGATCATATAGAAATAATAGAACCAGGTTATCAAACTTCATTTCTGAATCTAAGCCCACTGCCCTACAGGTATCTTTCCCGTATGGAATAAAAGCAGGGATAGGGCTCATTATTCCGATTTTATGAACCAGGAGAAGTTAATGGACCGATCTAAAATTCCTCAAGAAGTAAGACACAATTCTAAGCTTGAAGAACTCCAGTCCTCTCCCCGGGTGACCCTGTGTTCTTACTGGGACCACCTTATACTACCTTGACTCTGCAGTACCTTCTTTCAAGCCTAAAGTTACTTGGTTATGGACAAGCCAATAAGAGTAAAGGGGTGTGGCCCAGAGAGATTTCCAGTTGAAGAAAGAATGATTCAACAGCCCCATTAAAACAAGGAGCCATTTTCTGCAGGCTCCCCCAGGACCCACATGCTATGATCTATTGCTGCGGGGTACATGGAGCCCCTGCAGGAGGGCTGGGACTAGAAGGAAGGGAGGGAACTAACCTTTACTGGACATCCATTATAAGCCAGATGGCTACTTCGTGTAATCCTCACATGATACTAAAAGAAAGATGAAGAAATGGCCGGGTGCGGTGGCTCATGCCTATCATCTCAGCACTTTGGGAGGCCGAGGCGGATGGATCACTGGAGGCCAGAAGTTTGAGACCAGCCAAGCCAACATGGTGAAGCACCTTTTCTACTAAAAATACAAAAAAAAAAAAAATTAGCTGGGCATGGTGGCTCGAGCCGTAACCCCAGCTACTTAGGATGCTAAGGCACAAGAATCGCTTGAACCCGGTAGGCGGGGGTTGCAGTGAGCTGAGATGGTGCCACTGCACTCCAGCCTGGGCAACAGAGTGAGATTCTGTCTCAAAAAAAAAAGAAAGAAAGAAAGATGGAGAAATGAAGACTCAGAAAAGTTGGACTATCCAACATAGCAGAACTCGCTGGCATATCTGGTGTCAGAGCTGTTCTTTCCAGCATTCGCTGCACCAGATGCTGTAGAAGATGGAAAGGCAACATGGGAAAGGGTCCTGCACTCAGGAACTGCTCATCCTGTTAGGGGAGTCACGCACACACACATGAATCTGATGAACCCCCGTGGCCGAGCACGGTGGCTCACGCCTGTAATTCCAGCTCTTTGAGAGGCCGAGGCGGGAGGTTGCCTGAGGTCAGGAGTTCGAGACAAGCCTGTCCAATATGGAGAAAGCTAAAAACACAAAAATTAGCCGGGCATGGTGGCACGCACCTGTAATCCCAGCTACTCAGGAGGCTGAGGCACGAGAATCGCTTGAACCTAGGAGGCGGAGGTTGCAGTGAGCAGAGATTGCACCACTGCCCTCGAGCCTGGGAGACAAGAGTTAAAAATAATAATAAAAATTTAAAAAGAACCCCCTTGTTGGGGGCAGGCAGTATAAGATTAATGGAGATTTGGGGCAGAGAACGAGTAGGGTTAGGGGAAGGGAGGACGAGATTCCTTCCAGGACAGTCTCCAGCTGAACTTTGAGGAAAGAATTTGAATAAGCAGAAATGAAAGGAAAAGACTTTCTAGGCCAGAAGTAGCAGCTTCTGGAAATGAGCAGATAGAATCACTGATATTTATCAGTGATTGTTATCTGAGTCCAAGGAAACTGAAAGGGCCAGCAGGCAGATTCTAGCAATTCCACTCAGATACTCAGGTGGCCCAGGCCGTCCATGGGGCTACAGGAATGTATCCAGCATTATAGGAAAATGAAATTAGCAAGAATGGGTGGTGAGAACGAGTGGGTGAGACCAGCCATCTACTAAGTAATCACCTGAGGAGAAGATCTGAAAACTGCAGCACAGCGCGAGGTGATCTGGACACATCCAAAGCACGTCATTGTGCCTGGAAAGTAATCCCGGAAAAAGGAGACCCCTGTCCTTCGTAGAGAGCCTGCCTGTTTCAAGGGGCAGCGCCAAATGGACTCAAAGGCCAGATCTGGCATCAGAATTCCCTGTAGCTCTTACAGGTTCCTGCTAAGATGAGGATCCCCTAATTGTGAGCCATTCCAGTGCACTGACAAATTCAAGTTTGAGGTCCACAAGGGGAAACCTATTTCTTCCCAAACTCCATAACTGTGGAGCCTGGCCCTGAGCAGCTGCCTCCAGGGACATCTTTCCCATTTTGACTTTTAGCATAAGGAAACTAAGGGAAATGAGAATTAGAACTCCACAGCAGCAGTATCACCGTCCATTCCCCGTAGCTCTTCATGGTTTGCAGTGCATTTTGACTCACTCCATCTTAGTCCTCTCTCAAATCTACATAATGCATGAAGCTGGAGGGAAGTCTTCACAGTGGAAGGGGTCTTTGAGCTGCCTCCAAGGATGCAAAATTAGTCTCTGAGGGCAGTCCAGGGTCTGCTGGACACTTCGATTTTCTAAATCAGTAATCAAATTACTGACATTAAATGCAGATAATTTTTGTTTTAAACCTAATTATGCTATTACAAATAAAACTTCCCACCTCCAAAACTCTCTCAATGGTGGGTCTCAAACTCTCCTCCAGCCTCAGATGTCAAAAAACTATGCATTTTGCCTTGGGCACATCCAACATCATATACGTTGAATGGCTTTGATGGGCATGATTCTAATCTTAATTAAAACAGTGCCCGTTTTGGTCCGTCTTGGTCTCTTTGAACCCACTCTCAGCTGACTCAGTTCAATAGCAGTTTGGTGGGAAAAATGTCAACCGGCCTGGGAAACAAAGGAGAAATTTGGGGGTGACTTTAGCCTTCACAAAAGGGTCCCTTACATCACTTGAAATGATTAACTTTACTGAAAAGTAACAAAATTATTTTTGAAAAATAACAGAAACAAAGAAATTAAATTTGCTCATAACCCCATTGCTTAAAAAAAAAAAAGTTATAGGCCAGGCACAGTGGCTCAAGCCTGTAATCCTAGCACTTTGAGAGGCTGAGGTGGGTGGATCACTTGAGGTCAGGGGCTCGAAACCAGCCTGGCCAACACGGTGAAACCCTGTCTCTACTACAGATACAAAAATTAGCCTGGTGTGGTGGCATGTGCCTGTAATTCCAGCTACCAGGGAGGCTGAGGCAGGAGAATCACTTGAACCAGGGAGGTGGAGGCTGCAGTGAGCCGAGACTGTGCCATTGCACTCCAGCCCGGGCAATAAGGCGAGACCCCATCTCAAAAAAAAAAAAAAAATTAATTAGGCATAGTGACGGGTGCCTATAATCTCAGCTACTGGGGAGGCTGAGGCACAAGAATCACTTGAACCTGGGAGGCAGAGGTTGCAGTGAGCCGGGATCACGCCACTGCACTCCAGCCTGGATGATAGAGTGAAACTGTCTCAAAAAAATAAAATAAATAAATAAAAGTTACATCAAGAAGAAGGTTTCTCTCTCCACCTGACTGATTCTCTTCTTCAAAGTAAACCCCTGTTAGCAACTTGGTGCACATTCTTCTAAATTTGTTACTGGGTTGATGCAGATATATCTAAGTATATATATATCCAAAATGCCAGACAGATTGACCTATACCTTGCTTATTTTCCTTCACGTTCAGGAACATTTCCTCAAGTCTGCAACTATAGATCTAACACATTATTTTTAGGGGGTGTATGTAATTCCACTGCATGGATATATTACACACCATTCTTCTGTTTAATTTGTGTTTGTTATGGATATTTAGATTGCTTATAGTATTTTTGTTATTGAGAATGATGCAGCCACACACATTCTTGTTTATATGCTTTTATGTGTTTGTCTTATTATTTCTCGTAGGATGGATCCTGAAGAGTGGAATTGCTTTTCCTCTTGGGACAGGCACACCAACAGTGTATGTGAGGCCCCTGCCCCCACTCCCCAGGCTGGCCAGTACTTTGGGCCAATCTGCTAGACCCAAAAATGTTAATCTCATTGAGATTTAATTTGCATTCCCCTGACTACCGGTGAAGTTGAGCATCTTTTCTTATGTTTATTGACAATTTGCATTTCTTATTCAGTAAACTACCTGCTCATATCCACCCTAGAGTCATATTTCTGTCTGCCTGTTTTTTTCCATTCAATTTGTGGGAGCTCTTTGTATACCTGGGATATACTTTGACTCATATATATGGCAAGTATTTTCTATTACTGTTGTCATCTTTTTATCGTAGTAAAATTATTCTTACATCCAGCACCCCCACCCATCCCCCGCCTTTTTTTTTTTTTTTTTTTTTGCATTTGGGTTAGGCAGAGAGCTAGCTTTACTGTTTTCCAAATGAAGTCAATCAATCCCAAGGATTTTTAAATTATTTAATCAGTAAAAATGTACACATTTTGAGGGAGAAGGTGTGAAGATCCTAGGAGAAACTGTGCTCTTGTCCCTGAAGACAGACCCAGTAGATCTTTGTTTTTTTCTTTTGAGACAAGGTCTCACTCTGTCATCCAGGCTGGAGTGCAGTAGCATGATGATGGCACACTGCAGCCTTGACCTCCCTGGGCTCAGGTGATCTTCCTGCCTCAGCCTCCCAAGTAGCTGGGACCACAGGCACACACCCACCATGCCCAGCTAATTTTTATATTTTTTGTAGAGATGGGGTTTCACCATGCTGACCAGGCTGGTCTCGAAATCCTGGGCTCAAGCCATCTGCCCTCCTCAGACTCTTGAAGTGCCAGGATTACAGGTGTGAGCCACCATGCCTGACCAACCCAGCAGATCTTTAATTCACAATCTGGAAAAACCATCTAGAGGCGGTTGCTCTCCTAGCCAGTCACGGTTTGGGCCCTTCTCAACGTGTGTATGTGTGTGTTGTTTCTTTGTGTGTGTGTCTTAGTAAAGAGGAGATTTGTAAACTAAAATATTCTCCTCCCTCAAAAATCGCCTTAATTATAAACTCTATCCTAGCAGTTGGTCATTAGATTGAGGCATCCATTTCAGATGTGGGTCTCCTTCTCTGGTCCACAGTGAGCTCCTTGCGGCTGCACCTTAACTTACCTCTGTTCCAAACCTACCCAGGGGCTCAGACACAGTAGTAGATGGGTACTTGTCTCAGTTCATTTTGTGTTGCTATAACCTAATAGCACAGACTATTATAATTTATAGGTAATTTATAAAGAAAAAAATGTATTTCTCATGTTTCTGGAGGCTGAGAAGTCCAATATCAAGGTGCCAGCAATTGCTGAGGGCCTTCATGGTGTACCATCCCCTGGCAGGAAAAAGGAAAAAGAGAGCAAGAGATCAAACTCCCAGCCTCAAGCCCTTATATAATTAGCATGAATCCATTCACAAGAGTGGAGCCCTCATGACCTAAACACCTCACATTAGGTCCTGAGACAGGAATAATACAAGGTGGCTGCAGAATAATAGAAGATTCTGGGCAGCAATTTCACATGACTAGCAAAAGGAAACTGTTGAAATGGCTGCAGAGGCCATGGGCTGATAAGACCCTGAAAAACAGAGTGTGGACCAAGCTGGCTAAGACCTACTGAACCCAGCATGGCACTGGATTTGACCTAGGTTTCTCCTAGGACCTCATTATACGCTCACTAACATACTAAATCACACACCCCGCTAGCATCATGACAGTTCCGAGAACACCCATATTTGGTGTAAAAATAGGTGGTGTCACAGTTCTGAGAAATCTCCTCCTTTTTCTAGGAAGGATCATGAATATTCCGCCTCTTGGTTAAAGAAACCCGTAAAGGTAGCAGCCCCAAAACCCCTTTCGTGTGAGTCTCTTGAGTACACCCACATTCCCTTTTCTTGAGTGTGTACTTTTCCCTTTGCAATAAATCATACTTTCACTACTTTCCAACTGGTCTTTGAATTCATTCTCTTAGGTCCCACTGGCATTTGGGGACCTCCCCTCCAACACTGTTGCACTGGGGGTTACATTTCCAACATGTGTTTTTTGCGGGGGACACATTCAAACCACGGCAGTACCGAACAAAACCTTGGGTTTGAAACCATACAAAGATTTGTTTTGTGTGTGTTCACATAGTTGAAGTATTTCAACATTTTTAAGAGGTATTTTCAGGCTTCTCTATAAGCAGACTAAGAATCGGCATTAGCATGTTTTCTCCATGTACAAAGTCTTTTATCTTTCTACTTACAAATGAAGGTAACCAATAAATATTTGTTGAATTTTATCATTCTGTTAACCTTCAGATTCAGACTTGTCAGTAATTACTGGCTTGCATTAGAAGCAGGTGATTAGAGATTGAGGTCCAGGAAGTATAAATGATTGCTCAAAGGCATGTAGAGTAACCAGGTCTCCTGTCCTTCTGTCCCCATTTTCTGCTACACCTTGTCCCTCGACAAAGGGTGAATGACCTAGTGATGGTCATTCATCTGATGAGAAAGGACAAAGGTAGGACTTGAATCGGAGCAACTGAACCCATCCTGGCCTATTTTCACAGTCCTGCCACAGAAGATCTGGCCACCTTAGAAGGACTCATTCAGTGATCTTGGTCTTGAACAATACCATGAGTACTTACTATATATACAGGTACACTGCTGCGCCCTGAGGATCCCCTCTGGAGCAAAACTGACCCAGGTCACAGGTTAGTGAGGGAGACTGAGTCTGTCTTCCACAGTGTCACGGAAGTGAGCACTAAACAAATACTCCCAGGCATAGATCATTACAAATGGAGGTGACTGCTGGACAGGAAAGGACAGGATGCTAGGCGAGAGTTCAGCAGGAGGGCTAGGTGGCGATTAGGGGGCTAGGGAAAAGCAGAAGTGGGGCTGTAAAAGGCTTTTGCAAAGGTGAAGGCTTTTACATTTGTGAGGGAAATAACAATAATAAAGGTGCTTGGAAGGGCAGCTCATCCGCATTCATGGGCCTCTTCCTAGAACTCTGGGAATCTTTCTCCCTAGAGCTCTGTAGGCATCCAGGGTCAGGGCTGGAAAGGCCTTCACAAATGCTAATCTGTGAGCATTTTATGGGTTGCCCCCTGACCCTCAGCATCCTCCTCCTTAACTAGATCCAATGGTGAGTTGAAGAGGTGGGGGCGATGGAAAACGGCATTTCCAGTTTGGAGACAAAAGTAGGGGGAGGTGGGGAAGCCTTCCCACCCCAATCCCAGGGCCAGGTTCCCCTCTCTCCAAACAAGCCTAAGGAATGTTTTTCAAGGCAAAATCCCACCTCGCTGTGTATTTGGTTGTGAAGGAGGCTGTCCAGGAGACCAGGGTTGTTTTTGGAGAGTTTGGAGGGCAGGGGCAATAATGTCTGACCCCCTGCAAACAAATACACCTGTAAGAAAAGCTAGACCAGAGTGAAGTAAAGCCAGGATTTGATGGTTGCGGGAAGGGAGGGGGCCAATACTGCTGCTGGACAGAGGGGTGTTATTTTCCCCGGAAGAATATCATGTCGTGGTCATCATAATAATAATAGCTGACACAACTATTATGGGCTGGGGACTTATAAGAGCTTTCATAACTCTCAGGTAGAAGGCACTACTAATTCCATTTCACAATTAAGGAAACTGAGGCACAAAGAAACGAAGTAGTGACAGCAGTTTTCCTTTTTCCCTTCAACAGTTTGTAATCAAGCTTTTTAAGCCGAGGTTGGGTCGCAGGAGGTGTGGACAGTACTTCCATCTCGGTAAATCAGATTCGCCTGCCCATAATTGGGGAGAATGGTGGCTTTGAAAAGGTTAACTTGGGAGCCCTGGGGACGGCTGCAGGGAACGTACGCCCATTCCCCCTCGGAAGCAGAGCCAGGCCGCCTCCCCCTTCGCAGTGGTGAGGACGCGTGGACAGTCCCGCTGGGGCGGCGGGAGACTTGCGGAGTGGCCGCACTCCAGGTCCGCGCCGAGGCGGGGCAGCTCCGCTTTCTGCTCAGTCTCCGCGAGGTGTCGCCTTCGGCCGAAGAAACCACCGCGGCGCCACCCTCGTAGCTCGCACTTATTTATTTATTTTCAAACAAGGGGGGCGCCCCACTCCTTTCAATTTGAAACAAGAAACATCCAGAGGTCTTGTTCCTAAGGGGGCGCGTCCTCTCCCTGCTATTTTGCACCTTCGGACTAGCCTTCTTCCGGGATTACACAGGAGCAACCTCCCTGCAAGGCCTTGCTCAACGTTGGCCTGGCGCTCAGCTGCACAACACGAAAAGCGGGGGCTGGGTTAGAAGCATCGGTCTCCCCTCCCCAACACACACTCCCGGAGCCCTCCGTAATTTTTTTTTTCTTTTAATGACAAGCAATTGCCAGGCCCACAGGGTGGGTGCTGCATTGCACCGCTCGGCGCGCAGCTGGTTCTCAGAGTGCAGCCGGTGCAAGCCCGGGGGTCCAAAAGGGCGGGAGGAGCACACCCCAGGCTTCCCAGCTTTGCAGCCTTCTCTCTGCAAAGAAAAGCAAGTGGCTTTTGGCGCGAAAGCCTTGGCGCCTCCCCTGATTTTTATGGAAATCAGGAGGGCGGGGTAAAGCCGCCTTCCTCTCCTTTCTCCCTCCCCCTTGTCTGCGCCACAGCCCCCTTCTCTCCCCGCCCCCCGGGTGTGTCAGATTTTTCAGTTAATAATATCCCCCGAGCTTCAAAGCGCAGGCAGTGACAGTCATCTGTCTGGACGCGCTGGGTGGATGCGGGGGGCTCCTGGGAACTGTGTTGGAGCCGAGCAAGCGCTAGCCAGGCGCAAGCGCGCACAGACTGTAGCCATCCGAGGACACCCCCGCCCCCCCGGCCCACCCGGAGACACCCGCGCAGAATCGCCTCCGGATCCCCTGCAGTCGGCGGGAGGTAAGGAGCAGGGCTTGCAAACCGCCCGGCGCCCAGAGGACGACGAGCGCCGGGGCAAGGCAAGCCCTGGACGGGATTGCGACGTGCGCACCGGGCGCCCGAATATGCCCAGGGGACTGTTTCTGCTTCCGAAACAAAACCATCTCTGGGTTTTCCCAGAAAAGCCAGTTCCAGCCCCGAAGGCATCCTGGCTAGAGGAGACCCGCCCTAATCCTTTTGCAGCCCTTACCGGGGGGAGTAATGGCTTCTGCGAAAAGAAATTCCCCCTGCTCTAGAAGATCTGTCTGTATTTGAGCTGCCGGAGAGCCGGTGCGTCCCCACCCCAGGCTGGGGTTCTTCTCCAAAGGGTGCCCCTGGAGGAAGAAGAGGGGGGGTTAGGCAGGGCGAGGCCGCCGCGGTCGTAATCTGGGTCACGGCTGCTCCAGCTCGGAGGAGAGGCGGCTCTCCCGGCGACCCTCCTCGCGCGGGCGCCCCTGCCATTCCCGGGAACAGGGGCTCAGCCTCCCCCTCCCTGGAAGAGGACGTTGTTGGGGGTTTGGAAGAGCAGGGGTGGGCTTAGAGAGCTTCCAAATAAGCTATTGGCAGGAGTATCCCTGCAGCGGGTGAATGCCGAGGGGCGTTTGCTCAAATTTGGGGAGGGGAAGGATTTGTGGATATAGGTGTCTGTTGTTGGTCTCTGTCTAGAGAAAGGCTTTTTTTTATTTGCAAAGTTTTCTAAATCCCCTGCTATCATCTGCACTCCTGAGGTTGCATTTTTACAAAGGGGGTAGAAGGTACTCCAAATACCATACCCGGTAGCTGGGTCGGAGAGCCCGGGGCTTCCCCTGAGCAGCCGGCCCCACACCGCTGCGAGTGCGGTTATCTGCGTGCTCGTGAGAGCTAGAATTCTGCAGCCAGGAACAGCCCCCTCCCCCAGGCAGTGCCTTGTGTGAATGAAATGGCAGTTTCCAAAGTTGCGGAGCCACGCCACCACCCCCTGCATCTGCATGCCCCCTCCCACCCCCTGTCGTAGACAGCTTGTACACAAAAGGAGGGAGGGAGGGAGGGAGCGAGAGGCACAACTTCCTCCACCTTCGGGAGCGGTGGGCAGAGTGGGTGCTTGGAAGGAAGATTGGGGAACCTGGTTAGAGGGGGAGCCCATTGCCTATCCCCTCGGTCTGCTCCGTTTGCCCACCCTCTCTGGTGTGTCTGTCGGTTGCAGTGTTGGAGGTCGGCGCCGGCCCCCGCCTTCCGCGCCCCCCACGGGAAGGAAGCACCCCCGGTATTAAAACGAGCGGGGCGGAAAGAAGCCCTCAGTCGCCGGCCGGGAGGCGAGCCGATGCCGAGCTGCTCCGCGTCCACCATGCCGGGCATGATCTGCAAGAACCCAGACCTCGAGTTTGACTCGCTGCAGCCCTGCTTCTACCCGGACGAAGATGACTTCTACTTCGGCGGCCCCGACTCGACCCCCCCGGGGGAGGACATCTGGAAGAAGTTTGAGCTGCTGCCCACGCCCCCGCTGTCGCCCAGCCGTGGCTTCGCGGAGCACAGCTCCGAGCCCCCGAGCTGGGTCACGGAGATGCTGCTTGAGAACGAGCTGTGGGGCAGCCCGGCCGAGGAGGACGCGTTCGGCCTGGGGGGACTGGGTGGCCTCACCCCCAACCCGGTCATCCTCCAGGACTGCATGTGGAGCGGCTTCTCTGCCCGCGAGAAGCTGGAGCGCGCGGTGAGCGAGAAGCTGCAGCACGGCCGCGGGCCGCCGACCGCCGGTTCCACCGCCCAGTCCCCGGGAGCCGGCGCCGCCAGCCCTGCGGGTCGCGGGCACGGCGGGGCTGCGGGAGCCGGCCGCGCCGGGGCCGCCCTGCCCGCCGAGCTCGCCCACCCGGCCGCCGAGTGCGTGGATCCCGCCGTGGTCTTCCCCTTTCCCGTGAACAAGCGCGAGCCGGCGCCAGTGCCCGCAGCCCCGGCCAGTGCCCCGGCGGCAGGCCCTGCGGTCGCCTCGGGGGCGGGTATCGCCGCCCCAGCCGGGGCCCCGGGGGTCGCCCCTCCGCGCCCAGGCGGCCGCCAGACGAGCGGCGGCGACCACAAGGCCCTCAGTACCTCCGGAGAGGACACCCTGAGCGATTCAGGTAAAGACTGAACTCGGGTCCGGCTGCCTCCCTGGGGCACTGGACCCCGGGTCGCGTCCCCTTTGTTAGTGCTCGTACGTCTTGGCCTGGGGAGCATTTTGGAGGCAGTGCTGCGGGCAGAGAGTCCTGTTTCCCGCAAGTCTCTCCTTGGGATAAAGAGAAGGGGCTGAGAGAAGGCCGCTGCAAAAGGGGTGCTCTCCAATTCTCGTCTTCGCTGAAGTTCCTTCCACCCTCTCCTGGGGAGCCCTCCTCTAGGCCATCACGGGCCCTCACCCCGTCCCCCACCTCTCTTTTGCAGCGCAGTCTGAGGAGTAAAATTGGAGAAAGTTGGTGGCTAAACCGGGTGGAGGTTTAGGGGGTTGCTGGGTGCACTGCCTGGACAGAAACCTGTTAGCGCAGGGGTGAAAGGGACTCTCCGGCCCAGGTCAGGGGAGGGAAAGACATCCCGAGAAGATTCAAGGGCTGTACAAAGCCCTGTTTAAAGCGCAGGAACTTATAGGAGGGTTGCACAGATGGCTAGAGCCGGTTTTCTATTCTTTTTCTTTTTCTTTTTTTTCTTTTTCAAATGTCGGTACCTTTCCCTTCCCCCATCCTCGGTGGGTGGTGGGCTATTTGCTCCTGGTGCGTGGCCAGCAGGCGGCGATATGCGAGGCCAGCAGGCGGGCCCGGGATCTGAAAGGCTGGGGGTGGTGGGGGCACCCTCCCTCCCTCCATTCAGCAGCTGGCTGCAAGTGCAACAGCAGTTGTGTACATTCTCAAGGGGCCTCCTCTTTCCAGTGTGCAGTGAAAACTGGCTCCAGTTTTGTCTTCCAGCCTGAATTCCAGGCTCACATTTGAGATGTGAGTTTGTATCTGTAACCCAGTGCCCTTGAAGGTGAGGGCAGGCACTCAGCAGCCTCTTCAGGAATGCTCGCATCCTAGGAGGACTCACTGATTAGTTCTATTGTGTGCATTTGTCTGTGTCTTAAGCTGAAGGGAAGAGTTAAAACCAAGCCTTTCCCTGGGAGTCTGGATGAACAGAACTCAACCCAAAGAGTGGCATTGCCTTGTCCTTGGAGTAGGGAGCTGGGACCCCCCCCTTGGACTTTGAAAACCAGTGTTTTCAGAATGCAGGTGGATAACAAGCCTAAATTTACTTCTGGGCTGAGGAGAGATCTTTGAGGCTCCTGGAAGGAAACTTGGTGATAAGCCTCCAGTTTGAAACGGCTCTGTCCCTTTAATGTCTGCGCCTTGACAGCTTTCGGTGAGGAAGCACTTCCTTCCAACAGCTGTCTTCTTGGCAGAAAACCAAAACATTGGCTTAAAGGGACCCACAGACTGGAACAGCCTCACATTTCGGCTTTAGAACAAATCCCACAATTGTTCAGCTTTCCGGTCCCCTTCAGATCAAGCAGAAGATATGTTTTGATTTTCATGCTTGTATTTTAAACAATAATTTTCTACCCCAGCGTGGTAGTCAATGAGGAGAGAGGGGAAGAATGCGCACATGATGCTACACGTTTTTGTTGTTGCTGTTATTATTGGTGGCTTTGAGGAGAGCTGCTCCCATTTGGGGGTTTATACCAACTGTGGATTATGGCTTTGTAGTTAAGATTTGATCTTTGTTAAATGAAAAACTGCTTATTGTATAAAACTCAGGTTTGTGGACGAAAAGTTGTTTTTTTTCCTTCAGTTAATTAAATTGTTCCTCAAGTTTGTTTAAGGACTTAAAATCAAACACAACCATGTGTAAACTGCTAAATGAGGCTCCTAAAATGAGAGGCCTCAACTCTTTAAGTGTGGACCTAGAAATGTAAATAAGTCCACAGGGCAGACTGGTGATTATGATAAAAGCTACCATTTACTGAGCATCTGTCTACTAGGCTCAGCTCTATGCTAAGTCTGCATATTATCTGTCAAAGTGGTATCATCCCCATTTAATAGCTGAGGAAACAGAGGCTTAGAAAGGCTGGGTAACTTGACCAGGGTCATGTAACTAGTCTGCGGTGGAGCCAGGATTCTGTCTGACCCTAAAGGCCAAGTTCTTTATATTTATTTCTACCACCTGCTAAAGTCTTGAATGGAGGCTGAAAGCACAGTTGGGGTATGGGGAAGAAAAAAATATATACATACATATATGTATATGTATGTATGCATAGGGGGTTTGTTTTTGTTTTTGTTTTTGATATGGAGTTTTGCTCTTGTTGCCCAGGCTGGAGTGCAGTGGTATGATCTGGGCTCACTGCAACCTCCGCCTCCTGGGTTCAAGTCATTCTCCTGCCTCAGCCTCCCGAGTAGCTGGGATTACAGGAGCATGCCACCACGCCCAGCAAAGTTTTGTATTTTTAGTAGAGACGGGGTTTCACCATGTTGGCCAGGCTGATCTCGAACTCCTCATCTCAGGTGATCTGCCGGCCTCCACTTTCCAAAGTGCTGGGATTACAGGTGTGAGTCACCACATCCGGCCTACAGATATATTTAATTTAAAGAGATCTAAAACAAATACATAACTGTCCACATCTATGCTGATGGACCCATAAAAATAGCAGTATGCCAGGGTCTGCCGGAAGAGACAGATATGCATACGTATTAACAGGGATATATATGTGAATTTCATTCAAATGGTTCTCACATGAGAGTAACTAGCATCTTTTTCTCAGATGATGAAGATGATGAAGAGGAAGATGAAGAGGAGGAAATTGATGTGGTCACTGTGGAGAAGCGGCGTTCCTCCTCCAACACCAAGGCTGTCACCACATTCACCATCACTGTGCGTCCCAAGAATGCAGCCCTGGGTCCCGGGAGGGCTCAGTCCAGCGAGTTGATCCTCAAACGATGCCTTCCCATCCACCAGCAGCACAACTATGCCGCCCCATCTCCCTACGTGGAGAGTGAGGATGCGCCCCCACAGAAGAAAATAAAGAGCGAGGCGTCCCCACGTCCGCTCAAGAGTGTCATCCCCCCAAAGGCTAAGAGCTTGAGCCCCCGAAACTCTGACTCGGAGGACAGTGAGCGTCGCAGGAACCACAACATCCTGGAACGCCAGCGCCGCAACGACCTTCGGTCCAGCTTTCTCACGCTCAGGGACCACGTGCCGGAGCTGGTAAAGAATGAGAAGGCCGCCAAGGTGGTCATTTTGAAAAAGGCCACCGAGTATGTCCACTCCCTCCAGGCCGAGGAGCACCAGCTTTTGCTGGAAAAGGAAAAATTGCAGGCAAGACAGCAGCAGTTGCTAAAGAAAATTGAACACGCTCGGACTTGCTAGACGCTTCTCAAAACTGGACAGTCACTGCCACTTTGCACATTTTGATTTTTTTTTTTTAAACAAACATTGTGTTGACATTAAGAATGTTGGTTTACTTTCAAATCGGTCCCCTGTCGAGTTCGGCTCTGGGTGGGCAGCAGGACCACCAGTGTGGGGTTCTGCTGGGACCTTGGAGAGCCTGCATCCCAGGATGCTGGGTGACCCTGCAGCCTCCTCCACCTCACCTCCATGACAGCAGTAAAAGTTGGTGACGGTTGGGAGCCTCTGGGGCTGTTGAAGTCACCTTATGTGTTCCAAGTTTCCAAACAACAGAAAGTCATTCCTTCTTTTTAAAATGGTGCTTAAGTTCCAGCAGATGCCACATAAGGGGTTTGCCATTTGATACCCCTGGGGAACATTTCTGTAAATACCATTGACACATCCGCCTTTTGTATACATCCTGGGTAATGAGAGGTGGCTTTTGTGGCCAGTATTAGACTGGAAGTTCATACCTAAGTACTGTAATAATACCTCAATGTTTGAGGAGCATGTTTTGTATACAAATATATTGTTAATCTCTGTTATGTACTGTACTAATTCTTACACTGCCTGTATACTTTAGTATGACGCTGATACATAACTAAATTTGATACTTATATTTTCGTATGAAAATGAGTTGTGAAAGTTTTGAGTAGATATTACTTTATCACTTTTTGAACTAAGAAACTTTTGTAAAGAAATTTACTATATATATATGCCTTTTTCCTAGCCTGTTTCTTCCTGTTAATGTATTTGTTCATGTTTGGTGCATAGAACTGGGTAAATGCAAAGTTCTGTGTTTAATTTCTTCAAAATGTATATATTTAGTGCTGCATCTTATAGCACTTTGAAATACCTCATGTTTATGAAAATAAATAGCTTAAAATTAAATGATGCAACTCAACCTTTTCCTTAATGGCATTATACTCTGTCCCTTAAGGAACAACCATAAATAATCCATAACTTATAGAGGGAATTTGGTTTCTGTAAATAGCCCTTTCTGTACCTGTACAATCCTGGTTGGGGGGCATGAGTCTGTCCCCACTTAAAGTGGAGGGAACTGAGTTTGGGGAAATTAAGGCAGTTCTCCAAGATTATGCAGAATAGAGATGTTATTAGTGACTATTGTGTGCATTGTAGCAATGGCACTTGATAATTTACAGAGCACTTCGGTATACTGTGGCTCCTTGGTGGAATTAAGCTGCGACCTCAGATCAGTCCCTTTAAAAGAAAAGTAAAAACAGCCACAGTGTTGTTTAACTCGCTTGTATTGGGCTTTGGTAGTATTCGTCCCATTGGCAGACAGTCTTCTATTTTAAGGTAGAGCATAGTTTGTCTCCAATAATTCATTGTTAAAAACCTTCACTAGGATCTGTGGAGGTGCTAGGCTAAGCCTGGTAAGCAGAATAAACAGATGGAAATGGGTTCCTCCCTTCAATGAACTCAACCTGATTCACCAAAGTGTAATTCATGAAGTGACAATTATGTAGTCCAGAGCAAGTACCAGGTGCAGGAGAGACCCTGGGGTCACAGTGGAGACCCCATATGGGTGGCATGACTCTCTACTTGCCATTCCTATTACACAGCAGTGTCTTGGTTACTTGGGCTCCCCTTTGGAAATGGGATCAATCTTGCAGGCTCCAGAAGACAGAGCCAAGACTTGTGTGTTAAGGAGATAGTTTACCTGTTGGGACATAAGACCCTTCTTGTAAGCAGCTTCTCAGAACTAAAAGTGTACAAATAACCTATTTCTCTTTTGAGTGTCAGGTTGTACTCGGTTATTTCTCTAGGGTTTTGTTCATCTCAGATTTTTAATTGTGAGCTGAAAAAAAAGAAAAAGGTCTTCTGCTTCACTGAGAAGAAAGCAGGTCCAGAGATGAGACAGCTTTGCTTGCCTGGACACAGTTTATCAGGGGCAGAGATGGGAGACATCAAGCCATGTGGGAGACACCAAGCCATGTGTCCTTGTCTGATTTGGTCACTTTTATTTTTTTCTTTTGAGATGGAGTCTCGCTCTGGTGCCCAGGCTGGAGTGCAGTGGTGCAATCTCGGCTCACTGCAACTTCCGCCTCCCGAGTGGCTGGGATTACAGGTGTGTGCCACCACGCCCGGCTAATTTTTTGCATTTTTAGTAGAGACAGTTTCACCATGTTAGCCAGGATGGTCTCGATCTCCTGACCTTGTGATCCACCTACATTGACCTCCCAAAGTTCTGGAATTGCAGGTGTGAACCACCATGCCCAGCCGCTTTGGTCATTTTATAAAGGCAAGTAGGAGTTTAGAACTCAGTCCTCCTTATCCTGCTTATCACACACCCTTGAGATATGAGGTTGGTGATACTACCATGGACAGCTTTCTAATGGTCTCGCCATATAGAAAATAAGATAAAATGCCCTTTAATTCTCCTAGTCCCCAACGCCAGACTAAAAAATAATGCACCCTTTCTTTTTGAATTGTCATTCAAAAAACTTCTGTTCATTTGCGTTTTACAGGCCCCAAATCACTCACAGCCTCTGCCCCTCTGTGTGTGCAAGAGCCAAAAGAAAGTTAAGCAACCTCACATTAATTGTGTACCTAAGATTCTTGAAGCCCAGCTCAGTCATCCCAATTTCTCTATTTGTGATTCCCATAAGGAGCCTACCTGAGTGTGTCCAATGAAATGGAATGCTTAACCGTGAAGAAAGAAAACTGTTCATATGAATGAGGCCACTAAACTACAATTCCTACTATGCTCTCTTTTTGCTCTGGCTGCTGGGAAGCTCAGAGCCAAATTCCACCCCCTCTAACATCTCCAGTGGTCATTCTCTTCTAAATGTTTACGGTTTCTTGTTTTCCATGGTTAGGTTAGTCATCTTTTTAATGTATATAATGTAGTATGTAACATGAAACGTTTTTGCATTAGGTGGACCACAAATATGCACCTAAAGCATTAAAACTAAAGTGAAAAAATCCCATATTTGCCTTTTCTGACCTAGCTGAGGGAATGTCACCAAATTTAGCTCTGCAATTATCTATAAAGTAATTGCTGTAGTCACAGAAGAATTGAACTAGTTGTTTCAATAACATGAGAAACCATCTCTACATTCCAAGAGCAGTTTTGAGACCGGGAAAGAGCTCTACATCATTTAGATCAATAAATCATAGAGCTGAGACGAAGCACAGAGATCATCTCATTGAAATTCATTTCACAGAATGAGGGTGCGGGATCCCACCCGGAATTAATGGCTTAACCCAGGGAGACTAGAGCCGGCGTCTCCTATGACCCGCCCAGTGCCCTTCCCATAACATTCACTTTCTCATTGCCCACACTGTAGCCTCCCCACCTCCTGGCCTGCCTGTCCACCTACATTATGCTTCCATATTAACCCTTCTAAACCACCTACTCTTTATGCAAACTTCCACCAGTTCCCTGCTATTTACAGAATCGAGTCCCGACTCTCCAGCCCAGCACGGAGGCACTTCTACCCAGTCCCACCAGCTCCATTGCCCATGGCCCTCCACGTGCTGGACTCTGGCTGTTTCTCATCCGTGACTTGTTTCACCACATCCCTCCTTCTAGGTTATCCAGATTCCATTAATTGAAATCCTTCTCAATCTTGCACCCCCAGGTAGGCCTTTCCCAGCCCTCGGCCTCTGTGCACTTATCTTCTAGCTGCCTTACGTACCCCCTGGACCCCCTAAATTGTGGGCTCCCTTAAGGCAGATAGGGCTCTCATTTGCCTCTGAATCTGAGCACCTGCCCTGTGACTGACAGGTGACAGAGCCTTAGCAGATGCCAGCAGTATAGACGGTAACAGGGGAAGGAGCGAGGCGAGGATTTCCATTATGGGTGGGTCTCCCACCAATCCCAGTTCACAAGCTCTCGGGCTAATTCAGATGAGAAAAGACATCCTTAGACATCAGTGAGTGTCTGGTACTGACTATGCTGGTAGTTCTGGGGAAGTGAAGATAAAATGCTCATAGAGGACTGTCTACAAGAAGCCCACACTCTACAAGAGAGTTAAAGCCCTGGGGATGTATAGAAGGCAAGAAGAGAAACCAAGAGGCACTGAGGTTGAGGGGCTGATGAATGAAAGCATATGAGGGGCCTCGTGGCTGAGTTTGCGGCTATCTGACGGAGGAAGGGTGTCCTTTGCCTAGGTTCACTGAGCCTACCCCTGGCCTGGCCTGTGACAGCTCAGACACTTGCCTCAGGCCACAGATGGTCTACACTCGTAGTGAAAAAGGCTGCAATGCCTCCCACCCCTATGTAGCACTGCAGAGCTTCCCAAGTTTTTGTATGCTTGAGTCTCAAAAATCCTTGAGGATTTTTGACCAGTTTATTACATTCCCACATTATAAGTGAGGGAATCTGGTCTTCTGAGTTTTAGTTTCATTAATCCCTATGGTGGCTATGTTTGGAAATTCTGATTTGTGTTGTTTTCGAAATCAGAGGTTGTTTGATTTGGAAGAGGCATAGAAGCCAACTAGTTTACTCTCCCATTTCAGGGGAAGCACCTACAGTCTGTTTGTGAGAATTCTATTTTTCCTTTATTTTATTTTTCTTTTTTTGCAACAGGGTCCTGCCGTGTTGCCTAGCCTGGCGTGCAGTGGCTAATCTCAGGCACAGCGCCACTCCTGATCAGCACAGGAGTTTTGACCTGCTCCATTTCTGACCTGGGCCAGCCAGTTCATACTTCCTTAGGAAACCTGGTGGTCCCCTGCTCCCAGAAGGTTGCCATATTGATGCTAAACTTAGTGTGGACATCCAGTAGGCATAGGGTGCTATAGCTCAGAACTTCTGGACTCAAGTGATCCTCCTGCATCAGCTTCCTGAGTAACTGGGACTACAGGTGCACACACACTGCCATGCCTGGCAGCGTCCTTTTTTCTTTTTTTCTTTCCCTCTTTCCCATTCTCTCTCTCAACAAATATTTATTTAGCAGTTACCACGTATCAAGCACTGTTCTAGGGCTTGGGAGACATCAATGAACAAAAATGACAAACTCTCCCAAATCTCTGCTTTCTTGAAGTTTATAGTCTAAGAGAGAGCGACAACTGTACAAATAAACATAATAAGCAAATAAATTAAACAGCATCTAATATGGTGGCAAATGCTGTAGAAAGGCTAGAGGAATTCAGGGATGCCAACAGTGGAGGTAGGAGGCTCAGGGAAGGCGCATCTGGTCCTGGGAGCTGAGGGGCAGGGACTGTGGGGACAGCGTCCTGCCCTGGGCACTCTTGTGCTTGCTCAGAAACCAGATCTCAGGCCTCAGGCTTCTCGGTTCAGTGCTTAACTTCCCTTATTTCTGGCTGGGCTTGGTGGCTCACGCCTGTAATCCCAGCACTTTGGGAGGCTAAGGCAGGTGGATCACGAGGTCAGGGGTTTGAGACCAGCCTGACCAACATGGTGAAACCCCATCTCTACTAAAAATACAAAAATTAGCTGGGCGTGGTGGCTGGTGCCTGTAATCCCAGCTACTCAGGAGGCTGAGGCAGGAGAATTGCTTGAACCTGGGAGACGGAGGTTGCAGTGAGCCAAGATCATGCCACTGCACTCCAGCCTGGGTGATATAGCGAGACTCCGTCTCAAAAAATAATAATAAAAAATAAAAAAGCTTCCCTTATCTCCTTCTGGACATTGGTAAGTGTACCGCACCAAGTTTCCATTCATTGTCTCGAGGAGAAACCATTGAGCGTAGTAGTTAAGAGTATGAATCTGGGCTGGGCGTGGTGGCTCATGCCTGTAATCCCAGTACTTTGTGTGGC
The DNA here is from genome assembly GCF_028885655.2 of Pongo abelii. Taxonomy (NCBI): domain Eukaryota; kingdom Metazoa; phylum Chordata; class Mammalia; order Primates; family Hominidae; genus Pongo; species Pongo abelii. The sequence goes on along the minus strand of NC_071997.2, from coordinate 116,881,738 downwards.
CAAGGCAGGTGGATCACCCGAGGTCAGGAGTTCAAGACCAGCGTGACCAACATGATGAAACCCCATCTCTACTAAAAATACAAAAAAATTAGCCAGGTGTGGTCGCGGGCACCTGTAATCTCAGCTACTTGGGAGGCTAAGGCAGGAGAATTGCTTGAACCCAGGAGGCGGAGGTCTCAGTAAGCCAAGAGTGTGCCATTGCACTGCAGCCTGGGTGACAGAGCAAAACTCCGTCTCAAAAAAAAGAGTATGAATCTGAAGTTAAGACTCCCTGGGTTTGGCTGGGTGTGGTGGCTCACGCCTGTAATCTCAGCACTTTGGGAGGCTGAGGCAGGGAGATCACCTGAGGTTGGGAGTTCAAGACCAGACTGACCAACATGGAGAAACCCCGTCTCTACTAAAAATACAAAATTAGCCAGGCGTGGTGGCTCATGCCTGTAATCCCAGCTACTCAGGAGGCTAAGGCAGGAGAATTGCTTGAACCCGGAAGGCAGAGGTTGCGGTGAGCCAAGATCATGCCATTGCACTCCAGCCTGGGCAACAAGAGTAAAACTCCATCTCAAAGAAAAAAAAAGTTAAAGACTCCCTGGGCTTGAATTTGATTCCTAAATTCACAGGTTCGGGGTTGTGCAGCTCCCCAACTGGTACAACGAGGGGATAACACTGGGATTATTAGCGAGATGGCATCATTATTATTAATATTTTTTAAAACAGTCTTACTCTGATTGCCCAGATTGGAGTGCAGTGGCCTGATCTCGGCTCACTGCAGCCTCGACCTCCTGGACTCAGGTGTTTCTCCCACATCAGCCTCCCAAGTAGCTGAGACTACAGGCGCATACCACCATACCCGACAAATTTTTTCCATTTTTAGTGGAATGGGGTTTTACTATGCTGCCCAGGCTGGTCTCGAACTCCTGACTTCAAGTGATCCTCCTACCTTTGCCTCCCAAAGTGCTGGGATGACAGACATAAGCCACTGCACCCCGCCTTCAATTAATTTATATACAGCACATAGAACAGTGTCTGGCATGTGACAGGTGTGGTTTAAGTCTGCTCAATAATATGATTTGATGTTGATGGGATCTTTCCTCTCTCTATTTCCTCAGTATGTTACCAGGGCAAAGAACCTTTAAAAAAAAACATTTACCGGTAGAACAAATTCACAAGCCTGAGTTTAACAAGAACTTTGCAGACTTTTGTTCCTCAAAAGAGGCCTTACAAAACCTGAAAACGGGTACCTTGGAAACAAATGAATGTGAGCTTTGAAGCCTATTTTAAGACGGAGCCTAGGAATTTGAGTGCCGCAGAACATCTACGCCTTCTACAATGGTTTATTAGTTTTCCTTACTTGTAAAGGAAATCTCTTCATAGGCCACTGACCAGGGTTACCTGATCTCTTTTGATATTGATGTATCAAGCTACAAGACATTCATCCTGAAACCTTTGACCAGGAGAGGTAACAGAGCCTTTTTATGGTCGAAGCACACAGACCTATTGGTACAATGCACATTTGGAGAGCACACACAGCACAACCTCCTCCGATAGCTACAGACAATTTGCAATGGGATTCGCTCGGAAGAGGCAACACAAAATCGACTTTTCTCTGCATTCCAGTGGGCCTGAGATTCTCAGCAGGCCTTCGGGGTAGGGTGGGGGAAACAGGCCCACTCCTTCACAAAGCTTGACATCAGTTGAATTTTGTGTGTTCTTGTTTTGTGACTCAGGCTATCTTCAGCCATCTTCCTGAGAGAGGACAAAAGAGCAGTCCCTCCACTGGAAAAATGTTGTTCCAGGTTCACTGGGAGGCAATCCTGAGTCACAGAAACACTTCGTTTGGAAGAAGCCCCTGGATTGGGTCTTAGATCAGTTATTGACTATTTTCAACCTTGAAATAGGAAAGTAACTTCTTGTTGCTCAGTTTCCTTGTCTATAAGTAGAACGGGCTGAAGTCAGTGATCTCCGGGGCTCCCTGTCAACTTTGAGGATCCAGGGTCATTGGTCCTTTGCAATGGCTGCAGCTTTAAAGGTGGCTGCAAGACTGCAGTGTCTGTCAACACCCTCTGGTTGGAACATGTGCCCCGTCAAGTTCATGTGATGGAAATTTCATCCCCAATGCAATAGTGTTGCCTATTAAGAGATGATCAGGTCATGAGGGCTCCGCCCTCTCAAATGGATTAATGTGCTTATTGGGGGAGTGGATTAGTGACCTTGAAACCGCCATTACAAAATTGTAACTGAGACAGTGAAAGATCTGACCTAACCAACTCCATCTTGTTTCTAACCTCCAAGCTGTCCTTGTTCTTTGCTGGGCGTAGGCTGAACTAACTTTGGGAGGAACTTAGTTTATAGTTTAGCCCTTTCACAAAACAAACCTCCTTCTTGCCTGGGGACTAGACTGCCTTTGTGGGACTAACACCAGCCACGAGATTAGAAATTATGGTTTAGGAGCCATGCAGCTGGAGGCTACAAGATTCTGCCCCTCCCTAAACTGCTCCTAAGATCAGTGCTTGAGATATTCTGCAGACCCTGCACTTGATGATCAGCTGGCACCACCCAGATTGATAAACTGACTCATCTGATCTTGTGGCCCCCACCTAGGAACTGACTCAGCACAAGATGACAGCTTCGACTCCCTATGATTTCATCTCTGACCAATCAGCACTCCTGGTTCACTGACGTCCCCCCCACTCACCAAGTTGTCCTTAAAAACTCTGATCCCCAAATGCTTGAGGAGACTGATTTGAGTAATAAGAAAGCTCTGGTCTCCCGCACAGCTGGCTCTGCATGAATTACTCTTTCTCTATTGCAATTTCCCTGTCTTTATAAATTGGCTCTGTCTAAACAGCAGACAAGGTAAACCCACTGGGTGGTTACAACCTCAGGAGTGAGTGGGCTTATTATGAAAGTGAGTTAAGCAGCCTTTCTCTCTCTCTCTCTCTCGCATCCTCTTGCTCTTCCACCTCACGCTATGGAGTGACACAGTAAGGCCCTTGCCAGGTGCAGGTCTCCCAACCTTGGATTTCTCAGCCTCCAGAACTATAAGAAATAAATTTCTTGGCTGGGCACAGTGGCTCACGCCTGTAATCTTAGCACTTTGGGAGGCTGAGACGGGTGGATCACCTGAGGTCGGGAGTTCGCGACCAGCCTGACCAACATGGAGAAACCCCGTTTCTACTAAAACTACAAAATTAGCCGGGCGTGGTGGTGCATGCCTGTAATCCCAGCTACTCAGGAGGCTAAGGCAGGAGAATCGCTTGAAACCAGGAGGCGGAGGTTGCAGTGAGCAGAGATCGCGCCATTGCACTCCAGCCTGGGCAACAAGAGTGAAACTCTGTCCCAAAAAAAGAAATAAAAATAAAAATAAATAAATTTCTTTCCTTTATAAATTACCCAGTCTGTGGCATTCTATTACAACAGCAGGAAAGAGACTCAGATAGGAGCCCTGGGGCATATCTTGGCTCTGCAATTCACCAACTCCATGGCTGAGGGTCAGTCACTTCCCTCTGAATCTCACTGCCTCTCTCTAAAACAACAAGACTAATCACCACCTCACCAGGTTCTCATAAGGACCAAATGACATATAAGAGGGAGGTGCTAGCACTTGAAGATGGGGCAATCTTTTAAGAACCCTCATTGCCCTCGGTATTGACACATTCAGTCCTTGCCCAGCACGGCCCACCCATTCCACTGTTTGCTTTCTGGATTCATCTCTAAGTGGGTTTCCCCAGGTAGGAAACTCCTTTAAAGACAATTAGCATACCTCTGGGTGCTCCCCTCTACCTAAAACACGGCTATGCTCATAATAGCTGCTTCATAATGTTTGTTAAATAATGACTACCAATGAAAAGACTTCACTGATTGTTCAAAGCCGGTTAGAGAGACTCAATGTGTGCAGACAAACTGGTTACACAGGCTTGTCTCATCTGGAACTACGGAAAACTATGATTAATCTGGTTTTTAATTTGGTTACTCAAATGAAATAGAATATGGCAACAGACATCTAACACCCTGAGTTTTTGCTTGGGTTGGTTTAGCCACTTTTATTTGGCATAAAGCCAGGAAGAACAAGGAATTTAAACTAGAGATTTGAAACCAAGGAAGCTTTAGTTAGATGCATTTTTGTTGGTAAAGAGAGCAGAATTGAGAACTGAGTTTATTATTATAAATAGTTTAATTACATTTGGGTTTCAAAAGAAATATTGTTTTCATCCCAAGTTGGTCCTTCTTCTGAATTTGCTGAAATCATATTTTATAGTCTGTTTTGAGGGAAAATGGTCTTTCTACCAGCAGCCCTCTCCCTCAAACATCTTATTAAAATGATGAACTCAGAGGTTTTCTTGGATGGGTTCAACTATAAACTTCCGGGATGGCTGTGAGTACATTCTGTTGAACACTTCTGGGAGGTTATTTCTCTTGGAGTGTTACCTCACTTGATAATTCCTCTGGGTAACAGATGTGCACATCAGTTTCCTGCTGCAGCTCGCGCCAAATGTGTGGAGGCGGCCTTCTCGCCTATGGCAACTGGTCCTGCTGGCTGGGCAGTGACGTGAGGACTTGCTCACAGTGATGAGCCACAAGGTGCAAATGTTGGAGAAAAGAAACAGCATTTAGCCCAAGTGCACATCAAGCCCCAGCTTTACTGGAGGCACGGGATGCTGAGGCCTGGGTAACCGGAGTGGAAATTGCCATGAAATGCATCTATGATATGATGTTCGCTGACATTCAAGGGCTCTCTCCACAGTCTTCATTTGAGGGGGAGAAGTCTTTTTGCAGGGATGTTGTTTCTTTTTCTCTTTACCTAGGGTGACTGACTTGTCCCAGTTTGCCTGTGACTGTCCTGGTTTTAAAATGGAATGTCAGGCTGGGCGCAGTAGCTCACGCCTGTAATCCCAGCACTTTGGGAGGCCGAAGCGGGCGGATCACCTGAGGTCAGGAGTTCCAGACCAGCCTGGCCAACATGGTGAAACTCCGTCTCTACTAATAATATAATAATTAGCCGGGGATGGTGGCATGCACCTGTAACCCCAGTTACTCAGGAAGCCGAGGCAGGAGAAGTGCTTGAACCCAAGAGGCGGAGGTTGCAGTGAACTGAGATCGCGCCACTGCACTCCAGGCTGAGCGACAGAGCGAGACTCCATCTCAAACAAAAACAAAAACAAAAACAAAACTGGAAAGTCCTGTGTCCTGTGTCAGTCTCTGGCAAATCGGGAAAAAAAGCCCTCCAACCCCCCACCCCCACCCCGCCCCCCCAATTCTTCCCTTTCTTCAGTGTTTGCTTTTTCTCACCACAGTTTAGCCTGCTTCGCAAGGCTCCCTGTGGTGGGCTTGGAGACCCAGGCTGAAACTCTACAGCACAGGCAGCCAAGGGCTCCACCATGCTGCAGTGTGGGAGGGTCAGCCAAGCTGTGTACAGACCTGTGCTCCTTCCCAAGCAAGCCTGGAAAGAACATTGTCTTGGTGTTAGACCACATGGATCTGACCTCTGGAAATCTCATTGAGTGACTCAGAGCACCTGAGACGGCAAGAGAGGGAAAATCTCTCTTTTCCTTTTGAGATGCTGTTGGACTCTCAGGAAATAATGAGTGCAAAGGTGGTAGGTCCTGCACAAATGCCAGGGACCAGAATTCCACTGACCGCCCCCCACTCTATTCCTTCTGATGAATGACAAATATTACATCTCGGAGGCATTGTGATACTGGCTTTGCTCTTTATTCTTCATTCAGGTCTTTGCAAGAAGCCAAAAGGAGCAGTTTTCAAATTAATATAACAATTGGCCTGGCAGGATGGCTCACGCCTGTAATCCCAGCACTTTGGTAGGCTGAGGCAGGTGGATCACTTGAAGTCAGGAGTTTGAGACCAGCCTGGTCAATATGGTGAAACCCCATCTCTACAAAAATACAAAAATTAGCCAGGCATGGTGGCACGGGTCTGGACTCCCAGCTACTTGGGAGGCTGAGGCAGGAGAATCACTTGAACCCCGGAAACGGAGGTTGCAGTGAGCCGAGTTCCCACCACTGCACTCCAGCCTGGGCGACAGAGCTAGACTCTGTCTCAAAACAAAACAAAACAACAACAATAATAAATAAATAAATAAAACTCCCTCGCAGGCAGTGAGGGTATTGGCCTCCCTAAAGCTCTCTGGGTGTGGGCTTGTCTAGGGAGAAGCCAGGGAAGCATCCAGAATAAAATCCTCCCCAAGATTCTGTAAGTAGTCAGGCCTCATTTCTTCAGAGAAGCTGCAAGTTCAGGTGCCTAGAAATGGGTTCGGACCTTGTTTCCCTGGGTTGAGGGGCGCTGGAATAATTTTGCTGTTAGCACATTCCATTAGCTTAACTGCTCCCGGCGGTGGGTTTTTGCTTCTCTCTGGCAGTGTGAAAGCATTTTGGCATCTGTTGTTGAGGGTGGAGGGATGACATTCCTCAGGCTTTGAAGGTGTGTTCCTTCACAAAAGGGACAGGATGGAAAGTCAAGTGGACCTTTTAGGGACCTTTAAAAGAGGTGTTTACATATATTTAGCTTTTGGGAGAAACCCTGCCGTTAACTCCCAGCCAACAACAGCTTATATATCCTGAAAATCCTATTTAAGGAGTATGAAGTACACAGTTGAAGATGCTCCCCAGCTCCAGGGCCCCCTGAAGGGGATAGGGTCTGTCATGTTAATGACATGTGCATATTATTAAGAGAAGGGTCAAAGGGCCTGGAGTTTGGGAATGAGAGTTTGTTGTAGGGATTCTTCAATATGCAGATGGACACCCTTATGGGGGTGTCGAGGGAGAGCCCTGGAAGAGTCTACTTCATAAAGCTGTCCTGGTGGAGAACGCAGCAGTTTTTTGGGGCAGGGGGTGCTTTCCACAGGTGCAGAGCTCCGAGCATGCCCTGCTCCCCACCCACCCATAAGATGATACCGTGATGCATGATCAAAGAAATGCAATTTTGTTTTGATTTCTTTGAATTAAAATGGTATATGTGGCTGGGTGAGGCGGCTCACTCCTGTAATCCCAACACTTTGGGAGGCCAAGGCAGGAGGATGGCCTGAGGTCAGGAGTTTGAGACCAGCCTGGCCTACATGGTGAAACCCCGTCTCTACTAATAATACAAAAATTAGCCGAGTGTGGTGGCGGGCACTTGTAATCCCAGCTACTTGGAAGACTGAGACAGGAGAATCGCTTCAACCTGGGAGGCGGAGGTCGCAGTGAGCGAGACTGCGCCATTGCACTCCAGTCTGGGCAAGAAGAGTAAAATTCCATCTCAATAAATAAATAAATTAAAATAAAATAAAATAAAACGGTAAATTTTATGAATGCCAGAATCCCTAAATTCTCCTGAGACATATAACACTACCCCTCGGTAGAGGCTTCAAGAGGGCTTCACAGCGAGACGTAAAACTCCATGCTATTCCATCCAGTCCTTCTAGAAGTGCAGATTATATGTGTGTGGATAAGATGGAGGAAGGAGGGGTAAGAGCCAGCAGTGCAGATGACTCTGAGCATCACCTAGGTAAGGAGGGAGCATGGGAAGTGGGATAGCAGGCCAGAGGAGCCGTCTCTGGTTGCGATAATATGTGAGGTGGACTTGACGGAGGGAGAAGGGCTGGCTGGATGGAGAAACAAGAGAAGCCTGTGGGCTGAGGGGCAGCCTGAACCTAGGTGCGTGGATGCGCATGGCATGCTCAGGGCTCAAGTACATTCTGGAGCATGAGGTGAGACAGATGGATTGAGTCTAAGGATCATCTCCAGGCAATGGGGAATCATCCATGGTGTCCCAGGACAGGGAACATGATGAAGTTCCTTGTGGTTTTGGGAGAAATTGACACTCAATAGACATATTTAATCAATTCAAAGTGTTCCATCTGTGCATCAGCCTTGGTAACAAGTAAACTGCTTTGCACGGGTGCTGATCCTGCACTCCTGAGGACTGGGGGAGAGCCCAGACCTAGGTCTCTGGGGGTGGGGGGTGGGTCCTGGCTCAGTGAGGCCACCACTTAAAGTTTCTTCCACCTCAAGCATCTGCCCAACCCGTGCTTTCTCTCTTTCCTCTATCCATCTCCTTGGTCTCATAGGTCCAAAGCCCACCTGTCTTCCAGGAAGCAGCTCAGGGGAACCTTCTGCACAAAACCTCCAGACTCCCTGCTGCAGAAAGCTTGTTCTCTGGCCTCTAACCTCACCCAGAGCTTTTTCTACATATTTTTGTGTTTGAAAAATGTAAATAATCCCTCCCTCCCTATCAAGATCTTTATGAAAAAAATTATATAGTCAAGAAAGGTATAAAGACAAAAAAAAATATAGGCCAGGCATGGTGGCTCATGCCCGTAATCCCAGCACTTTGGGAGGCTGAGGCAGGTGGATCACTTGAAGCCAGGAGTTGGAGACCAGCCTGGCCAGCATGGCAAAAGCCCTCTCTATTAAAAATACAAAAATTAGCTGGTAAGTGTCTGTAATCCCAGCTACTTCGGAGGCTGAGGCAGGAGAATCACTTGAACCCAGGAGGCAGAGGCTGCAGTGAGCTGAGATTGCATCACTGCACACCAGGATTGGCGACAGAACAAGACTCTTATCTCCAAAAAAAAAAAAAAAAGAAAAAGTAGAAAGAAAAATTCCTTTGGTAACCCACCTTTCAGGGATAGCAACTACTGAAATTTTGGTGCATTTCTTTTAGATTTTTTCGTATATACACAAACCAGTATGGATATGCCCACTTATTTTGTATCTTTATAAGATCATTAATTACTTTCTATTATGTATAATAAGGAATTGTATTGGGGTCTTATCTGTTACCAGGAGTGAGGAGCTGTCTCATCTTTGTGAATTCTGCATCCTCTAGAATCTTTGTGTATTCTGCATCTTCTAGAATTGCATCACGTGCAAGCAGCAAGTGATGAGTGAATGATTGATTAGGCTTTTCTCTATCCATCTGCAAAACGAGAGTTTTGGATTGTATCATGTCTGAGGTCCTTTTCAGTTCCAGTAATCTGAAGACTTCTGCTCACTAAATCTCTAACACAGGTAGAAGAAAGAACTTTCCTACACATCTGATGACTGGGCCTATCCTTCCTGGTATTAACATTGTAATGTCCCCAAACTAAAATGAGATGATAATAATTAAAACAATGATTTATGGCTGGACATGGTGTCTCATGCCTGTAATCCCAGCACTTTGGGAGGCCAGGGCAGGTGGATCACTTGAGGCCAGGAGTTCAAGACCAGCCTGGCCAACATGGTGAAACCCTGTCTCTACTAAAAATACAGAAAAATTAGCCAGATGTGGTGGTGCATGCCTGTAATCCCAGCTACTTGGGAGTCTGAGGCACAAGAATTGCTTGAACCTGGGATGCTGAGGTTGCAGTGAGCCGAGATTGTGCCACTGAACTCCAGTCTCGGTGACAGAGCTAGACTCTGTCTCAAACAAACAAACCAACAATAAAACAATGCTTTAGCTGGGCACTGTGGCTCATGTTGGTAATCCCAGCACTTTGGGAGGCCGAGGCAGGTGGATCACAAGGTCAGGATATGGAGACCATCCTGGCCAAACATAGTGAAACCCCATCTCTACTAAAAATACAAAAATTAGCTGGGCATGGTGGCACGCACCTGTAGTTTCAACTACTTGGGAGGCTGAGGCAGGATAATCACTTGAACCCGGTAGGCAGAGGTTGCAGTTAGCCGAGATCACACCACTGCACCCCAGCCTGGTGACAGAGCGAAACTCCATCTGAAAAATAAATAAATAAATAGGCTGGGCGCAGTGGCTCATGCCTGTAATCCCAGCACTTTGGGAGGTTGAGGCAGGTGGATCACCTGAGGTCGGGAGTTTGAGACCAGCCTGACCAACATGGAGAAACTCCATCTCTACTAAAAATACAAAATTAGCCGGTGTGGTGATGCATGCCTGTAATCCCAACTACTCAGGAGGTTGAGGCAGGAGAACTGCTTGAATCCCGTAGGCAGAGGTTGTGGCGAGCCAAGATCATGCCATTGCACTCCAGCCTGGGCAACAGGAGTGAAACTCCATCTCAAAAAAATAAATAAATAAATAAATAAATAAATAAATAAATAAAACAATGATTTAATGCACTCAGGATGTGTCCATATAAATCCTAAGGTTTGTGCTCGCTTCGGCAGCACATATACTAAAATTGGAACGATACAGAGAAGATTAGCATGGCCCCTGCGCAAGGATGACGCAAATTCGTGAAGCGTTCCATATTTTTAAAGGGCTAATATCCAGAATCTACAATGAACTCAAACAAATTTACGAGAAAAAACAAACAACCCCATCAAAAAGTGGGCAAAGGACATGAACAGACACTTCTCAAAAGAAGACATTTATGCAGCCAAAAAACACATGAAAAAATGCTCACCATCACTGGCCATCAGAGAAATGCAAATCAAAACCAGAATGAGATACTATCTCATACCAGTTAGAATGGCAATCATTAAAAAGTCAGGAAACAACAGGTGCTGGAGAGGATGTGGAGAAATCGGAACACTTTTACACTGTTGGTGGGACTGTAAACTAGTTCAACCTTTGTGGAAGTCAGTGTGGCGATTCCTCAGGGATCTAGAACTAGAAATACCATTTGACCCAGCCATCCCATTACTGGGTATATACCCAAAGGACTATAAATCATGCTGCTATAAAGACACATGCACATGTATGTTTATTGGCTTATCCAAAGTGGGCCAATTTGGGGATATCAGTTGACACTTTGAATCTGAGAAAAACTAATTGATTTCAACGCTCTGGATTCCTCATTTCTCCTGACCTGCAGTGCTACTAATAGTCTATGAAGCACTTTTACTTGAATTAGAAAAGGGCTTCCTCTCTGCTACAGGCAGCTGCGGCTCCAGTAGGTATTCACAGTTGGCAAATAGGGTGCAGCTGGATTTTAGTTTCCTTTCTTGCCCCGTCAGTAGAAAATCCCTCGGGCAAGACACAAACTATACAATTATACTGGCAACTTTGATGCAGGGTACCCGGAAGAACATCTAGATTCAGAATTCTTCCATGAGCAAATAAGCAGGAAATGTGTTATCAATGTCAGCATTTGCAAGCTTGCCTGATGGTATAGTTCTGTGATAGGATGAAGACATTCAGCAGTCTCTGATCTCTTCCTCCTGCTGGCGCATCTATCTGGAAGCTATTCTGACCCCCTTGATTCCTTTCTCAATATTGCCCGTTTTTCGTGGTTCAGGTCAAAGCCTCTCTCTTCCACAAAGCCTTCTACGACCTGCATGTTGGAATTCACTGAAACCTCATATGCCCCTCCTTAGTACTCGCTTGCCACTCTTTTCTTCCCCATCTCAGGTTTTCCTTTGAGTGTCTGCTGATTAGTTCACATAGCAGCCTGTCTTTTTTTTTTTTTTTTTTTTTTTAAACAGTCTCGCTGTGTCACCCAGGCTAGAGTGCAGTGGCACAATCTTGGTTCACTGCAACCTATGCTTCCCAGGTTCAAGAAATTCTTGTGCCTTATCCTTCCTAGCTGGGACTACAGGCACATGCCACCACACCCAGCTAATTTTTGTATTTTTATTAGAGACGGGGGGGTTTCACCATGTTGGCCAGGCTGGTCTTGAACTCCTGGCCTCAAGGGGTCTGCTTGTCTCTGCCTCCCAAAGTGCCAGGATTACAGGCGTGAGCCACTGTACCCGGCCCATGTAACCTTCTGAGCCTCAATTTTATCATCCTTAAAATGGAGATGATAAAAAAGATCTTCCAGATTCCACAATAAACACTATAATTACCATAATTGTAATATATACCTGTTACTGTCTATGAAACTCCTAGAGAAGAACGCTATCTTATTTGATATTTAGATCTATCATATTAACATGACTTTGAATATAGAGTGTTTGATGTTTGGTATGGTTTAGCCATGTCCCCACCCAAATCTCAACTTGAATTGTATCTCCCAGAATTCCCACATGTTGTGGGAAGGACCCAGGGGGAGGTAATCAAATCATGGGGGCTGGTATTTCCCCTGCTATTCTCATTATGGTGAATAAGTCTCATGAGATCTGATGCCTTTGTCAGGGGTTTCCAGTTTTGCTTCTTTCTCATTTTTCTCTTGCCGCCGCCACGTAAGAAGTGCCTTTTGCCTCCCACCATGATTCTGAGACCTCCTCAGCCATGTGGAACTGTAAGTCCAATTAAACTTCTTTTTATTCCCAGTTTCAGGTGTGTCTTTATCAGCAGCATAAAAATGAACTAATACAGTAAATTGGTACCAGCAGAGTGGGGTGTTGCTGAAAAGATACCCGAAAATGTGGAAGTGACTTTGGAACTGGGTAACAGACAGAGGTTAGAATAGTTTGGAGGGCTCAGAAGAAGACAGGAAAATGTTGGAAAGTTTGGAACCCCCTAGAGACTTGTTGAATGGCTTTGACAAAAATACTGATAGTGATATGAACAATAAGGTCCAGGCTGAGGTGGTCTCAGATGGAGATGAGGAACTTGTTGGAAACCGGAGCAAAGGTGACTCTTGTTATGTTTTAGCAAAGAGATTGGCCGCATTTTGCCCCTGCGCTAGAGATTTGTGGAACTTTGGACTTGAGAGAGGAGAGATGATTTAGGGGATCTGGCAGAAGAAATTTCTAAGCAGCAAAGCATTCAAAATGTGACTTGGGTGCTGTTCAAAGCATTCAGTTTTAAAAGGGAAACAGAGCATAAAAGTTCAGAAAATTTGCGATGCAGTAGAAAAGAAAACCCCCTCCTTATTTTTTTTAGGAGAAATTCAAGCTGGCTGCAGAAATTTGCGTAAGTTTCAAGGAGCCTAATGTTAATCCCCAAGACCATAGGGAAAATGTCTCCAGGCCATGTCAGAAGCCTTCATGGCAGCCCCTCCCATCACAAGCCTGAAAGCCCAAGAGGAAAAAGTGATTTTGTGAGTCAGGCCCAGGGTCCCTGTGCTGTGTGCAGCCTAGGAACTTGGTGCCCTATGTCCCAGCCACTCCAGCCATGGCTGAAAGGTACCAAAGTAGAACTTGGGTCATGGTTTCAGAGGGTGCAAGCCCCAAGCCTTGGCAGCTTCCACATGGTGTTGGGCCTGCGAGTGCACAGCATTTGAGAACTGAGTTTTGGGAACCTCCACCTAGACTTCAGAAGATGTATGGAAACGCCTGGATGCCCAGGCAAAAGTTTTCTGCAGGGTCGGGGTCCTCATGGAGAACCTCTGCTAGGTCAGTGCAGGAGTGAAATGTGGGGTCAGAGCCCCCACATACAGTCCCTACTAGGGCACTGCCTAGTGGAGCTTTGAGAAGAGGACCACCGTCCTCCAGACCCCAGAATGTTAGATCCACTGACATCTTGTACTATGCACCTGGAAAAGCCGCAGATGCTCAATGCTAGCCCATGAAAGCAGCCAGGAGGGAGGCTGTGCCCTGCAAAGTCACAAGGGTGGAACTGCCCAAGACCATGGGAACCACCTTTAGTATCAATGTGACCTGGTTGTGAGACCTGGTGTCAAAGGAGATCATTTTGGAGCTTTAAAATGTGACTGCCCTACTGGGTTTCAGACTTGCATGGGCCCTGTAACCCTTTTGTTTTGGCCAATTTCTCCTATTTGGAATGACTATATTTACCCAATATCTGTACTCCCATTGTATCAAGGAGGTAACTACCTTGCTTTTGATTTTACAGGCTTATAGACGGAAGGGACTTGCCTTGTCTCAGATGAGACTTTGGACTGTGGACTTTTGGGTTAATGCTGAAATGAGTTAAGACTTTGGGGGACTGTTGGGAAGGCATGATTGGTTTTGAAATATGAGGACATAAGATTTGGTGGGGTCAGGGGCTGAATGATATGGTTTGGCTGTGTCTCCATTCAAATCTCAACTTGAATTGTATCTCCCAGAATTCCCATGTGTTGTGGGAGGGACCCAGTGGGATGTAATTGAATCATGGGGGTCAGTCTTTCTCGTGCTACTCTCGTGGTAGTGAATAAGTGTCACGAGATCTGACGGTTTTATCAGGGGTTTCTGCTTTTGCTTCTTCCTCATTTTTCTCTTGCCGCCACCGTGTAAGAAGTGCCTTTCGCTTCCTGCTATGATTCTGAGATGTTCCCAGCTATGTGGAACTGTGAGTCCAATTAAACTTATTTTTGTTCCTAGTTTTGGATGTCTTTATCAGCAGCATAAAAACAAACTAATACAGTGTTCATAGAATTTATTTGAAACAATTTGAAGAAAAGTCTTAAAGGGTAGATCGTGCCATCTATTTAACCTTAGAATACTTCCTATACTTACATTCTCTTTATCTATTCTCTAAATCCATTGTGTCTAGTGTACTTTTATTCCTTATTCCCTTGGTCTTTTGTATTTCTGTAGCTCTGCATGGTTTTCAAGGCTTCATAATAACATGATTAGGTAGGTATTATTATCCCCACTTTATAGATGAAGAGAAACCAAGACTTAAACATATACACCTAGAGGAGTAGAAGTGGGATTTGAACTTTGGACTTCTGTTTCACAGTTCAGTGTTATGTAGGCTAAACATGACCTCATAGCGCTAATGGAAAATTATTTTAAGTCTGCAAAGACCTTCCAAGTTTGAATCACTGATCTATGTTGTTATGGAGTCAGAGTTCGAGGTGCTGTTCAAGAGTAACAACCCAATCCTTTTCCCTCAACAGAGCCTTTCCAGGAGGAAGAGCGATTTAAAGGGCAATGCTGGTCTTTTCCAGAGCACTGGTGCTTAAGCACAACTGGCTTTCACCAAAAATAACCTACAAGAAAAGTTCTATCACCTGCAACCCAATTTCATACTTTATAGTGAGGAAAGTACCATTAAGGTCTTGGTAAACAGATTAAACCATATTTTCCTTCCTACCCCTACAACTCCATTTCCTCTTCCCTCAAGGAAAAAAATATATATATATATCACAGAGAATAATTGGTACCAGCTTCCATATATACATATAATTTTTTTTAAGAGGTAGTGTCTTGCTTTGTTGCTATGTTGACCAGGCTGGTCTCAAGTGATCCTCCCATCTTGGCCTCCCAAAGTGCTAGGGTTACAGGTGTGAGCCACCGCACCTGTAGCTACTGTTAGATGTAGCTACTATCAAAAGAGTTAATGGCTACTGCTGTGATGTCCTCTTTTCACTTAGGATTTCTCAAAAATGAAAACAATGCAGCTAGTCCTGGGTTCCTGTAACTCATTGATTGTGTCTAAACGGGAATTTGAAGATTGGGAGCAAAGCAAGAGTTTCAGTCACACATGAAGATTTGGAGAAGAACATAGAAATATTCAGGGAAAGAGCGGAAGGAGAGGGCTCCCACCCTCTACCCTACTCAGTCCCCAAACCTGCTGTGGGTTCTACATAGTTCCCTGGGGCTCTCGAATGGATTTGGTTCTAAGGTTCTTGGCTGTGCTGCAGGCATCTCCCGGTTCCTAGCTTCAGCTCTGCTCTATGACTGGGCTGGTGACGTCTGCCCCTGAAGCCTGTGAGCTGTCTTGCTTTGTTTTGGTTTGGTTTTTTGGAGACAGGGTCTTGCTCTGTTGCCCAGGCTGGAGTATCATGGTGCAGTCACGAGTCACTGCAGCCTCAATCTTCCAGGCTCAAGCCATCCTCTAACCTCAACATCACGAGCAGCTGGGACTACAGGCATGTTCCACCAAGCCCAGCTAATTTGTTTTTCATTTTTCTGTAGAGATAGGTTTTGCCATGTTGCCCACGCTGGTTTTGAACTCCTGAGCTCAAGCAATCTGCCCACCTTGGCCTCCCAAAGTGCTGGGATTACAGGCGTGAGTCACTGTGACCAGCCTGTGAGTTGCAATTTTACAGTGGTTCTCATCTCTGGCTGGACATTAGAAACATCTGGAACACTTAAAAAATTCCCAATGTCACCCCAAAACAAACAACCCAACTCAAAAATGGGCAAAGGTTTTAAATAGACACTTTCCCCAGAGAAGACATACAAATGGCCAATAAGCCCATGAAAAGATGATCAGCATCCCTAATTGTAAGGGAAATACACATGAAAAGTACAATGAGATACCACTTCATGCCCAATAGGATGACTGTTTTACAAAACAAAACATAAACACAAAAACAAAGAAAATAACAAGTGTGAGTGAGGATGTGGAAAAATTAGAACTTTCATGCACTGCTGGTAGAAATAAAATAGTGCTGCTGTTGTTGAAAACAGCATGGCCGCCTGGCGCGGTGGCTCACACCTGTAATTCCAGCACTTTGGGAGGCTGAGGTGGGCGGATCACTTGAGGTCAGAAGGTTGAGACCAGCCTGGCCAACATGGTATAACCTCATCTCTACTGAAAATACAAAAAATTATCTGGGCATGGTGTTGTATGCCTGTAATCCCAGCTACTCGGGAGGCTGAGGCAGGAGAATTGCTTGAACCCAAGAGGTGGAGGTTACAGTGAGCTGAGATCGTGTCACTGCACTCCAGCCTGGGTGGTAGAGTGAGAATCCATTTAAAAAAAAAAAAAAAGTAAATAGCATGGCCATTCCTTAAAAATATTAAACGTAGAATTATCATGTCATCCAGGAACTCCATTACTAGGTAAACACCTAAAAGAATTGAAAGGAGGCCAGGTGTAGTGGCTCACACCTGTAATCCCGGCACTTGGGAGGTCGAGGCGGGTGGATCACAAGGTCAGGAGTTCAAGTCCAGCCTGGCCAAGATGGTGGAGCCCTGTCTCTACTAAAAATACACACACACACACACACACAAATCTAGCTGGGTGTGGTGGCAGGTGCCTGTAATCCCAGCTACTTGAGAGGCTGAGGCAGAGAATTGCTTGAACTGGGGAGGCGGAAGTTGCAGTGAGCCAAGATTGCACCACTGCACTCCATCCTGGGTGACAGAGCAAGACTGTCGAAAAAAAAAAAAGAAAAAAGAAAAAAAAAAAAGAATTGAAAAGAGGCTTGGCCCAGTGGCACACACCTGTAATCCCAGCACTTTGGGAGGCCGAGACAGGTGGCTCACTGGATCACTTGAGGTCAGGAGTTTGAGACCAGCCTGGCCAACATGGTGAAACTCCATCTCTAGTAAAAATACAAAAATCCGCTGGGTGTGGTGGCATGTGCCTGTAGTCCCAACTATTCAGGAAGCTGAAGTCGGAGGATCACTTGAACCCAGGACGCTGATGTTCCTGTGAACCAAGATTGCACCACCTCACTCCAGCCTGGACAACAGAGAGAGGTTGTTTGAAAGAAAAAAATAAAAATAAAAATGAAGAATTGAAAGGAGTGACTCAAAGAGATACTTGTACATCAGCGTTCCCAGCAGCATTGTTCATAATAACCAGAATGTGAAAAAAAAAACCCAAATGTTCATTAAGGGATGAATGAATAAACAAAATGTGGTAAATATGTACAACGAAGTATAATTCAGCCTTAAAAATAAATGAAATTCTAACACATGAAATTCTGAACTTTGAAGACATTATGCTAAGTGAAACTAGCCAAACATAAAAAGGACAAATAGTGTATGATTCCAGTTATATGAGATGGATAGAGGTGCCTATATTAGGCAAATTCATAGACAGAGTATAAAAGAGAGTACCAGGGTCTGGTAAAGAGGGTAATGGAGGGATATTGTTTAACAGATACAGAGTTTCAATTTGGAATGACGAAAAATTCTGGAGAAAAATAGTAGTGACGGTTGCACAACGTTGTGAATTACTTAAATGCTACTGAATTGTACATTTAAAGATGGTTAAACTAGGCCAGGAGCGGTGGCTTACGCCTGTAATCCCAGCACTTTGGGAGGCCGAGGCAGGTAGATCACTTGAGGCCAGGAGTTTAAGACCAGTCGGGCAACATGGTGAAACCCGTCTCTACTAAAAATACAAAAATTAGCCAGGTTTGGTGGTACACACCTGTAACCCCAGCTACTTGAAAGGCTGAGACATGAGAATTGCTTGAACCCAGGAGGCAGAGGTTGCAGTGAGCTGAGATCACACTACTGCACTCTGGCCTGCACTACAGAGCAAGACTCCGACTCCTGAATGACTACTGAGTATATAACGAAATGAAGGCAGAAATAAAGATGTTCTTTGAAACCAATGAGAACAAACACACAACATACCAGAATCTCTGGGACACATTTAAAGCAGCGTGTAGAGGGAAATTTATAGCACTAAATGCCCGCAAGAGAAAGCAGGAAAGATCTAAAATTGACACCCTAACATCACAATGAAAAGAACTAGAGAAGCAAGAGCAAACACTTTCAAAAGCTAGCAGAAGGCAAGAAATAACTAAGATCAGAATAGAACTGAAGGAGACAGAGACATAAAAAACCCTTCAAAAAATCTGAATCCAGCAGCTGGTTTTTTGAAAAGATCAACAAAATTGATAGACCGCTAGCAAGACTAATAAAGAAGAAAAGAGAGAAGAATCAAATAGGCACAATAAAAAATGATAAAGGGGATATCACCACCGATCCCACAGAAACACAACTATCATCAGAGAATACTATAAACACTTCTATGCAAATAAACTAGAAAATCTAGAAGAAATGGATAAATTCCTTGACACATACACCCTTCCAAGACTAAACCAGGAAGAAGTTGAATCCCTGAATAGACCAATAACAGGCTCTGAAATTGAGGCAATAATTAATAGCCTACCAACCAAAAACAGTCCAGGACCAGACAGATTCACAGCTGAATTCTACCAGAGGCACAACGAGGAGCTGGTAGCATTCCTTCTGAAACTATTCCAATTAATAGAAAAAGAGGGAATCCTCCCTAACTCATTTTATGAGGCCAGCATCATCCTGATACCAAAGCCTGGCAGAGACACAACAAAAAAAAGAGAATTTTAGACCAATATCCCTGATGAACATCAATGCAAAACTCCTCAATAAAATACTGGCAAACTGAATCCAGCAGCACATCAAAAAGCTTATCCACTACGATCAAGTTGGCTTCATCCCTGGGATGCAAGGCTGGTTCAACATACGCAAATCAATAAATGTAATCCAGCATATAAACAGAACCAAAGACAAAAACCACATGATTATCTCAATAGATGCAGAAAAGGCCTTTGACAAAATTCAACAGCGCTTCATGCTAAAAACTCTCAATAAACTAGGTATTGATGGGATGTATCTCAAAATAATAAGAGCTATTTATGACAAACCCACAGCCATTATCATACTGAATGGGCAAAAACTGGAAGCATTCCCTTTGAAAACTGGCACAAGACAGGGATGCCCTCTCTCACCACTCCTATTCAACATAGTGTTGGAAGTTCTGGCCAGGGCAATCAGGCAGGAGAAAGAAATAAAGGGTATTCAACTGGGAGAAGAGGAAGTCTAATTGTCCCTGTTGCAGATGACATGATTATACATTTAGAAAACCCCATCGTCTCAGCCCAAAATCTCCTTAAGCTGATAAGCAACTTCAGCAAAGTCTCAGGATACAAAATCAATGTACAAAAATCACAAGCATTCTTATACACCAATAACAGACAAACAGAGAGCCAAATCATGAGTGAACTCCCATTCACAATTGCTTCAAAGAGAATAAAATACCTAGGAATCCAACTTACAAGGGGTGTGAAGGACCTCTTCAAGGAGAACTACAAACCACTGCTCAATGAAATAAAAGAGGACACAAACTAATGGAAGAACATTCCATGCTCCTGGATAGGAAGAATCAATATCATGAAAATGGCCATACTGCCCAAGGTAATTTATAGATTCAATGCCATCCCCATCAAGCTACCAATGACTTTCTTCACAGAATTGGAAAAAACTACTTTCAAGTTCATATGGAATCAAAAAAGAGTCCACATTGCCAAGACAATCCTAAGCCAAAAGAACAAAGCTGGAGTCATCATGCTACCTGACTTCAAACTATACTACAAGGCTACAGTAACCAAAACAACATGGTACTGGTACCAAAACAGAGATATAGACCAATGGAACAGAATAGAGCCCTCAGAAATAATATCACACATCTACAACTATCTGATCTTTGACAAACCTGACAAAAACAAGAAATAGGGAAAGGATTCCCTATTTAATAAATGGTGCTGGGAAAACTGGCTAGCCACATGTAGAAAGTTGAAACTGGATCCCTTCCTTACACCTTATATAAAAATTAATTCAAGATGGATTAAAGACTTAAACGTTAGACCTAAAACCATAAAAACCCTAGAAGAAAACCTAGGCAATACTATTCAGAACATAGGCATGCGCAAGGACTTCATGACTAAAACACCAAAAGCAATGGCAACAAAAGCCAAAATTGACAAATGGGATCTAATTAAACTAAAGAGCTTCTGCACAGCAAAAGAAACCATCATCAGAGTGAACAGGCAACCTACAGAATGGGAGAAAATTTTTGCAATCTACCCATCTGACAAACGGCTAATATCCAGAATCTACAAAGAACTTAAACAAATTTACAAGAAAAAATCAAACAACCCCATCAAAAAGTGGGCAAAGGATATGAACAGACACTTCTCAAAAGAAGACATTTATGCAGCCAACAGACACATGAAAAAATGCTCATCATCACTGGCCATCAGAGAAATGCAAATCAAAACCACAATGGGATACCATCTCACACCAGTTAGAATGGCGATCATTAAAAAGTCAGGAAACAACAGGTGCTGGAGAGGATGTGGAGAAATCGGAACACTTTTACACTGTTGGTGGGATTGTAAACTAGTTCAACCCTTGTGGAAGACAGTGTGGTGATTCCTCAAGGAACTAGAACTGGAAATACCATTTGACCCAGCCATCCCATTACTGGGTATATACCCAAAGGGTTATAAATCATGCTGCTATAAAGACACATGCACACGTATGTTTATTGCGGCACTATTCACAATAGCAAAGACATGGAACCAACCCAAATGTCCATCAATGATAGACTGGATGAAGAAAATGTGGCACATATACACCATGGAATACTATGCAGCCATGAAAAATGATGAGTTCATGTCCTTTTAGGGACATGGATGAAGCTGGAAACCATCATTCTGAGCAAACTATCACAAGGACAGAAAACCAAACACCGCATGTTCTCACCCATAGGTGGGAATTGAACAATGAGAACACTTGGACACAGGGTGGGGAACATCACACACCGGGGCCTGTTGTGGGGTAGGGGGGAGTGGGGAGGGATAGCATTAGGAGATATACCTAATGTAAATGACGAGTTAATGGGTGCAGCACACCAACATGGCACATGTATACATATGTAACAAATCTGCACATTGTGCACATGTACCCTAGAACTTAAAGTATTTTTAAAAAGTTAAATTAATAAAAATAAATAAATAAATAACAATAATAATCCCAGTGCCCTTTCCATACTACAGACCAAGGAAAGTTTTCTGAACTTCCCAGGTGATTTCAATGTGCAACCAAGGCTGGGAACCATGACGTCCAGTCCTGTATGTTTTCATTAAGTCTCAAATTTCTAGCTTCTATTATATTCTTTCTCATGTCCCAAAGGCATGCATATGCAACTTGTCCAAATTAAACTCATCATTTTCCTCCTGAAACCTGTCTTTCCTGAGTCATTCACTGTATTGGTCTCTATCATTGCCATCTACCTGGTCACTCAATTTAGACACCTGGGCACCACCCTTGGGAAAATGAATTGCTTACTCCTGTCCACTGGGCATGTTGCAGCATTGTCAGGGAAAGGGAGGCTGACCTAATATTTGGGCCCTGGAGAAACAGCCCAAATGGAGCCCACCCCACCTTACCTATAGTTCCCACTTCAGCTTCATCCTGTACCTGGAAGATACATCCCCTTGGCTTCTGGCGGCTGGGTGTGGCTGAAGGCAGGTCAATACAGGGATCCAAGTGCCTAGATTTAAACATGGTGCCAGGTGGAGGCAGGTTCTGGCCAAGTACACTCCCTGCCCTACAATCACATCAAACAGCATGTGTTATCAACGGACTGTGAGCTCTGGTACAGGGGACTTGTAGTGGGCATTATTTTGTAGATTGAACTGAAATTTTGTTCCTTCCAGGTTTGATCCAGGTTTCCTCTGCCATGTGGCTCTGTGACATATTTTTTGGAGTGCAATGCTTTTCACAGCTATAATTGGAGGCTGGGCCCTGATTCCTGGCATGGTTTAAGATCATGGACCCTCGAGTCACGCTGCCCAGGTCTGGACTCCAGCACTTAGTGCTGTGTCTGCTATTTGCAGGTCTCAGTATCCACATTGGTAAAATAGAAATTCCTAAAAAGCATCTAGATGTTTGGCTTATTGTGAGGAGTAAAAGAGTTAATACTGTGGCAAGGCCCATAATAAATATTTGATAAGTGTTAGTAATTTTTTTTTTTTTTTTTTTAAGAGAGAGTCTCACTGTCTCGCCCAGGCTGGAGTGCAGTGGTGCGATCTTGGCTCACGGCAACCTCCACCTCCCAGGCTCAAGTGATCCTTCCACCTCAGCCTCCTGAGTAGCTGGGACTATAGGCATGCACCACTACGCCTGGATAATTTTTTTTTTTAATATATTTTTGTAGAGATGGGGTATTGCCATGTTGCCCAAGCTGGTCACAAACTCTTGGGCTCAAGTGATCTTCCCGCCTCAGCCTCCCAAAATGTTGGGATTATAAGCATGAGCCACTGTGCCTGGCTTTAGTGATTATTTTTATAATTTAAAAAAATGCAGTCAGCAGAACTAAGAGAGTCCAGGATAAACCTGAGCAGACACAGCCAGACCTTCAGGACCCAGAACCTGCCTGGCAGCTTCACCTGTCATCAGTTCAAGCCAAGTCCACCCTGTCTTGGCAGAGTGCACCTACGCCCAGACAGAGGAGCCAGGAGAGCCCTGTCCTCAGGAAAGCACAAAGCTTAGTCTCCGGGGCAAGCCAGGTCCAGAGCCACAACACAAGTTGTGTGTGGGGTGGATACAGCTTGCTCTTCCTCGCCTCTGGGCACTGTGGGCATTTGAACTCTGGAGCCAGTGACCTCATTTGTAAAAGGCAGTGAAAATTCCAACCTCACAAGGTGGCGAGGAGGATTAAATGAAATAAAGGACTGCAAGGTTATGTAAACTGTAGAGTGCCCCACAAATCGAAGGGATTATTGTTATCCATTAGCTCGTTTGATGTGCATAATCCCCCTCTGAGGTGGGTAGAGGCTATTCCTGTTTTGGGACAGGCTGGTGCTCCCTGCTTCTTTAGGGCCTGAGTCTGTCCTTCATGCCCAGGAGGCTGGTCTGGTTGGAGGCAGCCCCAGGGGCTCTCCGAGGAGCTGATGGGGTGGGACGCCCTTCGCAAGGAACTCTGGGGCTTCAGAGTGGGCCTTCCTTGGGGACTGCTCGACTGTGGCCAGGCCTCCATCCAGCCCTTGGGAGCTGGGGCAGCTCGGTCTGGGGACAGTGTCTCATTGCTCCCTCGCCACAGGGGCCAGGCCCTAATCGCTTTCTTTAGAGGCCTTTGTGCAGCCTGTTCTTTCATTCTGGGCCCAACACAATGCAGGGGTGAACTGAGGTCAGATTTTCCACCTTCAGCTCTGGATTTCCTGTCTTTTGTCAGGTGGAGGACAGATTATGCCACCCGGCTTCCTGTCATCTCAGCACTGGGGGTGCCCCCGCCCTGGCACCAGCCCACGACGGGAGACAGGGAAATCCCCCTGGGGGGTGAAGAGAGAGAACCTGCCCTTCATCCCCAGCCCCTCAGACACGGGCATTGGCCGTCGTTAGATACTGAGCGTTTCTTTAGGTCTTTTAGCTGTTGAAAAATGGCTTCTTGTGGGATTTGAACTCTGATGACATCCTACAATATTTCACCTACTGAAATATTCTAGGTTAGAAAACATTATCATCCCCATTAAACAACATGAAATCCTGCCCCTCTTTGGCAGCCCAGATTATGCAATAAAACACAATAAGGAATAGGCCCTTGGTAGCAGAAAGGGGTGGAGGCGGTGGGTGTGGAGGGCTGTATTTGTTCCCTTGGGCCACCATAACAAGGTACCGCAAACTGGGGAGCTACAGCAGCAGAAATGTATTTCTCACAGTTCTGAAGACTAGAAATCTGTTCAAGCTGTCAGCAGGGCTGGCTCCTTCTGAAGACCATAACAGGAAGTGTCCTGGGCGTCTCCTATAGCTTATGGTGACAGATGGTGATCTTTCCTGCTCCATGGCTTCCTTTGACACGATTCTCCCTAAATCTCTGTGTCTTTACATGGGTCTCTTCCCTCTCTTTGTCCAAAATTCCCTTTTATTATAAGGACAACAGTTATATGGAATAGAGGTTCACCCTACTCCAGTTTGACCTCATTTTGACTAATTACATCTACAACGTCCCTATTTCCAAATAAAGTGACATTCTGGGGTACTGGAGGTCAGGACTTCAGTATATTTTTCGGGGGGACACAAATCAACCCCATAACAGGGGGCCTCTGGTAAGCTAATTTTTTTTTTTTTGAGACGGAGTCTCGCTCTGTCGCCTAGCCTGGAGTGCAACGGTATGATCTCCGCTCACTGCAAGCTCCGCCTCCTGGGTTCACGCCATTCTCCTGCCTCAGCCTCCCGAGTAGCTGGGACTACAGACACCCGCCACCACACCTGGCTAATTTTTTGTATTTTTAGTAGAGACGGGGTTTCACTGTGTTAGCCAGGATGGTCTCGATCTCCTGACATTGTGATCTGCCCACCCCGGCCTCCCAAAGTGCTGGGATTACCGGCGTGAGCCACCGAGCCAGGCCAGGTCAGCTACTTTTTATTGGCCATCTGCTCTGTGCCAGGACCTGTGCTCAGTTCTAGGGTTGCAGAGATGCAAAGGTCCGTCTTTGTCTTTAGGGGGCTTAGTCTAGTGGGGAGAGACAGACAAGTCGGAATTAATGTTATAATGCAGTGTGTTCAGGGCTGTGAGTGGATTAGACACAGGTGATGGGGCTCTCAAAGGGCCACTATCTCAGCCTTTGGATGGGGGTGACATCCTACATAGGAAGGCCAGTGACTCAAGAGGGACAGGGACAAAGATGGGAAAGACAATTTTCACAGATTACAAGAACACCATTTGTGGGACTAAATCTACCAGGAGGTGAAATCTGCCAGCTCTAACTTTCTCCCCATTTCCCCCAACTCTCTCCATCCACCCACAGCCTCATGAAAAGAGACACCCACACCTGTGTTCTGTCTGTTTTCTTCTTCTTTTTTAAATTTTTATTTATTTATTTATTTTGAGATGGAATCTGTCTCTGTTGCTTAGGCTGGAGTGCGGTGGTGCCATCTGGGCTCACCGCAACCTCTGCCTCCTGGGTTTAAGAGATTCTCCTGCCTCAGCCTCCTGAGTGGCTGGGACTATGGGCACTCACCATCACACCTGGCTAATTTTTGTATTTTTAGTAGAGATAGGGTTTCGCCATGTTGGCCAGGCTGGTCTCAAACTCCTGACCTCAGGTTACCCACCCGCCTTGGCCTCCCAAAATGCTGAGATTACAGGCATGAGCCACTGCACCTGGCCTGCTTTCTTATTTTGCATAAATCACTCAAACTGGAGATCCGGCCCTGGCCATAAGCTGGGTCTCTTCAGCAACAGCCATTATTGACCAGCATGCATTCTCTTGCTCTCAGCCTCTCTTTGTTTAAATGCTTCTTGGACTAGAGAGTTAGCTAGACTTCCCTTTCAGTCAAAAGCTATTGAGAACTTCGAAAAGTCCTGGGTGAGACAGAGTAGGGAGTATTTCCCTCTAACATCTTCCGTCTTTATCAACCGTCCCAACTTGCCTTATACCTGGCCTTCCCAACCCCTGGCCCTAGGAAGGATGGCTGACGGGCCTACGTGCAGGCACTTCTCTTGCCCTTCCGTACCTGGGTCCCCAGATGAGAGAGGAAAAATCAACATTATAGATGCTGGATGTGACATTTTCTACTGTTTTAATGAATTCTTTTGATTCTTTTTTGGAGCTGTGAATCATGACTCATACCTTGTGAAATTAAGCGGTCTGCATACCTTGAAATAGAGCGTGTTCTGTTTAACAAGAGGGCTCTACCTTGATTGCTGGTGAACTTGGAGGATGGTAGGAACAGAGTGCCTGGGGAGGGGAGTGGAGCAAAAGGGTAGCGGGAGCCTGGAACTAGAACAATGCACAATGTGTCTTTGGATTCCTCCCACAAAGAAACCAGGTGAGTCTGTGTTGGGCATGGTCTTTTTCAAGAGTGGTTAAATGAGGTTGCAAATTCATCATTACAGAATCTGAAACATGCACTGTTTTACCCAGAAATGTGTTTGATTGAAGTAGTCATGTTCCCAGGGCGGGGTGGGGGGACCAAAGGGAGGAGGATCTCACCGAAATTCTACTTTTTTACTTTTTTTTCCCCGTTTGAAAAACTTGCATTTGTACGGCACTTTCCCCTTTGAAAAAGCCTTTCTGACATCAAATGGCTCCTGATCCTTTCTGTGCCACTTTGTGGCCAGCAGGATGGGATTTACTCTGCATGCCACAGTTGAGGACACCCAGGTGCAGATACGTCATGTGACTTTTGGGAGCCAGTGGCAGGCCCAGGTTCACAGTGAGCCTCAGCCCATGCCCAGGGAGATTTCACCCCTGTTGTTGGGGTTTTCTCAAGCAATCTGCCCCCGTACCTGCCTTTCTTTTACCTATTTGCCTCCCAGGTGCAACTGATCCCCATGAACTCTGGTCTGGGTCGGGACGACCAAAGAAGGCTTCTCTAGGTAGAGTCAATGCATAGTCTGGCAGGTGGGTCACAGGCTCTGGAGCCTGCAACTGAGTCCCCACCCTGCCTCTTTCTAGCTTTGGGATCACAGCTATCATTATTTCTCCATGTTTCTTTTTCTCCATCTGTAAGGTGTAATGAAAGTTTTAGGTGATAATTGTGGACTTAGCTATCATATCAATTTCTCCTTGGATGGCGAAAATGTCCATGACCATTTTCTCCCCATAGAAGGCTCTTTTGCCTTCATGGAAAATATGGGGTTTAGTGTAGTCCCCTTCATCAATGATCTTAGCTAGATCTTCTGGAGAACTTGCTGCAGCTTCTCCATCAGCAATTGCTGTTTCTCCTTGCACGTTTATGTTACGGAGACGGCTCCTTTCCTTAATCTCTTCCAACTTTTGTTTGCAGTTGTCTCACCCCTCTCAGCCTTCATGGAACTGAAGAGAGTTATGGCCTTGCTCTGGTTTAGGTTTTGATTTAAGGGAATGTTTGGCTGGTTTAATCTTCTATCCAAACCACTAAAACTTTCCCCATATCAGCAATAAGGCTGTTTAGCTTTCTTATCATTCATGTGTTCACTGGAGTAGCTCTTTTAATTTCCTTCAAAAACTTTTCCTTTGCATTCTCATCTGGTTTAACTATTTGGTGCAAAGGGTCTAGCTTTTGGCCTATCTCAGCTTTCAACATACTTGCCTCACTAAACTTAATCATTTCTAGCTTTTGACTTAAATGGAAAGATATGTGACTCTTCCTCTCACTTGAATGCTTACAGGTCATTGTGGGTTATTAGTTGGTCTCATTTTGATACTGTAGTGTCTCAGGGAATAGGGAGGCCTGAAGAGAGGGAGAGAGACAGAGAATGGCTGGTCAGCGGAGTGGTCAGAACATACTTATCAATTAAGTTTGCCACCTTATACGGGCATGGCTTGTGGCACCCCAAAACAATTACAACAATAACATCAGATCCCGGGTAGGGTGATTCACACCTGTAACCCCAGCACTTTGGGTGGCTGAGGCAGGAGGATAACCTGAGGTCAGGAGTTCGAGACCAGCCCGGCCAACGTGGTGAAACCCTGTCTCTATTAAAACTACAAAAATTAGCTGGGCATGGTGGCGGGCGCCTGCAATCCCAGCTACTCGGGAGGCTGAGGCAGGAGAATCACTTGAACCTGGGAGGTGGAGGTTGCAGTGAGCTGAAATCGTGCCACTGCACTCCAGCCTGGGCAACAGAATGAGATTCTGTCTCAAAAAAAAAAAAAAAAATCCCTTATCACAAATCACCATAACAGTTATAATAGTAATGGAAGTGTTTGAAATAGGGTTAGATTTTTTTTGGTAATATTTAAAATAATACCAAAATGTGACACAAAGACATGAAGTGACACGTGCTGTTGGAAGAATGGGGTCCACAGACTTGCTCCATGCAGAGCTGCCACAAACCTTCAATTTGTAAAGCATGAAGTATCTGTGAAATTTAATGAAGTGCAATAAAACGAGATCTGGCTAGAGTGGACAGAAAGGGTGTTGCTCAGCTCTCACTAACCTTGAAACTCTTCGTCTTTTCTTTCTCTTTGTCTTTCCTTTCAATTTGCTGTCCTGTTTCCCGGTGCTATTCCCAGGTCCCGTCCAGTCTTCCCACACTTTTATTCCTTGCTGCCCCGATGCTCTTTCTTCTCTTTCGTCTTCTTCTGGCCAAGTTTCATCTCACGTCAAGATTTTGCTCAAGAACAGCTTCCTTCAGTCCAAATGAGTGTTTCTCTTGTTCGTGTCCTTTTTACAACTCATTAGTGTCACGGTAGCTGTACTTGTCCTCTGTTTCTCACTCTCCACTCGGGGCTCCTAGAGGCGCAGGGATGCTACATTAGCCATCTTCGGGTCCTCCAGAGGCTTCACATTGGTGTTGAACATGTATTGTCAGTGGTTTGAAGAACATCACAACATCATGACTCAACCAAAATGATTTTCCCATTAAGTAACCCAGAAACCAACTAGGATTCATCAGACCCATATTTACAAGACAATTATTTTGTCTTGTAACGCATCATTGTGGATTATGATATTACCTGTGCCTAAATAAATACAATGGGGGAATTGGAGGCTTTTAAGAGTTCATGTCAACTTAAAATGAGATTATAAATAATTCTAAAAGCCCCACAACTTTATGACAGGGCGCTGGAAGAGCTATTGGGAATGAGGACGGAAACGAAATAAAACCCAAGCCAGGAGTGAAAGCGTACCCCAGACATCCTCCATGACCCTTCCCCTGCCCAGTTAGAAACTGATACAGCAGAAAAGACACGCTCACTCATAGGCTTCCAGATTCCTTTAACGCTGTTCCTCTGCTAAGGAGAGAGGAGAGGAAATAGCACCTTTGTGTGCTGTGGGCCCCACTGCAGAGGGGGCTGGTGGGGAGGGCTCGGGACCCACTAGGGTCGGGAGGGAAGAAGGAATTCCCTATGCAGAGACCTCCAGCAGCGCACCAGGCAGGACCCTGATTCTGGATGGCAACCCACTCTGTGCTTTTGGCAGAAGCTGTTCAAGCCCTGCGTTGGTCTAGGAGTCAAGATATATGGGTCTTAATCCACATTCTGTGGTGAATTCAGCTTCTGTGGCCAAGCAGGCCACCAAGCCCCTCTGGGACTTGCTTTCCTCATCAGCCCTTGCCCTGGGGCACACCTGTCCATGCCAACCTCTGCACTGGGCACAGGGGATGCAGAGATGAGTCCAGCATGAACCCTTCCCTGAAGGTCTGGGAGTTCAGACTTTGCAGGCAAGTGAGAGGGAGAACTCCCTGGAGGAAGCAGCACTGAGCTGAGTGTTTACAGATAAGGAGATATTCAGGTTTGGAAAAGCAGTATCAAACACAAGCATTCTAGCCTGGGTGTGGTGGTTCATGCCTATAATCCTAGGACCTTGGGAGACCAAGGTGGGTGGATCCCTTGAGCCAGGAGTTCAAGGCCAGCCTCGGCAACATGGCGAGATCCCATCTACAAAAAACGAAAAAATGAGCCAAGCCTGGTGGTGTGTGCCTGTAGTCCCAGCTACTTGGGAGGCTAAAGTGGGAGTATCCATTAAGCCTGGGAGATTGTGGCTGCAGTGAGCCATGACCGCACTACTGCACTCCAGCCTGGGTGACACAGCAAGACTCTGTCTCAGAAACAAAAACAAACACAAAAAAGCAGAGACGCTTCAGAAAGCAGGAAAAGTACAAACAAAGGTTTGGAGATATTTAAGCAACTCTTGTTTGTATGGAAACTGCAGGTTATATAAAGGTAGAGAAGGATGGAAAATGGGACTAATTTGGGGCTCAGGTTTTTGAAAAAAGGAATATTAGAATGTTCTGTGGATATCAATGCATTATATGGAACAAATGATAGGGTGGATATAATAATGCTTTAACATTTGTAAAATACTATGCAAATGCAATGATGATTGCCAACACACACACACACAGTTGTGATCTGTGATCTACTGGTATTGTTAGCAAAACATTGTTATTCTTTGAAACTCCTTTATCTGTGTATTTCTCCATAATTTTTCTGGGTTAATTTCATACATATATTGTTTTTCAGCTAATATTTGGCTTCTGCCATCATAGTCCCCAGTCAGGGCTCACTTTGTAGTTTTCTGCACAATGAATCCAGTGGGTTTTGGAAACAGGAGTGAAGGTAAGTGTTGCTGGAGAAACTGTGAGATGCTTCTGCTGAAAGCAATCATGCCCATTGAAAGACTTGCTTACAGAGAGACACGAGAAGGGGCTTTGACCTACACTAAGTAGAGAAAAAACTCACATCTGCATTTCCTGGGTGGTGTAGCAGAGGAAAGAGTATGGGAAAGTAAAGGAAAGAATCTCTGTTTTGCCAGTGGTTTGCTGCATAACCTAGGCTGGTCACTTCCTATCTCTGAGAGTCAGGTTTTTTTGGTTGTTGTTCTTTTTGTTTTGTTTTGTTTTTGAGACAGGGTCTCTATTTGTCACCCAGGCTGGCGTGCTGTGGCGTGATCTTAGCTCACTGTGAACTCTGCCTCCCAGGTTTAAGCGATTCTCCTGCCTCAGCCTCCCAGTAGGTGAGATTACAGGCACCCACCACCACGCCAGGCTGATTTTTGTGTTTTTAGTAGAGACAGGATTTCACCATGTTGGCCAGGCTGGTCACGAACTCCTGACCTCAGGTGATCCACCCACCTTGGCCTCCCAAAGTGTTGGGATTACAGGCATGAGCCACCGTGCCTGGCCCTGAGCATCCGTTTTTACATCTTCAGTATATCGAGATGTTGCAGTCTCTGATGTCCCTTAGAAATAGAACCAAAACTTTAAAAGTTTGGAGTAGCCCTTTGTTGCTCAGCCTGCTGCATTTGTGTCTCCTCAGGGCTCTGGGGCCTCTCATGAACCTGCCATTAGCCAGTTACTGAGTGCTCACTGTCACATGTAGTGGCAGAGTTAAGCTGGGCATGGTGAGGTGGAAGGGACATTCATTCTGCTGCATTCACAGGGGATGGGTTTCAGTTGCTGTCCTAGCCACTAACTGTATATATCACTTTAGAGGAAACTAAGAAAACTCTCTGAGACTCAGTTTCCACGTTTGTCAAATGGAGATAATAAGACTTTGCTTTATTTTGATCTGCATCTTGAATCTTCTTGCTATTTTGGTCCCGGCTGGTTGGCAGATCTGGAACTTTGGTCCTCCTGTCTGGCAGGCCTGTTATCTCTTTTCACCATTGTCATATCTCATAAGATGCCCTGACTCCTGGCAACATTTTGTCCATTTTGACCTGTCTTTAGTTGTTTTGAAAATGATGTAACTGCCAAGACTCCCCTCTCCCACCCCTTTTTGGTGTTCCTATAACCTTCCAGATTGTTGGGCGAGGCAATTTATATAAAGGTCTCAAAGATTGCTTGGAATTTTTCCATTTGACAGATAAGAAAACCATATTTCAAAGAAATTCAATCACTTTCCTTAGGAAGATGTCTTGACTTGAAAGCCTAAGCTTTTTCCACTATTCTTCGCTGTTTCAACCAAGCTGGAGAAAAACCGTGACCATTACATTGTGTTTTAGCCCCACACAGAGCAACAGTTCTACAGGCAGGCTTTGTTTAGTGCTGTCAAGATGGGCCTGGAAGAGTTGTAAATGCATTTTTAAAGTAAATCAAATCCTATTTTTAGTACCCTAAGGGAGCACATTCTGTAAAGGAAGAGTCTCTAGTAAATTCTTCCATGAAGTATTTTTTTCCCTGAAAGTTTAACAATATCTGTCTAATTTATCTGCTTTCTAGACTGGAACTTTTATGCACATTTTTTTTTCTCTCAAATGGAGTCCTGCAGGTATTTGTCCAACATTTGGTCTTTATTCTTCATAAAATGATAGCAGGAATGATGCTTTGAAGGATTTAAACAAGTACATAATATTGCAATTTTACAACTGAAGGTAAGTTCATTTTGAAATAATTTAAACGTATTCAAGACTATTTATGCTCTTGGAAAGCCTCTCTTTCTAGCTGTATGTCCTACCTTGCTTAACATACCTTATATTTCAGCCACCATGTTCCTTACTCTTTTCCAGAAGGTCCCTCCTCTCTGCACCTGTGCTCACTGGGATTTCTTCCCTTTGAATTCTCCTGATTTCCACACCACCTCTTCAATGTAGTGTGCACACTCACACACACACACCCCTCTCATTCACACATACTCCTAACACACAACAGTGCCCAAATCCTACAAATCTGCAGCGTTCAATATAGTAGCCAGTGGCCACATTTGGCTATTTAAAGTTAGTTAAAGTTGAATAAAATATCAATCAATGAATAGATAAACAAAATGTGGTAAATACATCAATAAATTATTATTCAGCCTCAGAAAGGAAGGACATTTGAATACTACAAGCAGATGAACCTTGAAAACAGCTTAATAAGTAAAATAAGCCAGACACAAAGGAACAAATACTATGTGATTTCACTTATATGAGCTACCTAGAATAGGCAAATTCATATACACAAAGAGAGAGAGAAAGTAGACCAGCGTTTCCAGGGTCTGGGGTAGGAGGAATGGGAAGTTGTTTAATGACAAGCTTGTCCAACCCGAGGCCCAGGACGGCTTTGAATGTGGCCCAACACAAATTTGTTAACTTTCTTCAAACATTATGAGATTTTTTTTTTTTTAAAGCTCATCAGCTATCATTAGTGTTAGTGTGTTTTATGTGTGGCCCAAGAGAATTCCTCTCCCAATGTCCCCAGGGAAGCCAAAAGATTGAACACCCCTATAAATGGGTACAAAGTTTCAATTTGGTTTGTCAAAAACATTCTAGAAATGGGTAATGGTGATGGTTGCGCAACTTTGTGAGTATACTTAATGCCAATGAATTGTACACTTTAAAGATGGTTAAAATGGTAAATTTTATGTTACGCATATTTTACCACAATAAAATTTAAAAAAATAAATAAAAGATACAATTCAGTTCTTTAGTCACACTAGCTACATTTCAAACGTTCAACAGCCACACCTGACTAATGGCCAGCAAATTGTTCAGAGCAGATAGAGACCTTTTCCATCATTGTGGAAGGTTCTAGAGGACAAAGCCGTCCAGATTCTTCTGGGCCCACTGATGTTTTGTTCCTCGAAGCTCCAAGGAGCAGTGATTACTCCCTGCTTGGAATTTTTGTAATTATTCGTTCTGAGGCCTTTCAAGGCCTTATTGTATTCTGCATTGTATTTCAAGCTACTATGTGGTCAGCTGATTTCCTGACAAAGTTGCAAGTGGGTGGAGAGCAGGGAAGACGTTTCCAGTTTCTAGGTGTGCTCATCCTGCCCCATCCTCCAGTGTTTTGCAGACTAATCAGCGCGAATGCGAATCAAACAGGTATCTGTGTATGAATGGATGAGACAAGAAGACCTGACAACAAACGTTTCCTGCTATGGTCTTATCTGGGAGTGTTACCCCGTCTGATGTATTTCAGAAACCACTCGAAGAAGACATAGTGGTCTTCCATGTCTAAATTCCTCTCACAACTCTTGGGGCATAAATTAGCTGTCTTCTGTGAGCTCCTTTGGGAATGAAAGGCATGCTCTCTGGGAACTTCTGTAAATTAGATAGAAATTTGTCCTACGGATGTGTGAAGTCACTTCTCAGCTAATCATTGAAGGGAGCTGCCAAAGCCTTTTTTTCAAAAACAAATGGCAAAGTTGCTCTGTTTTTCATAACACAAACCCTTTTGCAACAGATAGAGTCCTCTTCTGGTCATTATCTTGTCATTAGAACCTCTGGCTAGATTTATTTCCCTATAAAATAAACCTAAGACCTTATTCATAAAGAAGAAAATGCAAACACGAGCTTGACCACTATCAAAGAGACCCAGTGTAAAAAGAGCTTTCTTTTGCCTCTTGAGTTCGATGATGAGATCTTGTGGCCAGACAACATTTTTTGACTGGTAAGAGCAGAAACGACCCTCTTGAGTTACTGTTTAGTGAATGAGGGCCTTTGTTTCCCACAGAAGAATTAAAAACCTATGGGGCTCCCCCGTGCAAACAGGAGTACGTTTCACACAGCGATGTTGGGATTAAATGCCTGTACCATGAAGCAAGCCAGAACAATGCCTACTCACGTTTTAATCATTCACCTGGCATTCCACGGGAGGCAGTTTCACCTAAAACTAGATTAGGTGAAGAGTGACTTCTCCCAAGCACTTTTTCTCTGCAACTCTTGGGTCTTTTTTGTGTATCCCCAAAGTGGAAAGTAAAGAAAAACTGCCCATTTTTCTACCAGTCAAATTTGAAGATAGCAACATAGTCTCTGGGACCTGGAAGAGGCTTCTTGCCCATGCCAGAGAGGGTGTGGTTCAATCTCATCATTTTGAAGGTCAGAAAAGTGAAGCTGGGAAAAAAGTGACTTGTCTAGAGTCACACATGGAGCAGGAGCAAAGCTGAAATGAGAACGGCCACTCCTGACTCCAGCATAGCATTTTTTTCTTCTGTAACACTTGGCTATGTCCCACATTTCTCACACTCAAAATGATACTCTCCTTGTTTTTGTTTTTTTGAGATGGAGTTTCACTCTTGTAGCACAGGCTGTAGTGCAATGGCACAATCTCAGCTCACTGCAACCTCCGCCTCCCGGGTTCAAGCAATTCTCCTGCCTCAGCCTCCCAAGTAGCTGGGATTACAGGCGTGCACCACCACCCCCAGCTAATTTTGTATTTTTAGTAGAGACGGGGTTTCACCATGCTGGTCAGGCTGGTCTTGAACTTTTGACCTCAAGTGATCCTCAATCTCGGCTCATTGCAACCTCTGCCCGCCGGGTTCAAACGATTCTCCTGCCTCAGCCTCCCGAGTAGCTGAGATTACAGGTGTGCACCACCACAACCAGCTAATTTTGTATTTTTAGTAGAGATGGGTTTCACCATGCTGGTCAGGCTGGTCTCGAACTCCTGACCTCAAGTCATCCGCCCGCCTCAGCCTCCCAAAGTGCTGGGATTACAGGTGTGAGCCACCAGGCGCCTGGCCTTTGATACTCTCCTTCCTTAAATGATTCATGACATCTGTTAAGAAGCTCAGGGAATCTCTCTGAACCTACTCTCGTTCAGGGGCTGCCCATAAAAAAAATTAAAAAATAATTTTCTTTAAAAAAAAGAAGCTCAGTGGTCGGGCACAGTGGTTCACGCCTGTAATCCCAGCACTTTGGGAGGCCAAGGAGGGTGGATCACAAGGTCAGGAGATTGAGACCATCCTGGCTAACACAGTGAAACCCTGTCTCTACTAAAAATACAAAAAATTAGCTGGGCGTGGTGGCACACACCTGTAGTCCCAGCTGCTCAGGAGGCTGAAGCAGGAGAATGGCGTGGACCCAGGAGGCGGAGGTGGCAGTGAGCCAAGATTGTGCCACTGCACTCCAGCCTGGGCAACAGAGCGAGACTCCGTCTTAAAAAAAAAAAAAAAGAAGCTCAATCCATGGCAAAGAATTAATGCACTAAGATGGAAGAGTGCAGCCCCAGAAATCCTACTGCGTTCCCTCCTTGGTCTGCCATCGGTTTGCTGGGTGACCTGGAACCAGACACTGTTTCCTCTGTGTCTCCTTTTCTTCTCTGCAATAAGGAGAACATTGCCAGTCTCATGGGCTTATTAGGATAAAACAAGATAATAGATGGGAAAGTGCTGCAAAAAGCCAAAAGTGCTAAGCAAATGCAAAGTATAATTATCCATATGAAAACTGCTGTTTTGCTCAATGTAAAAGAGGGGAAGATGGTGAAAAGCACGAAGAGGTGCTCCCAGAAGGAAGAATTCAATTTATAGTCAGAGCAGTTTCTTAGAGATGAAACTGGTCCAAGATAGATAGTCCAAGGCCAGATGGAGACTGGAACTGAGATGTTTGGCAAAAGGTCCGAACAATGACTGTGGTCAAAGGTGACCTGAGAAAATGAGGTAAGCAGGAGAGTGTGCTGCCTGGACTTAGTGTAGTGAGAAGAGTATCGAATCCCAGTTTCACCAGGTACCAGCTGCATCTCTTGACTGGCCACTTACCCTCTCCGTGCCTTGGTTTATCCTTTGTAAAACAGGCCCCCTGATATCCGCTGGGAGGCAGATCAGAATCATCTATTTGAAAGCCCTTTGGAAACTGGGAGTAGCAAATGGAGGTGACTCAGGTCAGGGAGGAAGGGAGCCTGGGATTTATTTTGAGCCCAGATGGTGTGTGATGGCAGGCAAGGCACCAGGCCTCAGTTTCCCACTTTAAATAAGAGGATATAAAATATGGTGTGGGTTTTTTTTTTTTTTGAAAAGGAGTCTCACTGTCACCCAGGCTAGGGTGCAGTGGCACAATCTCGGCTCACTGCAACCTCCGCCTCCCAGGTTCAAACGATTCCCCTGCCTTAACCTCCCAAGTAGCTGGGATTACAGGCGCCCGCCACCACGCCCAACTAATTTTTGTTCTTTTAGTAGAGACAAGGTTTCACCATGTTGCCCAGGCTGGTCTCGAACTCCTGACCTCAAGTGATCCACCTACCTCGGCCTCCCAAAGTCCTGGGATAACAGGCATGAGCCACCACGCCCAGCCAAAAATGGTGTTTTGAGGGAAAGAGATGAGGAGGACTTGGTGGATGAGGAGGTAGAGAGAGAAACTCAAACTCCATAACTGTGGTGTTCTCCCTCCCCTGCTCTTCAGGACACACTGCAAGGTCCTGGGGATGACTAGAACCCCACAGCAGCAGGTAACTGTGGGGGAAGGCCAGTTTCCTCTGTGCTAGGAGGATCCCTGGCAGGGTGTGGGAGAGAACGTGGAAGCCACTGTGTGCTTTCTTTCCCTTTTTACAGCCTGGGAACCTGGGGAAATCTTCCCTCCCTGTGTAATAGAATGCATGTGACAGCATTTCAGGACCAAAAGGGTCCTCACAGGTCAGCTAGTCCAATGGTCTGTCTGATGCTTGGCGTCTCTGTGAGGTCCCCAGCAGGCCCCAGACAGGAATGTCACCTTCCAAGTGATGTTCAGTACTGACTAGTCCAATACTGACTACAAAAGAAGTTTATTTTTATTTTTGAAAAGTGTCCAGGTGCCAAAGATTCACAGACTTTTCTTTCAGTTTTTTTCTTTCTTTCTTTCTTTTTTTTTTTTTTTTAAGAGACAGTGTCTCATTATGCTGCCCAGGCTGGTCTCAAACTCCTGGGCTCAAGCAATCCTCCTACTTCAGCTTCCTAAAGTGCTAGGATTGCAGTTTTGAGCCATCAAGCCCAGCTAGACTTTTTTTCTTCCTCTTCTTATTTTTTTGGAGACAAGGTCTTCCTCTGTTGCCAAGGCTGAAGTGCAGTGGCACAATCACGGCTCACTGCAACCTCTGCCTTCTGGGCTCAAGCCATCCTCCCACCTCAGCCTCCCGAGTAGCTGGGACCACAGGTGTGCACCACCACGCCCAGCTAATTTTTGTATTTTTTTTAGTAGAGATGGGGTTTCGGCATGTTGACCAAGCTGGTCTTGAATTCCTGGGCTCAAGTGATCCTCCCACCTCGGCCTCCAGAAGTGCTGGAATTACAGGCATAAGACTTTGCACCTGGACAGAATTTTCTTTATCTAAGATGGTTTGCTTACATCCTCATCTCACAGATACTGTGTATCTACTTACACCATTCATTCAATAACAGTAACAACAACAAATACCTCAAGCACTTATTATGTGCCCCACACTGTCTTAAGTGCTTTAAGGATCTTAGTTCATTCATCACAATGATCCTAGGAGGGGCCTATTGTTCTATTTTTATTCTTATTTTACAGAAGAAACCAGAGCACAGAGACGTTAAGTCTTTCACTAAAAGTCACACAGCTAGTAGACTTTGGGGCCAGGATTCAAATACAGGCAAACCACAGGTCTTGACCCCTGTGCATGTGGCTTGCCCTGATCACCACGGGGTGTGGGATGCCTTTATCTGCTAGCACTTTCAAAGGTCATTTTCAAATGGCCTTTAGCACTTTCTGCCTTGTATGAAGCCTCCGTATCTGGGATTTCACCTTCTCGGGGTCAACCATTCCAAAGCCCCACTGGAAGCCCCAGCCCTGTGGACGTGGTATTTGGTGGCGATAGCCGATCTGAATTGTGAGCCCAGCCCAGCGCAACATTTGCATCTCAAAGAAGCTCTGTGATTTTCTCGAGATTCCAAACACAGTAACTGCGGGGAGGGCCCCATGGTATTTGCAAGGTTGAGAGTTTGCAAATGCCTGGAGGCTGACCCCTGGATCTCCTTCACCCCGGAGACCGACCAGCACACCATCTAACTCAGTGCCTTTCACATAGTATTCAGTCTGAGAAACAGTTTTGGTGTTTTGTTTTTTCTTACTGTGTGCAAGACAACAGATGTTTGGTGACTGCATGAAAGAAAATTTTTTTTCTTTTCTTTCATTTTATTTATTTATTTATTATTATTATTATTTGAGACAGACTCTTGCTCTGTCGCCCAGGCTGGAGTGCAGTGGCACAATCTCGGCTCACTGTAACCTCCGCCTCCCAGGTTCAAGCGATTCTCCTGCCTCAGCCTCCCGAGTAGCTGGGATTACAGGCATGCACAACCACGCCCAGCTAATTTTTGTATTTTTAGTAGAGATGGGGTTTCACCATGTAGGCCAGACTGGTCTCGAGCTCCTGACCTCAGGTGATCCACCCACCTTGGCCTCCCAAAGTGCTGAGATTACAAGTGTGAGCCACCACGTGCGGCCAGAAAATTTCATTTCTGAGGAAATGAAATATTGGATCTTATTGGCTCCCAAAGACAGAAGAGATGTCCAGTTCTTTTTTTTTTTTTCAGACGGAGTTTCTCTCTTGTTGCCCAGGCTGGAGTGCAATGATGCAATTTCGGCTCACTGCAACCTCTACCTCCCAGGTTCAAGCAGTTCTCTGCCTCAGCCTCCCGAGTAGCTGGGATTACACGCATGCGCCACCATACCCAGCTAATTTTTGTATTTAGTAGAGACAGGGTTTCACCATGTTGGTCAGGCTGGTCTTGAACTCCTGACCCCAGGTGATCCACCTGCCTCGGCCTCCCAAAGTGCTGGGATTACAGGCATGAGTCACCGTGCCCGGCGTCCAGTTCCTTCTTTTCCTCAGCCGTACCTCCCATGAATCTTGTGTCTGTAGTACCAGCCAGGGATCAGTACCATGCTCTGTGTCCTGTTGCATCTCCCTGGATGCCCTCACTCCAGTCTCTGTTCAGGAAATCCTACTCTTCCCTCCAGGATCGGCTCTCCTGTTAACCCCATGAAGGTTTCCCAGACCTCCAGTGGAACAACTGCCGCCCCCACCATGCTCCCCTTCCTGTGGAACTGGGTGCTGTGCGCAGGTCAGCTCCTTGTCCCTCAGGTGTCTCTTGGGTCCCTAGGAGTCCCCTGGGTCCCACCTGTTCCCTGTATCCCTCCACAGTGCCTAGCCCAGTACACAGCTCACAGTTGGGCTCAATTCAGGTTGAACCCAATCCAGAGAAAACCAGTTGAAATACATCTAATTTAAGCTTTGCTCTGTCACAGGACTGTGGGATGGGAAGAAACGATCGCCTCTTTGGCCCAGATTTGAGGTAAATACATTCTTCCATTTCAAAAGGCCCCTCGCTGGTCCTGGAGAGGGGAAGTAGAGCGGCTCGCCCACTTGGGCTAGTGACGGAGCTTATGAATTCGGAGTTTTCATTCCACCTGGATCTAGGAAGTCTTTTTTAAGAGTCTAGTGCGCCAGATAATCTGTTCCCCACAAGCCATTCTCCTCTGTGCCTCTAAAGGATAAAGATCTATTTGTCTCTGTGTGTATGTTACAAAAAATGAATGGGGATTTAATTACAGCAGCTCATTTCCTAAAAGGAAGTCCTATTTACGATGCACCATATGTTTTGCCAGCGGCCATACCCCCGAGGGCTGGAGTCTTGTCAGATCTCCTTAGATAAGCAGGGTCGGGCTGCTTTGGCCTGGACTGGGCCAGGGACCTGGGAGGACAGGCAGAAGGATCCAGGAAGTGAGGAGGAGGACAAAGGTAGGTTCCCAGCCACACCCCGAGCCCAGACCACTGGAGAGCATCAGTCAGCAACCAGGGAAGGCCTCCCTGGCGTCAGAGAAGGTGGATTCAGAGGCTCAGACAATTTGTGATGATTAAAATTGCCTGGCTTTTTTCATCTACTAAAGTGGCTCTTGAGGGGGAGAGAGTCTCTCTGATCCTTCCTTTCGTGGTTTTAATTCCCCCTCCGCCACTGCTGAGCCGGTGCAGATGGCTTCCTGGAGTTCTGAGAACCTTCTAGCAAGGGATGCCGGGCAGGCGAGGGGAGCAGGGAGCTGAGGAGGGGGCTTGGCTCAGTCCTAGTACTCACTCCTTCTTTTAATTGTCTACTATGTTTTATCTTAAATGGGGCCTACGATTTTAGAGGTCAGGAAGCTGAGAAAGGGCTGTTCAGTACTTCTTAGCTGTAGTTGAATGCAGTTGCTGGAACCTGCTAGAACTTGACACAGCTTATGAGATTTATCTTAGTCTTACCTTTTCTCTTCCTCCTTTCCAATGTGTTCGGATTCTCTTGCCTCCTCTCTCTGTCTCGCTTTTTAAATTCCATCCCCAGAAAAGTAGTGAACGCCTTCTCCCCGCATGCTGCTTGGAGTATAGACCACGAATATCTCGTGCCAGCTACAATGTCACTGGCTATGATCTCCAGCGGTGGAGGTGGACACCAGAAGCTTAGAGTGTCCCTTCCGGCTCCTACACTCCATCAGGTCAATCAGCAGGCAGTCCATTTTTTTCTACTAAAAGGGTCTGGCCACCTGTGGGAGACACCCACCTGCTCTGAAGCAGGAAGGAACCAGGCAAAGCCAAGAGAAATCAAGCGACTTCCTGCAGGTTGAGCAC
This sequence comes from Pongo abelii, assembly GCF_028885655.2. Classification (NCBI taxonomy): domain Eukaryota; kingdom Metazoa; phylum Chordata; class Mammalia; order Primates; family Hominidae; genus Pongo; species Pongo abelii. The sequence continues at coordinate 116,840,773 of NC_071997.2, read as the reverse complement.
TTGATGGAAATTAGGATGAGAATTGCCAGTCCTTGGACAGTGGTCCTGGAAGTCTCAGAGACTCGAGACCTGATTTCATTGTAGACACGAGGATAGGGCTGAGGGCTGGCTGGTGGCTGGTTGGTGAGCAGGAGAGTGTGTCTACATAGGGATGTGCCCGCTTACCCAGTGCACATCGGGGGCCCTGCCGCCTCCCCCGCTGGGGTCCTGGGAGCCCCTGGAAGACAGGGGCTGACCTGCTCAGTATCTAACACAAAGGAAGTGTTCAGAAGACACCCGCAAGCACCACAACCAGATGCCCATGGGCTACCCTCCTGAGCCTGCCCCAGGTCTCTTCAAGTTCTCTGGACACAGCTGCCCTCTGCCTTCCCAAGGGGCCAGATGAAGCCTCTTTCAGGCTCCCCATTTCCGAGACTGTGGCTAAACCTGTTGGCCTCCTCTTCGCATTATCTCCAAGGAGGAATTACATGGGATTTAGATCCATTTAAGAAAGTGTTGTTCTAATTTCCTGGGACTTAAAACTCCGTCGGGCTCTCAGCTACCCCTCTGTAAGTAGAAGGTGATTTGATTCAAGATGCTTTTACTAATTAGAAACCCCCTTTCGCTCTCCTGTTACACAGGAATCCAGGGTACCACATGACCCTCTGAAAAGCTGGCAAGTTTTGCAAAACGTATTTTTAGCTAGAATCAAAGGGTGAGATTTTTGCTCAACTTTGCAGCAATGAAGCTGTGATCTCCCTTGCTCTCCACTTCACTCTTTCCCCTTTCCTCCTCTCCTCACTCTCTCCCTCTCCCCACTTCCCTCTCCTTCTCCCTCTTGCTTCTCCAGCAGGGAGGCCAAGGCTGTGTGAGTGCATGCATGTGTGTTCGTGTGTGTGTGCGCGTGCGTGCATGTGTGTTCGTGTGTGTGCGCGTGCATGCGTGCGCGTTCGTGTGTGTGCGTGCATGCGTGCGCGTTCGTGTGTGTGCGTGCATGCGTGCGCGTTCGTGTGTGTGCGTGCATGCGTTCGTGTGTGCGTGCGTGCATGTGTGTTCGTGTGTGTGCGCGTGCATGCATGTGTGTTCGTGTGCGTGCATGCGTGTTCCTGTGTGCGTGCATGCATGTGTGTTCGTGTGTGTGCGCGTGCATGCATGCGCGTTCGTGTGTGTGTGGGTGCATGCATGTGTGTTCGTGTGTGTGCGCGTGCGTGCATGTGTGAATGTGTTCGTGTGTGTGCGTGCGTGCGTGCATGTGTGTTCGTGTGTGTTCGTGCATGCATATGTGTTCGTGTGTGTGTGCGTGCATGCATGTGTGTTCGTGTGTGTGTGCGTGCATGCATGTGCGTGCCTGTGTGTAGGCGTGAGGGCCTGGTGGGAGTGTGGGCTGCAGTGCCAGGCGGCCATGCTGCATTTCTGGATGCTCATTGTTCAGTCCCCGTCTCCATGGCGACGGGAGCAGCTGCTCTGTTCTGGGCCTTGGCTGGGCTGTGCGGGGCGGCCTGCCCGCCTGTCTGCCTGCCCGCCCGCCTGCCCGGCCGTGGGAGCTGCCAGCGCCTTGCCCTCCCGCTGCCCACAGGCCCTGCCAGGCTGGGCGCAAGAAAGCGTGTTTACTAACACCATCCACACGGCTCCCTGGGCATCGTGGCTCTGCCCAGAAGATGTCAGGCCGAGGGCACCGGGAGGTGGGCCTGGAGCCAGGCTGTCTGCAGCCCGGAGAGACAGTCCTGGCCGGCTGCTGCCCTGGCCTGCCAGTCTCTGGAGGAGCGCAGGCAATGGGGGTTAAGAGGCCCCCGTGAGGCCCTTTCTGAAGTGAACGTTCCCTTCCTGGAAGGCCTTGCCAGAGCCTCTGGAACGTTCCAGCCCCAGCGCCCACTTTGTCCTACCTGACAGCTCTGTCCTTGGGGGCCTCGGTCCTGTGCTGACTGTGGAATCAGTAATGTCCAAAGCACTCACAGACGCGAATAAATGATGCGTATGGGGGTGACCTCAGAGATAGCTTAGACCAACAAAACCTCAGAGCAAACCCCAGGCCGCCCAAGGACAGGTCTGTGTCAGACCAAGTCCTGTCTGGCACTGGGCTGCCCTACTGGGCCCCTTTCAAGATTGGGCCTGGCCTCAGCCCAAGCTCGTGGACTGTGATCCCTATCGCGCTCCTCACCCTCTCCTTGCTTTTCCAAATCGCGCCCCTCCTCACTTTATCTCAGCCTCTCCTTCCCCCCATGCCTTTCTCCTAGTGCTTCTCCAGACAGGCCCGGACTCTGGGTGAGTGTGAGCCTGTGTTTCTGTGCATGAGTGCCTGTGTGTGTGTCTCTGGGTGTGTGTGTCTCTGGGTATGTGTCTGTGTGCATGTGTCTGTGTGTCTCTGTGCATGTGTATGTGTGTGCTATTTATATGTGCCTGTGTGTGTATGTGTGTGTCTCCCTGTGTGTGTCTGTATATGTGTACAGAGTGTGCCTGTGTGTGTCTCTGTATGTGTGCCTGTGTGTCTGTGTGTGTTTCTCTGTGAGTCTCTGCATGTGTGTCCGTGTGTGTCTGTGTGTCTGCATGTCTTTGTGTGTGTGTCTCTGTATGTGTGGCTCCGTGTGTGTGTGTGCCTGTGTGTTTGTCTGTGTGTGCCTGTGTGTGTCTGTGTATTTCTCTGTGTATCTCTGTATGTGTGTCTCCATGTGTGTGTATGTGTGCCTGTGTGTGTCTGTATGTGTGGCTCCGTGTGTGTGTCTGTGTTTCTGAGTGGGTCTGTGTATGTCTGTGAGTGTTTGTGTGTCTCTGCGTGTCTCCATGTGTGTCTGTATGTGTGAGTGTGTGGTCTGTGTGTGTCTCTGAGTATGTGTCTCTGTGCATGTGTCTGTGTGTCTCTGTGTATGTCTATGCGTGTGCCTGTGTGTATGTGCCTTTGTGTGTACGTGTGTGTCTCTGTGTGTGTGTCTGTGTATGTGTGTCTGTATATGCGTGCATAGCGTGCCTGTGTGTTTGTGTGTGTGCATCTGTGTGTGTTTCTCTGTATGTCTCCATGTGTGTGCCTGTGTGTCTCTGTGTGTGTCTCTCTGTGTCTATGTATGTGTGTCTCCATGTGTGTCTGTATGTGTGTCTCTGTGTATATGTATGTGTGTCTATGTATCTGTGTGTCTGTGGATGTGTGTGTGCGTGCATTACCTTTGGGAAGTTAAGGATATTTCTTCTCTGAACTTTGCCATCAGCACTTAGCCCAGGGCTGAGCCGGGATTGACAGGTTACTAGAAGCTGGTCTAAAAACCTGGGAGCCAAGGGCCAGATGGCCCCAGCCTGCAGCCGCATCTCTACCCTCCTCCCCTGCAGAGGTGAACTTGCTCTCTGTCTGCTCTGCTTTCCTGAAAGCCCCCGGCCCTGAACTGAAAACATCTGCCCAGCGTTTCCCTCATGTCCTGATCCCTCACCACTGTTTCCGTAGGAATTCCTGCTGAATGCAAACGTGAGTTCTGTGTAAACTCACCCCTGTTCCCCATTGACTCAATGAGCATCTATTACATACCTGTCGGGGCCAGCCCTGGGAATCATGGCACAGCTCGGGAGGGCCCAGCCTTGCCAAGGCCCCTTTGTCTGTTGTGCAGCTGTTTCCTGGCCAGATTCTGCCCCTGTGCCTGTACTGAGCCTGGGCATTCCCTTCAGCCTCTAAGATGTACATCCCTCCAGGCCCTCCCGGTCTAAGACCTGTCACTTGCAAGTCACCAAGAGTGCTTTCTCCCTCAAGAGTTTGTACCCCGCCTCTGACCTGGGATGTGGAATTAGAAGCTGCCTGTATCCTGAGGAAAGGGATCTCCGGCCCCGGCAAACACTCGGGAAAAATATTCTCAGGGTATCTATCTCCAGGTTCCTGTTTGGTCACCTATGGTCCTTGAGGGCAGCCCTGAGCCAGGCCAGGGCCCACACAGGCATTTGGGAGGTGCAGATGGGGGCCTGTGATGCCCAGCCCTGGCTGCGTCATGGGAGTTGGAGAAGGATCTGTTTATGAGGAACTGGCTGCTTGCAGGGGCAGTGGTTCCTGCGGTCTTTTTTTTAGAGTGAGTTTTGCTCTTGTTGCCCACGCTGGAGTGTAATGGCAAGATCTTGGCTCACTGCAATCTCCTCCTTCAGGGTTCAAGCAATTCTCCTGCCTCAGCCTCCTGAGTAGCTGGGATTACAGGCATGAGCCAACATGCCCTGCTAATCTTGGTATTTTTAGTAGAGATGGCGTTTTACCATGTTAGCTAGGCTGGTCTCGAACTCCTGACCTCAGGTGATTGACCCGCCTCAGCCTCCCAAGGTGCTGGGATTACAGGTGTGCCTGGCCGGTGCTGGTGTTTTAAATCATTCATTCAGTGTCTACCACACACTAGGCACGGGATGAAGTGCCTTTCACATGAGCCCTGCCATTTAATCCTCATAGGGATCCTGTGAGGTAGAGATGATTCCATTTTGCAGGTAGCAAAGTGAGGTTCGGAGAGTCTAAGTGACTTACCCAGCTCTGAAGAACCCACCTGTCTTCCTGAGTCATCCCGCCCCACAGGGCTGGTTCATGTCTCTCCCTAACGTTGCTCTCCAGAATCAGCTTCTCCTGGAGAAGTCAACAAGGACACTCCACGAGCTCCACCCACTGCAGCACCCTCCGCCAGGCTGCCCTAGCCGCCTTTTACCTCCAGGCCTCTGCTTGCCTGCCTCTAGTTGATTTCTTCTGTCATTGCCAGAAGGAGAACCCTCAAATCCAAATCACTCAAGTAAGCAAGCAAGAAACAGCAAGAAAGAGGAAAATGCAGCGCAGAGGATACTTGGGAGTTGAAATGTGGGGTATACCAGATTTCCCTGGCCACAGGCTGAGACTTCTGTTCCCTTACGTTCCTGGGATCTATCAGCAGCTTACACAGGTTGAAAGCTCTTGGTAAAGAGCCCCACCGTTGGGCAAATCCAAGATTAGAACAGGGAGTCACTAGTGAAGATGCTGGTGACTTCGGTAAAACATGACTGCTCGTGATTTGCAAACAGAAGTTAAAGACAATTTGAAAACGGTCCCCAAATCTCTGCTTAAGGAAGAAAGTCTTTATAAGGACTTGGGCAAATAGTCCCATGAACGAAGGGTCAGAGGGGCCTCTTTTGGTTATTTGTTTATTTATTTATGGAATCTCGCTCTGTCATCCAGGCTGGAGTGCAGTGGCGTGATCTTGGCTCACTGCAACCTCCACCTCCCAGGTTCAAGCGATTCTTCTGCCTCAGCCTCCTGAGTAGCTGGGATTACAGGTGCCCACCACCATGCCCGGCTAATTTTTATATTTTTAGTAGAGACGGAGTTTCAGCATGTTGGCCAGGCTGGTCTCAAACTCCTGACCTCAAGTGATCCATCTGCCTCGGCCTCCCGAAGTGCTGGGATTACAGGCATGAGCCACTGCACTGAGCCCGGCCTTGGTTATTTTTTGACTGAAGATTTGAGAGGGATTTTGAAGAGAAATAACCCTTCCCTACACTCCCCAAAAGACAAGCTATCAACATTTTCTAGTCCCGCCTTTCTCACTATTTGGCTAGTGACCTCAGAACAAGCTCTCTGTCTCTTGGGACCTCAGTTTCCTCTTCCGCATATGTCTAGATACTCTCTAAAAGCCCTACCGTCTCTAAATTTGGGAGAATCTCTCTTTTGGAACTTATAATTCATCCCTATTGTGACTGAAATGCTAGATGCATAGCTGTAACATTTTCAATAGAAAATAATATTAAACTAAAACAAATAATTTGAACTCTGATGCACAAACTAGAAGATCAACAAGATAATACAGCCTGACAGTAACTTCTAATTTAGACAGAGATATGTGAAATCAAGAAATGCTGAACTTCATTTCAAAATACTGCAATTGTTCAAGGTTGAGGCTACCCAATTCTCCGCATGCCTGTGTGCGTGTTTTAAAGCACTAGTATTATATATTTCAGCTGTTATTATTCAAAGAGAGCTGGCATCATGTGTAGAATTGAGAGTCATTGTACTCAGTGTATAAACGGAAAGACATCAGCCCAGGGGACGAAGCTTTCATGCCTATTTATGAGAAAATGCTGTTTAACTAACCTTGAAGTAAAATCTTCTGAAAAAAGAAAATCTTTCTTGTGCGTTGCAGAGGCCTTTCCCCTGAAACACACACACACACACACACACACAAACACACAAACACACATACACACACACAAACACACACACATAAGCACACACACACATACATACACATACACACAAACACACATAAACATACACATACACACACATGTACACACACACATACACATACACACACACACAATGAGATTAAAAAAAAGGTTTGGCAGGGCGCAGTGGCTCACGCCTGTAATTCCAGCACTTTGGGAGGCCAAGGTGGGCAGATCATGAGGTCAGGACTTCGAGACCAGTCTGGCCAACATAGTGTAACCCCATCTCTACTAAAAGTACAAAAATTAGCCAGGCGTGGTGGCGGGCGCCTGTAATCCCAGCTACTCGGGAGGCTGAGGCAGGAGAATCGCTTGAACCCGGGAGGCAGAGGTTGCAGTGAGCCGAGATCATGCCACTGCACTCTAGCCCAGGCGACAGTGCAAGACTCCGTCTCAAAAAAAAAAAAAAGACGGGGGGGTTTATGTGTAAAGAATCATTTTCTTTTCTTTTCTTCTAATCAGGTACATATTTGAAGTTGAAATTAAAAAAGGGGCATGTTGATTAAAGTGGTTGTGGATGGGGGTGGGGAGATCCTGCCAACTTGATCCTTGTGTCTAGCAAACCCTTGGTGGAGATCCTTCAAGGAAAGTTCCCCAAAGATGTTTCTTTCTTAAGAGGCTTGGGAGGGTCTGAGCACACCCACAATACCAGTCAAACCACATTCTCAAAAGCCTCCTATACTAACAGTCCATTCCAGTGAGTTCTCCTAACTTCGTGCTGGTAGCAACAAGTGAATAGAGCCAGGGTCTGTGAACTGGAAAGGGACTTAGAAATCCTTTAAGCCAAGCCCTTAATTTATAAATGAAGAAACAAAGGGTCAGAGAGGCGTGGGGAGAGCCTGAGAGGCCAGGTAGGGCCTGGACCCAGGGCTCTTCTCATCTCAGCGAGGTGGACTGAGTATTGGAGCTGAGCAGGGCTTCTGACCAAGGCATCCATCATCCTCATGAAGATTCCTGGCATCTTCTACTGGGCACAGGGCCTCTGCTTCTGTCATTAGAGACAAGGCATAGAGTGCAAGTTCCTTGAGAGGGGAAAGCCTGGTGACTTTGGGGTCAGTGCACGTCATGAAGCGGAAGGTTTTCTGGGGGCTCAGCATGGCAGAGGGAAGAGAAGGCTGAATGGAAAGGGCTGGTGTGGGCCGGAGAACGGGAAAGCTCGTGCACAGGGAATGCCTGGGTGGGAGGCAAATGTTTCTTTACACTTTAAGCTGTAGGTACTATCTGGTTTCAGCTGGGACTGGGGAAGCTAGTAAATGACTATTTCCTGCAGGCTTTGCTTTTCTCCTGATTTCCCTCTGCAGCTCATCATCTTACGACTGGATATTCTCACTTTAGTCCTGTCAACATGCAGATGTCATTTATCAACATGCAGATGTCATTTTCCTAATATCTTCTGCAATGGACTAAAATGTTTGTGCCCCTTCCAAATTCATGCGATAAGACCCTAATCCCAATGTGATAGTATTTGAAAGGTGGACTTTTGGGAGATGATTAGATCATGACAGTGGAGCACTCATGAATGGGATTAGTGCTCTTATGAGAAGAGGCTAGAGAGATTGCGGGCTCTCTCTGCCATATCAGGACACAGCAAGAAGGTGGCTGTCTGCAAGCCAGGAAGTGAGCCTTCATCAGACAACAGATCTACTGGCACCTTGATCTTGGACTTCCAGCCTCCAGAACTGTGATAAACACATGTTGGTTGTTTACAGCAATTTGGTATAGCAGTTCAAGCTGACTAAGAGACCTTCTTCTTCTTTTTTTTTTTGTTTTGAGATGGAGTCTCGCTCTGTTACCCAGGCTGGAGTACAGTGGCGCGATCTCGGCTCACTGCAAACTCCGCCTTCCGGGTTCAAGCAATTCTCCTGTCTCAGCCTCTTGAGTAGCTGGGACTAAAGGTGCCTGCCACCATGCCTGGCAAATTTTTCTATTTTTAGTAGAGATGGGGTTTCACCTTGTTGGTCAGGCTGGTCTTGAACTCCTGACCTCAGATGATCCACCCGCCTCTGCCTCCCAAAGTGCTGGGATTACTGGCGTGAGCCACCGCACCTGGCCACCTTCTTCTTCTTTTTTTTAAAGTCCAATTTCTAGTTGGAAAGCCTGAGACTCAGAGAGGTGAAATGTCTTGTACAAGGACCCCACAGCTGATGTGCGTGGACCATGGTCCTTTCATCTGCTTACTCTCAGCCTAGTGGATTCTTCTTTCTTGCCTTTAACACCATGCTCTTGACTCATAGACAGAGAATGCTGGTAGAAGAGGATGAGCTTATTCTGTTCTCTGTTTCCACTTGATAAACAGATGCTCCTTGAGGCCATGATGGAATCATACAATAGTCAGCAACTTTTCTAGGGGCTTGCATGGGCCACGCCCTGCAAAAGATTCAAAGCCACTTAGGACTAAGTGCATCATCTTGAGAATCTTTGTCTAAGGGATTATTTCTTACAAGACAACATCTTGAGAGACAGAGAGGGGTGCCCAAAAGCCCATGGTTTGGTAACTGGGCTTGCTGTGGGTGACGGGATGAGTTACTTCAACAATTTGCTCCTCTTTTTTCTTTTTTTTTAAATTTGTGAAATAAAGAGAGGAAGACCTTCCTCAAGGGGTTGTTGCTGAAATGATGAAATAAGATAATGGATGCAAAACACCAAGCATGGGGTCCGGCATGTGAGTGTGAAACAAATGTCCGCAGGCTCCTCCCAGGGTGCCCCCTGACTCCCCCCCTCCACTGCAGTCAAACTGAGGTCTCACTGTCTTCCAGGCACGCCCACCATCGCGGAGCCCGTATCTCAGATCTCGCCCCTTCCCCTGACTCCGATGTTCCTTCGCCCCATATCTGTCTGTTGAAGTATTACCCAGGCTTGAGAGGTACCACTCAAATGCCCCTGTGTGAGGAGACAATTGTGCTCGTTCTTTTTTACAGGACTGAACACCTCCTGCCAGGCACTGAGCTGCTTTTGTGTATGTTTCTACCCAACTCTTCTTGTTTGTTGGTGGAAAAGAAATGGCCATAGTTTGAATGATGGCTTTTTTTTTTTTTTTGAGAGGGAGTCTCGCTCTATTGACCAGGCTGGAGTGCAGTGGCACGATCTTGGCTCACTGTAAGCCCCATCTCCTGGGTTCAAGCGATTCTCGTGCCTCAGCCTCCCGAGTAGCTGGGATTACAAGCGCGCATCACCATGTCCAGCTATTTTTTCTATTTTTGGTAGAGATGGGGTTTCACCATGTTGACCAGGCTGGTCTTGAACTCCTGACTTCAAGTGATCCACCCGCCTAAGCCTCCCAAATTGCTGGGATTACAGGCGTGAGGCACCGCGCCCAGTTAGAATGATGGCTTTTTAAATTGATGAACCATGTGACCATGGATCACTTACTCCAGCATTTCTGTGCCTCAGTTTCCTCCCCCATAAAATGAGGATAAAATGAGGATAACAATAATGACATTCCAAAGAAAGTAGAATAAAATCATGTGTAAACGGCACAGCGTCTGACCCAGGGTGCTCACTCCATCATGTTAACCATTGTTAATTCTTATTAGGCTGTAAGTGTGGAGTCCATGTCTTACTCTTTCTTGTTGTTTGTTGTTTTAGAGACGGGCTTTTCTTGAACTCCTGGGCTCAAGTGATCCACCTGCCTCGGCCTCCTAAAGTGCTGGGATTACAGGAGTGAGCCACCATGCCCGGCCAGTCTTACTTTTTTTATCCTTTGTAATGTTTGGGATAGAGTTAGCACATGGTGAAGGTTTATTGAACCTGAGAATGAATGGTGGTTTGCAATGAAACTAGGTCCATGATTTGGTGATATCATGCGGGGGGCGGGGAGGAGAGAGAGAGAGAGAGAGAGAGAGAGAGAGACAGCATCATAAATAGCTTGAACCAGGGACTTAGCTGGACCTGTGTTCGAATCTTAGTGCTGATGCTCACCCACTATGTGACCCTAGGCATTTCAACCTGCGTCTCAGTGTTTCAACTCTAAAATGGGGAAAATAACACCAGCCTCATATGGGAAGTATGGGTCCCTTTGCAGACACCCTCTCAGCAGCAGCTTGAATGATTACAGTGAGGATGGTTTTCCACAAGGCTTTTCTAGGGGGATCCCCACACTAGCCCTGGATAGGGTGCAGAGCCTGTCCTGGAATGGAGGGAACAGGTGAAGCGCCGGGCTCTCCTGGGAACAGGTGTGCTGCCACGTGTATCCCCAGCCATATGGCGCAAGAACACTAATACAGTTGTCTGTGCACAACTGTAACCGACAATCTGCCAATTGTTTGTTTTTGAAGGCACCCCCTACCATGTGACAGGTGGTTCCACACTACAGTGGAAGTACTGTGAGAGGCAGAACAAACCCTGTTTGCCCTGGGGCCCAGGTCAGAGAAAGGACAGAAGCAAATGGAAATGATGGCTACAGGAGATTTTAAAATAAAACAGTTGACCATTAGAAATTGGGGACCACTTGGCAGGGAGATTTGAGGAGATAATTTTCCACTGTGCTTCAATTTCCTCACCTCTAAAATTCAGGAGTTAGGCTGGCTCACGGCTAAAGGCCTTTCCAGATCCACCATGCTAAGATTTGAAGACAGATGACTTCCGTATCCACCAGTTGGCTTTTTAAGGCTTTGGCCAAAAGATCTCTTGCTAATAACATTTCCGGTGTTCCATGTTCATCTCCCCAGCTCAAACCCTTTGGGGCTCTCCGTTGGCCATAGCATAACCTTCCCACCCTCTTGCCCGGCTCACTCAGCTCAGGAGCTGACTCCTGCTGGGAGCCCCCAAGGACTACTTCTTCTCCAGGTCAGGTGCTCCTTCATGGTGCCCACCTCCTCTGTGGACCTTTGTCTGGCTCTTATTGTGCTTGCTTGCTTGCTTTTCTTCCTTTCTTTGTTTCTTTCTTTCTTTCTTTGTTTCTTTCTTTCTTTCTTTCCTTCCTTCCTTCCTCCCTCCCTCCTTCTTCCTCCTTCTTTCTTTCTTCTTTCTTTCCTCCCTTCCTCCTTCCTCCTCTTTTTTTCTTTCCTTCCTTCCTTCCTTCCTTCCTCCCTTCCCTTCCCCTTCCTTCCTTCCCTCCCTTCCTCCCTCTCTCTCTCTTTCTCTCTTTCTTTCTTTTCTCTCTTTCTCTCTCTCTCTTTCTTTTTTTTTTTTTGAAACAGAGTTTCACTCTTGTTGCCCAGGCTGGAGTGCTATGACATAATCTCAGCTCACTGCAACCTCTGCCTCCCAGGTTCAAGCGATTTTCCTGCCTCAGCCTCCCGAGTAGCTGGGGTCAAAAGCATGCACCACCAAGCCCTGCTAATTTTGTATTTTTTTTTTAGTAGAGCTGGGGTTTCTCCATGTTGGTCAGACTGGTCTCGAACTCCTGACCTCAGGTGATCCACCCGCCTCGGCCTCCCAAAGTGCTCGGATTACAGGTGTGAGCCACCGCACCCGGCCTTTCTTTCTTTTTCTCTTTCTCTTTTCTTTTCTTTTTTGATGAGGTCTTGGTCTGTTGCCCAGGCTGAAGTGCAGTGACATGGTATCAGCTCACTGCAACCTCTGCCTCCAAGGTTCAAGCAATTCTCCTGCCTCAGCCTCTCGAGTAGCTGGGATTACAATCACTTGCCACCACGTCTGGCTAATTTTTGTATTTTTAGCAGAGGCAAGGTTTCACCATGTTGACCACATTGGTCTTGAATTTCTGACCTCAAGTGGTCCACCCACCTCGGCCCCGAAAGTGCTGAGATTACAGGCGTGAGCCACTGCGCCTGGCCCTTGCTGTTTCGAAATGAAAGTTGTGCGGGCCTGGCCTGCCTTTCCTGTTATCCCTCCTGTCACAGAAACAAGAGGAAAACAATGAGAGAAGGTGAGAGAGCTGGGGGTGAGGTAGAGAGAGTCAGTAGGAAAGTGTAGGAAGGAGGAAAGAAGATAACCTGAGAGCAAGGGAGGAAGAGAAAGAGAGAGAGAAAGAGAGAGAAAAAGAGAGAAAGAGAGACAGAGAGAGAAGAAAGGCAAAAAACAAAGAAGGGACTAGAGAGGAAGCCGTCAGTCCTTTGACTTGTTTGTGCTGTAAGTCTTACATCTATAAAATAGGCGTGAAAACCTTCACCTAGGGTGGGCATGGTGGCTCATGCCTATAATCCCAGGACTTTGGGAGGCTGAGACTGGAGGATCACCTGAGATCAGGAGTTTAAGACCAGCCTGGCCAACATGGTGAAACCCTGTCTCTACTAAAATTACAAAAATTAGCTGGATGTGTTGGCAGGCGCCTGTAATCCCAGCTACTCGGTGGGCTGAGGCAGGAGAATCGCTTGAACCTGGGGTGCGGAGGTTGCAGTGAGCCGAGATCATGCCACTGTACTCCAGCCTGGGTGACAAAGCCATCTCTGGGAGAGGGAGACCATCTCAAAACAAACAAACACCTTCACCTAATTGCTTCACAGTAAGGATAAAAAAGAGAGTCATGTGAAAAAAGCATCGTACCCTCTAATCTTAGGTATAATGTCAACTACTACAAAAAAAAGAAAGAAGTCACTCTGTGCATGCAAAGGCAACATCTTCTTTGGCAGATATGGAGACAATCAGCGGTAATGTGTGCAACATACTCAGCATCTCGCCTGCTCATAGAAGGTACTCAATAAATAGTAATTGTTATCATTATAATGATGACTCTTGGCCTAATGAAGCTGTGTCTACCAGGGACATCTGACTTCTCAACACATTTCTGAAAGTCTAGCCTTCCTCTCACCCAAGCCTTTTTTGGGTGTCTGATACTGTGCTGGCAATTGGGACACAAAATCAAAGAGGACACCATCTTTTTCCTTATGGGATTTATATCTGGTGAAATCACAGAGTCAGGAAATGCCAGGGCTTTCAGAGCATGTGTCCCAACGATTTCCTTTTTTAGGTGGAGAGAGCTGAGAGGAGTTCACACCTTATCTTGTGGCAGAGCAGAAGGGAACTCATTTTCTTTTTTTTTTTGAGATGGAGTCTCGCTGTGTTGCCCGGGCCGGAGTGCAGTGGCGTGATCTCCGCTCACTGCAAGCTCCGCCTCCCGGGTTCACGCCATTCTCCTGCCTCAGCCTCCCGAGTAGCTGGGACTATAGGCGCCCGCCACCACGCCCGGCTAATTTTTTTGTATTTTTAGTAGAGACAGGGTTTCACCATGTTAGCCAGGATGGTCTCAATCTCCTGACCTCGTGATCCGCCCGCCTTGTCCTCCCAAAGTGCTGGGATTACAGGCGTGAGCCACTGCACCCAGCTGGGAACTCATGTCTGAACTCTAGTGTGGAACACAGTCTACCAAAATATAAGGAGAAACATCAAAGATCAATAACCATGAAAGTAAGCAAATACTACCACTGTTCTCAGAGGAAGGAAAAAAAAAACAAAACATGTTTCTCATTTTTCTTTTAAGCCATTTCTAGGTTGCTTTTTGGAATCAGGCATGTATTGCAGTTTGGTACTCATGGTGCTTGGGTTTTGCCATTGACATTGGAACTATTTGTGCAAATTAACCAGAATATAGTAAAGTAACAAGCTCTACTGAGGGCCTGGAATCCATTTCATGTCCTAATGCATAGTCATTACTCATAATATGTTCAAAATGCACTCCTTGGAACCCCAGCTTGAAGTACCCAGAGATCAATTTTCAATGGACTAATAGGTGATATTAAACATCATTCATAGAAACAGTGTTTATTTAATCTTTAATGCTACCTAATGCATTTCGGTCAAAGTCCTCAGTGTATGTTCAGGCTTTATTGTGTGGAAAATGGATGTGCTATTAATAAGTCAATACAAACACAAATATGGTTTCAATTGGAAATCATTAGGTTGCATTAAATGGCAAATGAAATCCATAGGAAGGATTTGTTTTATTTTGTTTGTAAGGAGGAGAAGGAGCCTTGAGAGGCATTTTTTCGCTCGGTAATGAGGAGGAATGATTGGTTTCTGCAGAGGGGTGGATTACAGGCTAGGCCTTGCCTTATTCTCGTTAGGAAGGGCATTGGCACAGCTGTTTGCTGCCGTGGGCCAAGCTGAAATTGCTGTGTGCTTTGGAGTCAGCCAGTGCCTCCCAGCACGTAGCAGGTGGAATCACTGCAAAGCTGTCTCCTTCCTGATGCTGGTGGCCCGGGGTGGACCTCTGCCCTCTTGAAGTCAGCTGGATCTCTGAGGGCACTGACTTGGACACTTCTATTCTCCTGGCTCAGCAGCAGCACCTGTGAAAGAGCATGTAGCCATTTACATGACTAAAAGCTCCTTATGAGTAGAAAAGCAGCCAAAATGGGTCTTCTGTTAAAGCAGAGATTCTTGGGCAAGTACAGTGGAGGGGGTGACCTCAAGCCTATTGTAGTGAATGAGAGTGGAAACAGATTGGGATTCACATTCTGGTCCCTCCATGTTTCATCCGTGTGACCTAGAGAGGAGAGTGCCTTCACCGTCTGAGCTGTGGCATCCTCATCTCCATTTTGATGACTGCATGAGATCATGCCTGGAAACGCTCCCACAAAGTGGGGCTCCACAGGCATTTGCTTCCTTCTTCCAGTCCTGGGAATCTATGAGTGTATGCTTGAACCCTTTCTGCAAATCATTCCCTTTATCCCACCCAACTACAAGGAATATCTAGGCCAGGGCAAAAATAGATAGATGTTCAGAGCTGCTTAGTATTTTTAATGAACAATTTTGTCTATTTTTAACTCATCATATTCTTTCTGCTGCTGCCCAAACTGGGCAGCTGACCTGTGTCTCTCGCTTGGCACAAAGCAGGTGAGACCTTGCATGCTTTTATTTCAGTGGTTGTCCCTTTGCTGAGAAGGCCTGGGCCATCTCTTCATCTCAGTGAGAGGTTCAACAGGGCCCAGAGATGGCCCTTCTGGCTCCCAGGTGGCCTCTGTAGAGCCTGCCAGCTGCTTGTGAAAACATGAGGTTGGATGGGCAGTCAACCTCTAAGGAAGTTCCAGCAGAAACATAAAGCTTCTGAGAAAAGTTCCTCCAGTCTGCAGAGCATCTTACAGCCAGAGGGACTGTGGTCTTGTGGTTCCATCTCCAGCAGAGACAGGGGAAGGAGAGGCAGGTAGCTTCATTCAACACACTCTCCAGAGTTACCCCAGAGCAGCTGGAATCTACCCAGATCAAAATAAAATATAACCCATGCTTGCATAGCACGTACCATGTGCCAGGCAAGGATCTAAATGCTTTAACTCAGTTCCTCCTTGCAACCATCTCCGTTTTACAGTTGAGGAAGCCAAAGCACAGAAAGGCTAAGTCACTTCTGAAAGGTCACACAGCATGTAGGAGTGGAGCGAGGGTTAGAATATAGATCCTGCTCTAGAGTCTGCACTCTTACTCAGAGCACTATTCGCTTCTTATGGTATAAACACCTGCTCAGGGAGGCAGTGAGGCGATCCAGAATTCTGGTGGATTTGGAGCTGTTCTCCCAGTACCTGGCTGTGTGGCCTTGCCAAGTGATCTGGTCCCTTTGAGGCAAGTGTGTTATTTGTACTACCTGGCAGGCTTGAGTGGAGGTTGAGAGACGAGTGATATTAAATATGTATCATATTGCCCAATACACTACAGACATGCAGACACCTCAAGCATAATTGCTGTTAGTATGATTTCAATATAAAAAATACCTGTGTACTTTCTTCCTGGAGATTTGCACTTGGTAACATCTGAGTGGTGGAATCCAGGGGAGGGAGTGTCCCCAGATGTCCTTGGTTCTCACACCTGTCCCTTCCTGGATCCCCTCTTCAGCAGCCCTGTGAGTTCCTTGCATACCTGCCATGGTAGGGCCACATGGCCTGTAGCAGTAGCTCCTTCTAACACACAGCTGTGGAGTCAGGTAGATCTGAATTCAAATCTTGACCTTTCCTGCTACTTTGTGACCCTGCACTGTGGACAGGGCCCTGGACCCCTCTGAGCCTGTTTTAGCAACTATGAGAAATGTTGCTGAGTTACTGTGAGGATGAAGAGGAACTGCTATGCCCAGTGACCGGGAAGTCACCTGGCACATAGTAAGATCCCAGCAAGTGGCAGCTACATGTGTGCTTCTTATCCACTTTGGGAAGTCTAGGTTATCTTGTGCACAGAGATTTTTTTTTTCTCTGTGGCTTCCACTCACTGCTTCTTATTCTCCCTTGAGACCACGCAGCCTAAGACTAACCTCTCTTCTACATAACAGCCGCTAGGCTTCTGACGGCTGTTCTCCCGACCTCCCTGAACCTTCTTTTCTCCAGGGAAAATGGCCCAGGTCTTCAACTATTTTTTCCTGTGCCAGATTTTGGTCATTTTGCCACATCGTTGTTCATCTCAGTGATATCACACGTTCAGTGTTTACATCATCAATCTTTATTTACCCGATTGTGACCAAACTGTGGATGTTTTCCATCGTCCCAGGGCCTGGGAAGAAAGCTAGGATCAAATGCTACCTTGGCTGGGGCAGCCATTGCGTGGTGAAGAGCCACGTGCATAGCAGAAGCAAAGTGACAACCATTGCTCTCATTTGACCTCTGGGGAACCAGGGAGTAATTTAGGACTTGAAATGTGGGATGCAAATTAGTGTCTGCCTACTCCCTGGCTTCGGGAAAATGGCTTTCATTTTCCGAGGTGATTACAGTAAATTACACCTGGAAGAGACAACCTAGAATGATGCCTCAAAGTGCCCTGAATTAATCGAAGAGTCCTCGACACACATATATGTGTTGTGGAAGTGGAAGAGAAAGATGGAGACAGGGAAAGAGAGCATTTAATAGATTAATTAGGAACAGAAACTGGCTTAGCTCCCCTTTATTGTGACAGTTTCTGAACGCCCGAGTCTTAAGTATAGGAAGAATACGGATAATGATTACCACTCTCTTTACCTGGGGTCTCTAGCATTGAATATATTATCCTAATATAACGTTCATAGGTACCTAATTGCAACGTCAGAGCTTCTCTTGGGTCTCAGAACACATTACGAATCAAGCATGGTGAAGCCAAATTAAGAAATGAGCTGAGCGAGCTCTCCTTTCCTACAAAAGAGGGCCTGGCACATGCCTGGCTTCCCTGGATGAAATTAGAAGAGGTAGATGTCATAAGACTCTCAACGAAGTGAAGCATTTTTTGCATTCTTCCCCTAGGAAGTCCAACATGGAGCTGGGAAATTGACATGAGGGCAACAATATAGTTTGGAGGAGGAAAAGTTCAACAAATGGGATCATTTCAGCTAAAGAAAGTCACCCCAAGGGGTCATCTAATCGCCGTGCTGGAGGACAAGAGTCAGTGTCGTTCAGTGGAGAGTCAGGCTTTGCCTTTGCAGACTGAGAACAGATTGAGTAGGGAGGAATGAAATTGTAGCACCGAGGACCCAGGTAAACCATCAGTGAGAAAGCCCCGGGAGTGAGAGCGAGGTGGTTCATCTGCAAAGGGTTATTTAGGGAAGTCAGAGGATTGCTTTGGCTAGAGTTTTTCCAACATCAAACTCATGCTTTCAGAACAGTTTTGAGAGAATTCTTGCTGGAAAAGGATTGGGTGGCACTTGGCACGCTTCACCACGGAATTCTTCTGCCATTCCCTGATTAGGCATGTTTCCTAGCAATTAGATCAATTGGGTACCTGAGGAGTCTGTAAGGAAGGGAACCAAGCCCTTTCCTTGGGAGCTGGCAGCCTGGGCAGAGCGTGTGAGGACTCTGCCAAGAACGCGCGGTCCTGAGGTTTCCCAGGGAGGGGCTGCCAATGCAGGAGGGCAGTCCTGGGCTTCATTTGCTTCACAGCTGACTCCGTGCTGCTCCACCTCAAATGAGATTATAAAACTGAAAAGTCAGGAGATGAGGTTTTTTTGGACTTAGTCGCTATCTTCTTATTGATAACTCACACAAAAAGACAAGCTCGCCTTTTCAATGGTTAAAAAAGTCTCAAGGATCCTCGTTATTGATAGGAAAGAAATTTGTGTGTGTATCCACAGGCATGTGTTGCATCACGACGTTTTGGTCAACAAGGGCCTGCATATGTGACAGTGGTCCCATAAGATTGTAATGGAGCTGCCCTATTCAGGTGTATCTTTAGTTTACCTTATTTTAGAGACAGAGTCTCATTCTGTTGCCCAGGTTGGAGTACAGTAATGTGATCTTGGCTCACTGCAACCTCTGCATCCTGGGTTAAAGTGATTCTTGTGCCTCAGCCTCCCAAGTAGCTGGGATTACAGGCATGCACCACCACTCTCGGCTAAATTTTGTATTTTTAGTAGAGATGAGGTTTCACCATGTTGGCCAGACTTGTCTCAAACTCCTGACCTCAGGTAATCTGCCTGCCTCAGCCTCCCAAAGAGCTAGGATTACAGGTGTGAGCCACTGCACCCAGCCATTTTTTATTTCTTATACCACATTTTTATTGTACCTTTACTGTGTTTATTTTTATTTAATTAATTAATTAATTAATTAATTAATTTATTTATTTTTTTGAGATGGAGCCTCACTCTGTCGCCCAGGCTGGAGTGCAGTGGTGCGATCTTGGCTCACTGCAACCTACGCCTCCCAGGTTCAAGCGATTCTTCTGCCTGAGCCTCCCAAGTAGCTGGGATTACAGGCACGTGCCACCATGCCCAGCTAATTTTTGTATTTTTAGTAGAGACAGGGTTTCACCATGTTGGCCATTCTGGTCTTGATCTCCTGACCTCGTGATCCACCCATCTCGGCCTCCCAAAGTGCTGGAATTATAGGCGTGAGCCACCGCACCCAGCCTTTTTATTTTGTTTTTTGAGATGGAGTTTTGCTCTTGTTACCCAGGCTGGAGTGCAGGGCATGATCTCGGCTCACTGCAACCTCTGCCTCCTAGGTTCAAGTGATTCTCCTGCCTCAGACTTTTCACTAGCTGGGATCACAGGTGCCTGCCATCGTGCCTGGCTAATTTTTTGTATTTTTAGTAGAGACGGAGTTTCATCACGTTGGCCAGGCTGGTCTTGAACTCCTGACATCGGGTGATCCACCCACCTCGGCCTCCCAACGTGCTGGGATTACAGGCATGAGCCACCATGCCCAGCCCCTTTACTATGTTTAGATCCATTTAGATACATAAACTCTTACCGTTGTGTTCCATTTGCCTAGAGTATTTGGTACAGTCACATGGTATACAGGTTTGTAACCTAGGTGCAATAGGCTGTTACTGTTAGCTTAGGTGTGTTTCTGTGGGTGCATTCTATGATGTTCCCAGAACAAAATCATCTAAGGGTGAATTTCTTAGAACAGACCCCTGTTAAGTGACTATGACTGTATATTCGTGTGTATGTCCCTACGTATATGTATGTTTGTGCATGTGTGTGTATTTATATACATACACACAGTCAATTCTTACTATTCTCATTATTCATGGTAGTTATATTCTGTGAAGTTGATATGAACACTGAATTAGCAAATACGGAACCATTGTTCCTAGGGGAAATAAGCAGTTAGGTTCCTGTGAGCCTCAGGTCAAACATTTTTGTTAGCTGATCAATATGAACCTTGTTTTTCATGTGTTTCTGTTTAGGAACACCTTGTTAAATTTATATGATTGATTCATTCACATGGAACTCATGGTCAGCAGCACTGTAATTCATGCCTCGGCAGGTACATCACGATCTCCTTGTGTTTGAGAACACTAGACGGAGCTTCAGTGCTAGCTTGGGGGCCATTTTAAACAGTGAAGTCACCACCAGAGAAAGCACAAAAACGTGAAAAACATGGCACTAGATAGAACTCTCAGAAGACACTTGTGAACAGTGTGAGGGCTAAAACACAAAGGTAAATTTGCCTTATTCCACCTTGGCTGGGAACATGTGCATTGAATGATTCAAGATTTTCACTGCTTTGCACATGTTCATGAGTGACCTTGAAAACACGTGAAAACACGTGAGTATTGATTTTTGGGTTACAAATACATTTTTTTTTTTTTTTTTTTTTTTGAGACGGAGTTTCACTCTTGTTGCCCAGGCTGGAGTGCAATGATGTGATCTCAGCCAGGCTGGTCTCGAACTCCTGACCTCAGGTGATCCACGTGCCTCAGCCTCCCAAAGTGCTAGGATTACAGGCGTGTGCCACCACGCCCAGCTACAGATACATTTTAGTGAGTAGATGAAGTTGCAAAAACAAAGCCCTGAATAATGAGAATCGACTATATACAGAAAATTGGTAGCTTATTTACAGAACACAATCTTCCAAGGAACTGAGTAAAAGGCACCAAGTAAAATCCTTTTGTTGTTTTTTGTTTTGGGAGCTCATCAGGGTGAGAATGAGAGCAAGTGCTTGATAGAAAAACCATCAGTTAATCATTTAGTCCTTTGGCACCTGGAGCATACTGTAACTTGCAGAGCAGAAGGCTCGGCACTGACTTGATTCCAAGATGGGTGAAATGATGGCTCCAGCAGGGAGCTAATAATGTAGCTGGGGGCAACATACATAGGGTTTAAGTGCCCAGGGTAAGAGTGGAAAAAGATGCGGAAGACGTTTCAGAGACAGCTTTGAGGAGGGGTGACTGGGAAAGGCTTTTACAGGAGGAGGCGAATGAATTGGGCCTTCAAGAATGGGAGTATTTTGAGGGGTAGAAAGATCAGACTGCAGAGACCATGAATGTGTGTGTGTGTGTATGGTATTTTGTGTGGGTGTGTGCATGGGGGTGTATGTTGTGTGTGTGAATGTGTGTGTGAGTGGTGGACCGGGGTGGTGCGGTGGTGGCAAGTGACTGTCTTGAGAAGTTACAGAGGGTAGTGGTTAATAGTATGAAGCCACATTGCCTGGGGCTGAATCTTCCTTCTGTCCCTAACCACTTGTGTCATCTTGGGCAAGTGACTTAACTTCTCTACCCTCCATTTCTTGTTTATAAAATGTGGGTAAGTGTAGTATCCCTCTTTTAGGATTATTGTGAAGTCAAAATGAGTTAATACTTGCAAAATAGCTAAAACAGTGCCTGGCACAGCTGGATGCTACATAACTGTTTACTATGATTGTCTGTGAGGCTGGGGAGACCTAGCTAGGAGTCTTGGAATAGGAGGATTTGGGCTGACCTGGAGGGACATTACCTAGGTCATGTCAGGGACTGGGGGAGTCCAGAGCTGCGTGAGATGTGGGGAGTGGGTCAAAGCAAGAGGATTATGGTGGAGTCAGTAGGACAGTGTCTGTTCCCGTGGCTGTGGCTGTGTGTGGTGGGGATGGGAGGAGCTGCATCCCATGAAACCAAGTGAGGCTGCATCCAGGGAAGGTGAGGTGGGAACAAAGACTAGAGGGCAGGCATGAAGAAGACAATTCCAGGGCCCATGTTTCTGGAGGCCAGCCTGGCCAGGATGAATTGTTCTGGAAGAAAGAGAACATCTTTTGAACACCCTGGGCTTGTGGGCTGCTTTGTGAATTGGGGATTCTCCCTATCCCCTCTGCCCCCACCTTGCCTGCCTCTACTCTGTAATGCTGTCTCCTGTCCCTTGGGATTCAGATGGTGAGAAGTTGACTGGCTAGGAGCACAGTGAGAGGGGGTAACTACCAGGATGAATGAAGGGACCTGACTCACGGCTATTTAGAATGTCACTGGGAATGAACTGAAAAGGTCCATTTCCATCACCATCTTCCCCACTGGACTGTGAGATACTTGAGGACAAGCCCCTTTATTACCTTTTCATCACCAGTGGTCTAGTGCCATGCTTCTAACATGGGATGGGCTCGACAAATATTTGTTCAATTTATGGGGAAACTGAGGCTGGAAGGAATGAAGGGACTAGTGTTCAATGCATCCAATTAGTTGGTGGCATGCTGTTCCTCTGAATAGTTAAGTTTCCCTCTCGGGCTCTCTAGAAAGTTGTGAAGTGAGCACCCTTTGGTCTTAGGGACCCCCACATGTGTTTGTTTGATTGCGAATTCCATCTCCCCTTCCCTGGTGCTCCAGACCTGCTCCTCCATCAGCTTTCTGTTTCTGCTCAGAAGGATCTGCCTCACTCATAGGGTGACCCCTACTTGTTTCTTCTTCTTCTTCTCCTTCTTCTTCTTCCTCCTCCTTCTCCTTCTTCCTCCTCCTTCTCCTTCTCCTTTTCTTCTTCTTCTCCTTCTCCTTCTCCTTCCACCTCCCTGCACCTTCCTCTTCTTCCTTTTCTTCTTCCTTTTTTCTTCCTTTTGTGACAGGATCTCACTCTGCAGTGCAATCATGGCTCAGGTGATTCTCTAACCTCAGCCTCCCGAGTAGCTGATACTACCATTGCATGCACCACACCTGGTTATTTTTTTTTCCTCTTTGTGTTTTTGGTAGAGATGCTTTCCTTGCTGTGTTGCATATTTCCACGCTCTGTTTTTTCATTTTCCTCAGGCTGGTTGCAAACTCCTGAGTTCAAGTGACACCCCCCACACCTTGTTTTCCCAAAGTGCTCGTATTACAGGCATGAGCCACCGCACCCAGCCACCCTCCTTCTACTCTTTCTTTCCTTTTTGGTTTTTTGAAAATCACTCCTCCCAGGCAGATCACTAAGGTCAGGAGTTCAAGATCAGCCTGGCCAACATGGCTAAACCCCATCTCTACTAAAAATACAAAAATTAGTTGGGCATGGTGGTGGGTGCCTGTAATCCCAGCTTCTCGGGAGGCTTAGGCAGGAGAATCACTTGAACCCAGGAGACAGAGGTTGCAGTGAGCCAAGATCGTGCCACTGCACCCCAGCCTAGCTGACAGAGTGAGACTCTGTCTAAAAAAAAAAGAAAAAAATACATGACTCAACCATGCCAGAAAGCATGGAGACTGCAAAATGAGACAGATGATTAAGAATGTGTACATACGTATTGCACTGATTAGCTATGTTAGCACTACATATCCGTATGATCTTGGTTGAATACAACAAAAGAAGCAAACTGTCTTGTCCAACCTCTTATATTTTCAGGTGTGGCCCAGAAAAATTGACCGACTGGTCCCAGGCATTATGGCTGGTTCCTGGCAGATCTGAACCTAGAATTCCAGTCTCATTCTCTCCTTCTAGACACACACACACACACACACACACACACACACGACAGGGGCACACGTCCCATGCTGCTTTCTATTTTAAAAAAAATGACATCTGCCCAGGAATCACATTGCACAATGGCAGTCCTTTCTTTTCGTCTTCCTGTGTTGAGTCATTGCCCTTGCCTGTGAAGTGCCTGCATGACCACGTTGCCCTATGGACTTACTCAGAAGAAAGGAGTAATGATCAGCTGATGGGTCAGACACTCCAGGGTACATAGCCTGCCCCACTATGGGAAGCAGAGATGTGCTGGGGGTCAGAGCAGCCCTGGCCTTGCTGTCCCTATGTAAGATCTCTTCTTGTCTCTATAGAATGCACCAGAGCTCTAAACATAGAGACTGTTTATAACCAAAGGTCATTTTCCTGGTAGAACAAGGAGTCCTCTTTTGCTTTGGAGGCAGACGAGTCTGGGCTGGCTCATAGTGTTTGATGTGAGAAGGCTGTGCTCAAGTTTCCTGGCCAGGAAGTGAAGCTGTGGCCCTTCAGAGTTTTATAGGGCCCAGCACAATCTTCTTGCCTCCTGCCTGGGCCTCAATATGCCCCGAGGCCACACCCACTGTAGCCAACTGCATGGTCCAGGGAAAACAGGAGATGCCTTTCAACTCTGCTTCCTTGATCATAGGTTTAACCAATACGGCTCATGACAACTACTCTTTCTGAGCACATTTGATGAGTTCCATATGAGACACATATTATCTAATTTAATGCTTATGGTAATCCTTCAGAGGTGAGATTTCAGCTCCCTTTTAAAGTCAGGAAACTGAAGCTTAGAAGAGTTAAGTGATTTGCTCACAGATTGTAAACTGAGCTTCTTATATCGCCGTTAAAACAACCCTGGATTCTGTCCTCCTCAGAATCATGCCTCTAGAGAAGTCAAATGGGCTTTACCATGAAAGACTAGTAGGACCTGTATCCTCCTGGTGTCCACTCCAGCCTCACTTTCCCACCAGGAGCCTGATCACTGTCCTTCTATGGAGTCTGGAAGTGTCCTCATGGAATGTCACCTCATGGACTTTTTATTTTTTAGCTTAACTGAGCCTCAAGTTAAAATCGCTCAATCAACAAATGTTTTGGGGACAGATTGAGCTCCTTGAAGGAAGTGAGAGATTCATCACTGTATCCCTGGGGCCTGACACATAATAGGAATTCAGAAAAGTTTTGCTTAAAGAATGAATGAGCACCTCCTCTGTGCCAGGCACTGGACAAGAACAATAGGGAATAGAGAGGGATGAGCAAGCAGTCCCTTCCCTCAAGGAGCCCAGAATTTAGGTCAGAGGAGAAGCCACATTTGCAAGTGGAAAGCATGTTAACAGTGCAAGCATCCCAAGTTAGGGTCCAAATGGGTTTTACTGCCAGGAAGAGGGAAAGATTCCTGTGGTCAGAAGGGTTCCAGTACGCAGAGATCTGATTTGTGTGGCAGGGTCCTAATCAGAGGAAGAACTTCTTAATATTCAGAACTGTCTAGCAGAGTCCCACAGGACCTATAAGGCAGGCATCTCTCCTTCCCTGACAGGATTCAGGAGACAAGAAGGCAGGAAAAGTGCGTGTGTGTTGGGGGCGGGGGGTCGGGGTGGGTGGTAGGGGGCTATTCTTGCAGCGGGAGAGAGATTGGACCTAAGGATCTCTTCTGTGTCTGTATTTCTTTCTTTCTTTCTTTTCTTTTCTTTTTTTTTTTTGAGACAGAGTCCCATGCTTGTTGCCCAGGCTAGAATGCAGTGGCATGATCTTGGCTCACTGCAACCTCTGCCTCCCGAGTTCAAGTGATTCTCCTGCTTCAGCCTCCCAAGTAGCTGGGATTTCAGGCATGCGCCACCATGCCGGCTAATTTTGTATTTTTAGTAGAGATGGGGTTTCTCCATGTTGGTCAGGCTGGTCTTGAACTCCCAATCTCCGGTGATCCGCCCACCTCGGCCTCCCAAAGTGCGGGGATGAAAGGCGTGAGCCACTGTGCTGGGCCTTCTGTGTCTAAATTTCTAGTTTCAACATTGAATCAGGGGATCTTTTCAGATAAAGTTATTTAAAACCAAAACCCAAACAACAACAACAAAAAACAATATCTACAAAACAAATTCAGGGGCTCTTCTAAAATGTTGGGGGAAACTCTTTTATGCTTATTTCCACGCTTTGTTGCATCTCATCTTAAAATTCTCATTCCCAGACGGGACTTAGGGAAAGAGATGGAATCTCAAACTCATTGACTCATTGCTGGTGGCATCTCTCAGAGATGGCTACTTTCTCTTCCATGAGGGTATCAGAGCCCTCTTGTGCCTCCAAAGAATCCGCTCTCTTCTAGGGCACTGCAGCCCTGCGAGTTATGGACACGGAGCCAGGTGAGCTCTAGTTGGGCAAAAAGCCCAGCTCACTGTCAGGGAGGGAGGGAGATGGCTACGACTTTCAAGGTCACTTGGCCATGAGGTAGGGACCATTCTTCCTCGAGGCCTCTCTTTTGCAAGGCTCCTGTGTGCCCCTTCCAGAGGAACTCTGAGGGCCTAGGCCCCTCCTACCTTCCGCTGCGATGTAGTTGTCTGTTTTATAGGTGAGGGAGGGGAGTCCCTGTGAAGTTAAGTGTATTTGTTCAAGGTTACAGGTTTAATGTGGGGTCAAGTCTTGGGATGAAATCAAATCATCAGTAGCGAGTTGCCCTTCTAAAAACCCAAACTGCAAATGTGTGCCCAGAGCCTACGTTGGGGAAGGGAAGTGGTGTTCCTGAACGAGACCCTTGTTAGAGGTAAGATGAAGCGAGGACCGAGCGGAGTGACTGACCACAGCAATGTGGAGGGGCCTGTTTTCCAAGGCAGTTTAAGAGAGGAAGGAATCACTTTATTATTGGGGGAATGTAAAAGCGATCACATGGAGTTGGGGAGAAGGGTAAGCTGAAGTTCTGGGAGGCTTCCTGGAGGAGGTTGCATTTGAACAGTATCTGGAAGAATGTACTCAACAATTGACCACTGGTACCTCCCTCCATTCCCTCATTTGTCAATCTATTTATTCATTTACTCATTTGTCCTGCATTCACCTGTCCCTCCATCCATCCACCATGTATTCACCTGTCCCTCCATTTATCCACCATGCATTCACCTGTTCCTCCATCCGTCCACCATGCATTCACCTGTCCCTCCATCCAGCCACCCACCATGCATTCACCTGTCCCTCCATCCATCCACCATGCATTCACCTGTCCCTCCATCCATCCACAATGCATTCACCTGTCCCTCCATCCATCCACCATGTATTCACCTGTCCCTCCACCCATCCACCATGAATTGACCTGTTCCTCCATCCGTCCACCACGCCTTCACCTGTCCCTCCATCCATCCACCATGCATTCACCTGTCCCTCCATCCACCCACCATGCATTCACCTGTCCCTCCATCCATCCACCACGCCTTCACCTGTCCCTCCATTTATCCACCATGCATTCACCTGTGCCTCCAGCCAGCCACCCACCATGCATTCACCTGTCCCTCCATCCATCCACCCACCATGCATTCACCTGTCCATTCGTCCATCCACCCACCATGCATTCACCTGTCCATTCGTCCATCCATCCACCATGCATTCACCTGTCCATTCGTCCATCCATCCACCATGCATTCATCTGTCCCTCCATCCATTTATCCACCATGCATTCACCTGTCCCTCCATCCATCCACCATGCATTCACCTGTCCCTCCATTCATCCACCCACCATGCATTCACCTGCCTCTCTATTTGTTCATTTTTTTATCAATCCATTCATTTATTACATAGATATTAAGTTTCTACTGTGTGCCAGGGACAGTGCTGGGCACTTTCACATACATTCTTGTTTAATTATAGGAATTCTATCAGTTAGGTAATAGTATCCCAAATTTACAGATAAGGATGCTGACTCTAGGCAACAAAATTCTTCCCCTTTTACCCCTTTACAGTCTATCTCATCCTGCATCAATGAGGAAACATCTTATCTTCAAAAGCCACCCCCCCGCTTCACCAACCTCCCTGCCTCTATTCACTTCTCCACTCTAATCCATTCATGTCTCAACTGCCTGTGTTATCTAAGACACAGACCTGAGCAAGGCACATTTCTCGCCAATAACCTCACAGGGCTTACTTTTGACCAGGGGCCAAGTCTCATCCATGGAATTCGATGGTAGGGACCCTGCATAACCTACTTTAACTGACTTCATCTCATGTGTTGTTCTCACAAACTTTTATTTTAGTTAAATCAGGCAACCCACTGTTCCCTGAGCACCTCTGCATTTTTCCCATTTCGGAGCCTTTGCTCACTCTATTTAAAATTACCCACCCTGTCTAAATTGGCCTCCCTGCACAGTACAAATGTGTTAAGTTGAATTCAATTCCAAATGTGCCCTAAATCCTCCTTCCTTCAGGATGTACACAGAAGGGCACTTTCCAGATCTGATGGTGCCTCCTGGAATCCAGGACAATAATTGCAGCCCCCAACCCCAGCTTGTGGGGCAGAGAGCTATTTCTAGTTGATGATATTGGGCAGGCAAACACCCTGTTCTCAGGTTTAGTTCCCAGGAGTCTGCAATGCCTCAGTCATAGCGAATGGTTCCCAGTACCAGCCACCATACTGGATATTTTGACTGTGTGACCTCAAACTGCATACATAGTATTTGTTATCATCAGGAAATATATGCCATAGGCATCTCCTTCTGCCCCGATCCTTTCCTCCCTTAGCTGCTGATACAAACCCCAGCCTGAGGTCTACCCAGCCCTGACTTTGATTTGGTCACAGGCTCAACTTCATTCCTTAGAGATGTTGATGTAGATGTCAGATTTGCCTGGTAGTTCTGCTTTGTTAATCAGCAGGGAATGTTACTCATTGTTCTTGTAAAATAGTATTAGGAACTAAATATTTATTTCTCCCCAAAATTTGTATGTTGAAACCCTAATCCTTAATGTGATGGTATTTGGAGGTTGGGCTTTTGGGAGGTAATTAGACTGTGAGGATGACGCCATCATGATGGGATTAGTACCCTTATAAGAAGAGACATAAGAGCTTATTGCTTCTTTCTCTCTTCTCTCTACCATGTGAGGACATAGCAAGAAGACGGCCATCTGCAAACCAGGAGCAGAGCTCTCACCAGATACCAGATTTGTCAGTATGTTGATCTTGGACTTCCAGCCTCCAGAAGTGTAAGAAATAAATGTTTGTTGTTGAAGCCACCAGTCTACGGCAATTTGTTATAGCAGCCCAAATAGACTAAGACAAATGGAAAAGTAAGGCACTCTACCAGCTTCCCAGTGGGTTTTCATCTGTTTTCACATAATTCATTCCAAAAATTAGAGTGGGAGTTTTGCAGACATGGCATCAAAGCACCTGCTTTCTATAGAAGGTAGTTCAAGGCCAGTACAACAAAACAAGGCGCTCAAAAGTGATGCAAGGATGAGATGCAGGAGCACCAGGGACAGGGTAGGAAGGAGAGACTCCCAGAAGGTGGGGACAGATTGAGGCTCCAGTGTGGTTTGGGGCCACAGTGACAGGTGCATACTTATTTGGAAATAAAAAAGAATTTTTAGGCCCTGTCAAAATGTTTTCTCAACATAGCCTGGCATTAAAATGGTCTTGTTAAGCAAAGACCAACTAACTTTGGAGGAGAGATCTGCTCTGCCATTCACACCAGCTCAACGCTGGGGTCAGGGGACCAAGGCTTTCATCTGGGCTTTCTCTCAAATTTGCCATAAGATCTCTTTTCACTGCATTTCTCTGATTGGCTTTCTCCTCTGTAAATTGAATACCAACTTGCAGAGTGACCGAAAGGGCACATACCCTAATGCTTTGAGCTTCTTGCTTTGTTGTACTGGCCTTGAACTACCTCCTATAGAAACCAGGTGCTTTGATGCCATATCTGCAAAACTCCCACTCTAATTTACGGAATGAATTATGTGAAAACAGATGAAAACCCACCTGAGAAACCAGTAGAGTGCTTTACTTTTCCATTTGTCTTAGTCTATTTGGGCTGCTATAAGCAGTTTGAAAATGTGCAAAGCCTCCTCCATGTGCAAAGCTCTCAGAATGATGGTTTAACAAAGGCGTCATGGCCAGGTGAGGTTGCTCATGCCTGTAATCCTAGCACTTTGGGAGGTAAAGGTGGGAGGACTGCTTGAGTCCATGAGTTTGTGACCAACTCAGGCAACATAGCAAGACCCCATTTTTACAAAATAATGAATGAATGAATGAATGAATGAATAAATAAATAAATAAAATAATAATAATAAAATACAAACTAAAAAATTAGCTGGGTGTGGTGGTGTGCCCCTGTAGTCCTGGAAACTCAGGAGGCTGAGTTGGGGAGATTGCCTGAGCCCAAGGGCTCAAGGCTACAGTGAGCTGTGATGGCACTACTGCACTCCAGCCTGGGAGACAGAGTGAGACCCTGTCTTAAAAAACAAACAATAACAACAACAACAACAACAACAAAAAGGCATCTTGGGAGAGGAAGCTCATTCCCAGCAGACCTGTGACACAGCCTCTCTCCCCAGCGAACACAGACCATTTTCCACTCTGTGGGCAGATTGACGAAGCAGCAGCACTTTTCTGTCTTCATCTGGAGTCCCTGGCAGAGGCCACCTCACTGAGGTTCAAGGCAATCCAGACTCTTGGGTAGAGCACACTCTGATGGTGGCACTACATCAGCTTGCATGAGCATGTGGCACAGGGGCCAGGCAGGAGCTGGGGTCTGCGAGGAGCTGGGAAGGGAGGGGCCCCTAGGCTTGCCACGGCTGCAGTCTCCAGGAATGAAAACCTGTCCTGCCAGTTGCATATGTAGCAATTTTGAATGCAAATAGCCACTTCCCAGATTTTTTTTTCTTTCTTCCCAGCAAAACACCCACATCATTTCCTTCCTTTGTTGGGCCCTTCCTGAGACCACTGGCTGGGGGCACATAGTAGGCACTCAATAAATATTTGCCGAGTGCGCGAATGGGTGGTAATCCAGCACTAATCCCCTCTCTTCAGCTCCCCACCCCCAAGGAAGAAATAAAAGATGTCCATTTGTGGCTTGGCCACATTCAGGCAAACTTCCATATTGCTGCCAAGTCCTGCCATCTGCCACCTCCGAGGTGCAGGTGCTGGGCACCCACAAAGCCCGGCCGTGGGCACAAAGGCCCGATGTGCACTGATAATTGCCGAGTGCACAGCCCGCCAGGCCGGCCAGGCTGATGCAAGTTTGCTGGGTCTGCTGAGATTTGCATACAGATGGCCAGTCGGGGCGCAGGGCCGCCGCCACCGCGACAACGCCGCCCGCGCCCCGGGTAGACCGGCCGCAGCCCCTTTAGAAGTGCGGGAGGCTTTGACTGCAGCCGAGCCCCAGAGAGGCCTCATTCTGCCTGTCCTGAATAGTCCGTCATTCAAAGCAACGCTTTGAAATTTGAAAAAGAGAAAGAGAGAAAAAGAGAGAGAGAGACTGAAAAACAGAGACAAACAGAGACACACAGAGAGACAGGCAGAGACAGAGAGAGAGACAGAGACAGGGAGACGGAGACTGAGACAGACTGAGACAGAAAGATTCAGACAGAGACTGAGAGAGACTGTGAGACAGAGACAAACAGTGAGAGAGCCAGAGAAAGAGAAGGAGAGCTTGGAGGAAGGGGAAAAAAAAAGCAAATTCTTTTCTTTGTGAGACTGAGGAGTGTTGGGCAAGGAGCCAGGGGGCTTCAAGAATGTGAGCGAAGCACCAGGAAGGAGGGGATCTCTGTGGAGACGCGGCTTCGGACGTGTGGCATGCACTCCTCTCCTCCTGGTCATCGGGAGCAAGGGTCTTCAGAGCCTGAGATGCACGATGCGCAGGAAGCACCAGAGAGGGTGGCGGGAAGAAAAGGCACCTCCATCACTTTGAAATGTCAGAGGCAAGTTGCAGCTGTTTTGAAACTAACAAAAAGAAAACACCTGCACACGCAGAAATTTTTAAAAACCCCTGTAAGCAAAACCACAAGCTCCGAAGGTAAAGCCGGAAGAGCTGTCCCTGAGTCGCTCCTGGGAGCCCCTCCGCTGTCAGTAGGTGCCGAAGGCATTTGTTCTTTGTGTGTCTTCATCTCATTTGGTTTGGAAATGGCTCGCAGGGGGAGTGGCCAGGCCTCAGGGACACGCCCGGGCGCTCTGGGCATCGGACACATGGCAGGTGTTCCGGCCTCGCCTGATTCAGCCCGGCTCTCTGTTTAACAACCATCCCGAGGCCTTCGCTTCATGTTTACTAATACCCCTCACCCTCAGTCCTCCCACCAGCTCCCCCACCCCACCGACATCAGTGAATGACCAACAAAGCTAAAAACAAGAAAGGCGTTATTGAGAGAGTGTTGCCTCCCTTGTCCAAACTAAATGAAAGGGAAATAGAATAGCAACAGAGAGTAGCTATTTATCATGTTCCTAACGGAACGTTCCAACCTGCTTCCCGTCCTGCGTCACCTCTGTATGAGAAATCTGGACGTCCGCCTAGATTTTCCACTCTCACCCTCAGCAGCCAGGCAAGCCCCAGGGTGTCGGGCTCTCCTGCCTTTAACTTGCTACTGTCCATCTGCATTTTCTGCAGGCTGCCCCATGGCCCGTGGGGGCGCCTCTAGCGCTCCTTTTCTTCACCGTTAGCTCCTCACCCCCCAACCCATCTTCTCTCACTGCAGCCAGAAAGCTGTTTCTAAAACACCATTTTAGTTATATCTCTCTCTTCCTTAGAACAGTCCAACAACCGATGACTGTCATCCTGAGAATAAAGACCAACCTCTTCAGGTTGGCATGGAAACCCTCTTTGGTCCAGTTGCTCTCCTTGGCTGGCCCTGCACCTTGCACCTAGTGAAGGAACTGCTTCTAGATTCCTTCCTAGTCTAGGTTGTTTCACGTCCTTGCCTCTTTCCTAAAATGGCGTCACTTCTTGGCTTGCCCTCACTTCACTTGTTGAGCAAGATGAGGCTCCTTCCTTCCTCCCGCCTACCTTTCCTTTTTTCTTCCATTCAGCTGGCAAGTACTTTTTTGGTACCAAGCTGATCTCAGGTGCCGAAGAGAAAGGGATGGAGAGAGGAACACTTTTGTCTTCCTTCCACCCTTTCCCCTAGTATTGTAAGGCAAGCAGAGGGGTAACAGTGGGGCCCCCTGCTGTGGTACCCCACACCCCTTCCCAGGCAAAACAGGGTGGTATGGGGCCTCCTGCCGTGGTACCCCATCCCCCTTCCCAGGTGAGACAGGATGGTATGGGGCCCCCTGCTGTGGTACCCCATCCTCCTTCCAGGAGAGATGGGTAAGGAGCCTCCTGCCATGGTACCCCACACCCCTTCCCAGGCGAGAGAAGATGGTATGAGGCCCCCTGCCGTGGTACCCCACAACCCTTCCAGGCGAGACAGGATGGTATGGGGCCCCCTGCTGTGGTACCCCACACCCCTTCCAGGTGAGACAGGATGATATGGGGCCTCCTGCCTTGGTACCCCATCCCCTTTCCAAGGTGAAACAGGATGGTATGGGGCCCCCTGCTCTGTTACCCCATATCCCTTCCCAGGTGAAACAGGATGGTATGGGGCTCCCTGCCTTGGTACCCCACACCCCTTCCAGGCGAGACAGGATGGTAGTTTCCACTGTCTGCATCCAGACATTGACTGTTTTTCCATCAGAGGCAGAAACCAATGAACTCAAGACTAGTGAACCCTGAACCGAACGATTTTCATCAATATTTTCATCATACGTTTATCGTCTGAAACTTTGCCAAGAGCTCAGGGGAAGTTACTCCCAGAGGATCAATCACGGAGAGTCAATCGTGAAAAAGGAAAGGGAAGTTACTGATGATTTGACCCAGACATAGTTTTATGATCTCTTTTTCCTTTCACCACTTGCAAAGTCAGAGCAAAACTCACTTTAGATGCTGTATTTCATTCTTTCAACAAATATTTGACTCGAATGAATGAGACTGTGAGTGAGGTATTTGTGTGATGATTTTCTATGAATTAGCTCTGAAATGTGAATATTTTCATGCTCAGGAACGTACCCCTAAGTGGTGACTTTCTCAGAATAACTTTGTACATGCTCTTCTCATTCACTGCAGGTCTTGCATGGATTTTGGCCAAAAGCAATACAGTCTGGTCTAACAAGAAATGGAAAGATGTACTGTAATTTAAAAAGGGTCGCAGGGAGCAGAATAGCTAAGTAAAATGGTTTCTTGCCTGGCTTTTAGTTGACGATAACCCTTCTTCAGGCTTCTGCTGATTCCCTCCATAACTTAGCAATAGGCAGAGCATTTTCAAGGGCTGGGCATCAGGGAGGGGTGGCAGAGGGGAGCGGAGGATAAATGATCATAAATATGAGAAAACAATAGAAATATTGTAGATGAGCTCACCAGCACTTTGGAAAGCCAAGGTGGGAATAGCTCTTGAGGCCAGCTCTTTGAGATCAGCCTGGGCAATACAGTGAGACTCCATCTCACAAAAAATAAAAAAAAAATTAGCTGGGTGCGTTGGTGCATGCTTGTAGCCCCAGCTACTTGGGAGACTGAGGCAAGAGTATCGCTTGATCTTGGGAGGTGGAGGTTGCAGTGAGCTATGATCACACCACTGCACTCCAGCTGGACAACAAAGTGAGACCCTGTTCCCTCCCCCCGCCCCCCAAAAAAGCCACAATATATTGTAGGTGATTTCAAAGTGTTCACGTTAGTCAGTTTCATCTCATTTCAAACTAAATTTGCATCAGTATTGGAAAGACAATGTGGTAAAAACAGAGAAGAGACAATGTCAGAGGAACTGTGGAAACCCTGTTACCAGGGATATGATTTAGGGCCAGGCACTCACGCTTGCTTAACACATTTTTCTTAGCTTTAAAGATAATAACATCTCCTTTCTAGGCTTTTTATAAGGATTAAGTGAAATAATATATACCCAGTGGAGTATCTGGCAAATAATATGGTGCGAAAAAGGTATTATTATTATTTATTCTTATTATTGCTAAGAACGAAGTAAAAACGAAGAAAGAAACCTATGGACGGTTGGATCTTTTACCCACAGAAAGTATGCAACAGAAACAAATAATTATCGCACCTTAGCTGCCCTGTTTCTAATTGTACTTCATTTGTAACATTTTCTTTATGGCAAGTTCACAAACATAAAATGGCACTAACTTTATTTAGAGTACGAAATGGCTGTGTTCCCACTTCCTAGTCACTTTAAGAGGCAATAGCCATTGAAATATAATGTATTATAAAACATCACTCAGATAAATTCCATTTAATTCTATTCAACAGATATTTCTGGAATGTAACAGATATTTCTGGAAGAGTAAGGCACTATGATATGGGCAACAAAATGACTAGAATGAGCAATACATGTAAGAGCTCTAACAGATTACCACAGCAACACAGCCTGGGATGTCCAGTGCCCTGATGCTGAATCCCGCCCCGCAACTGACTCAGGGACCTTGAGCAAGTTACTTAACTTCTTCCTCAACTGTAAAAAGAAAACAGTACATTTGATCTTGCAGGGTTGTTGTGAAGAAGAGAGTAGAGATAGACAGGCAGGATACCTGGCATTGGGCGCACAAGCTAGTCTCAGGCGATTTTAACATATGGACAAGTGTAGCCATGACATTGTCATCAACGGGCATAGCAACATGTTCTCTTACTATGATGCTTTCCTTGGCTTCTTCTCTCTGCTCCAGGCCAGAGGCCACCAAAGCTGTGGGCTGTCAGCCCGGGGCAACAATAGGCATGAGAGAGGCAAGTTAGCTTTTCAGTGCCACGAAGACTAGAGCGTCTTGGAAAACTGGGGCCTCCCTGAGCCTTGCTTTCCTCCTTTCACTAATGGGGAGATTCTGCCTTCTCTCTCTTTCTTTCTTTCTTTCTTTCTTTCTTTCTTTCTTTCTTTCTTTCTTTCTTTCTTTCTTTCCTTCCTTCCTTCCTTCCTTCCTTCCTTCCTTCCTTCCTTCCTTCCTTCCTTCCTTCCTTCCTTCTTTCTTTCTTTCTTTCTTTCTTTCTTTCTTTCTTTCTTTCATTCTTTCTTTCTTTCTTTCTTTCTTTCTTTCTTTCCTTCTTTCTTTCTTTTTTTGATGGCATCTTGCTCTGTCTCCCAGGCTGGAGTGCATTGGTGCAATCTTGACTCACTGCAACCTCCGTCTCCCGGGTTCAAATGATTCTCCTGCCTCAGCACCCTGAGGAGCTGGGACTACAGGCGCACACCACCATACCCAGCTAATTTTTACATTTTCAGCAGAGACGAGGTTTCATCATGTTGGCCAGGCTGGTCTTGAACTCCTGACCTCAAATGATCCACCCGCCTCAGCCTCCCAAAGTGCTGGGATTACAGATGTGAGCCACCATGCCCGGCTTAGATTCTGCCTTCTTGGACTTCCTCCCAGTGTGGGGGGAAGATAAATGAGAAGACAGGTAGGAGAGGGCTCTGTAAATAGTAAATTGCCATACCAGTGCAAAAGATTGTTGTCAGCTCCCCAAAAAGGAGGCACAGAGACAATCCTATCAATGAATGAGCTCTCTCAGTTTTGTGAGACTTCTGCAAGGAGGTTTTGTTTTGGGCTGGTGGGGAGCAATTGCCAACCCAGTCTACAACCTTCCCACTCAACATGTGGTCCACGGACCAGTGGCATCTGTGTCACCTGAGAGCGTATTAGAGATGCAGGACCCGGGTCCTCAGGTCACACTTAACAGAGCTGAATCTGCCTTTTCACAAAACACTGAATCGTAGGCACATTCAAGTTTGAGAAGCAGTGGTCTACAGGCCTTGGTGTTAAAAGAGAAAGAAAAGGCATTGATAACAATGTGCTCAGTAGAAAATAAAGCCAATGATAGCCAAGAAGTGCTGTGGCCCCGGAGGAGCAAAGCGATGAGCTGTGGGCACCCACCTTCGGGGCTTTGAGGTTACTTGGGACCATGGCAGAACTAATTATAAACGATAAAAGAGAAGGTGAGAAAAGAGTAAGGGGACCTCTGTACTCAAAAAAAGTTGTAAAATGTTAGGCTTTCACCAAATATAGGGGTTCATGCACTGATTGTTTTCTGGGGTACAGCTTCCCCAGAGCCTCCTTCAACCACCGAAGGTTCAACCCCGGCGGTCACGTCAGATCACGTCACATCATTCCTCAGACAAGCCTTTTAGGAGCTCTGCAAGAAAATCCAGGCAAACAGCTGTCTCAGAGGAACAGCTGTTTCAGAGGAGCCTAAATTCTTTGGAAGATCCTATTTAGCTCAATCAACATTACAAAGCCTTCTAATGAGGAGATAGCATTTAGGAACTCTTTGTTATCAATTGGTTAATCATTAGGTCAACCTGCACTTATTGATGGTTGGACTAACTATCCTTAGAGGCACTGTGACATTTTTACTGTTACAAGATTACTCAGAGGTGGATCTCATTGTCTGCCCATGCATTTTCAGGCTGTCTTACCTTTCAGTGCCAGGTTCCTTCTGCTTAGAAACCTTTCTCTTTCATTCTTTTCTCAACTTAATGCTTAATGAGGGACTTATTATCCCTTAAGACTTAGTTCAGTTGCCACATCCACAGTGTGACGCCGATCTCAGGGGGATCCTCAGCCCCATCAATTTTGGGTAAGAGTACACTTGGAAGCTGAAGACCTGGAAAGGGAAATTATTCCCTTAAAACTTCCAGCGACTTCTTTCCTCATGGGAAGTCTTTGTGTAATGGGGCAAGATGTCTGGCATTACTGGCAGAGCACCTCCTTTGTGGATAGCACTTTCTAGGTGTTTTGCAGCCATTGATTTATGTCATCCTCACAAGGACCTTCCCAGGTAGGTGTTATTATCTCTGTTTTACACACAAAGAAAACTGAGACTCAATAGAGCTAGGATTTATACACAGCATTCTCTAGCTCCTTCTACCCTGTGCAGGTTCATGGAGTGGGGAGCAGGGTGAGGAGTGGAGGGTGGGGGTTGAGGGGAGGGAGGGAGACCCTGTCTGTGATGGGGATCCCCTGCGAGGTATCACCAGGTTCCTGGACTGACAGTACCTGGAAGTCCAGCTTTGGAGAAGTGCACATGAGGATTTCCAATATGGGTTGCTCAGGCCATTGTCTATCTTTCCCAAGTCCGTGGATTTCTTTAGCGGGTGAATCAGAATCCTACAGCCCCAAACACCTGGATGGGCTAAAATGAGAGGTCCCTTCCAGCTGTAATGCTCCACAGTACCATGAGGCTAGAGGAAAAACATTCCCTTTTTTTCTTTCTTTACTAAACTTTCTCTCTTTTCTTGTTTCTTTTTCTTTCTTTTGTTTTTTCTTTTCTTGTGTATTTAGCCATTATAACTGGTTAGAAGCCAGAGATAGTTAGGCGTCTTCTGGTTGGAACAGAAATAGCCCTGTTAGCTGTGGACTGCGTCCAAGCTCCTGAACAGCGCCACGAAAAAGATCTCCATATAAATGGTTCCTTCAGGACTCCCCTTTCAATGCTTTCTTGGTCTTGGGGGTCTGAAATGGAGCCAATTTGAGGGAGTTCCAGGCATTTCCCACAGGGCCTCCTTCCCAAAAGCTTTTCAAAGCAATCCCAGAGGTCCAAGCATCCTCTCTAACTAGGGACTCTCGCCATTGTGAGGAATTTGGAAAACTTGCTTGTTAGGTCCCTGACACCTTTGCCCCTAACAATTTGGAAATCTACAAACCTGGCTGGCACATCCTCCAGTGCAGAGACACTACCCAGGACAATAACTGGCATATAGTAGGTTTGCAGTGAATGTTTGTTAGCTAAAACTATAAAATATATAGAAATTCTCAAATACACTGATGGCCAAAGGATTTCTTGGTGTCCACACAGTTACTAATTACACTTTTAATACATGGAATAAACTAGTGACCTATGTATACTCTTAAATATATGAAAGAATCTCAGTAAACTCACTGATATTCCAAGTTTTCTTGTATGAATGTGAACCCTGGAGGTATTATGTGTTTGTTAAAATAATAATAGCAAAAGCAGGCCAGGCACAGTGGCTCATGCCTGTAATCCTAGCACTTTGGGAGGCCAAGGCAGGTGGATCACCTGAGAGCAGGAGTTCGAGACCAGCCTGGCTAACATGGCGAAACCCATCTCTACTAAAAATACAAAAAAATTAGCCAGGTGTGGTGGCAGGTGCCTGTAAACCCAGCTACTTGGGAGGCTGAAGCAGGAGAATCTCTTAGACCTAGAAGGTGGAGATTGCAGTTAGCTGAGATCACGTCACTGCACTCCAGCCTGGGAGACAGAGTGAGACTCCATCTCAAAAACACAATAATAAAACAAAGAAAACAACAACAGCAAAGTCACTTCAGCAAAGAACAGTAGGAAAAGGTACGGTCTTGGCAGATGTTAGTTTGAACCCATGTTGTCTTCCTAGTAGGACTTCAGATAAGTGTTTGATCTCTTTGAACCTGTTTCCTCATCGCTTTTAGCTTTTTAAAGCATTTACTTGAATGAGATAAAAACTAAGAAAACACATTGCAAAGTATAAGCTTATTCATACTTCTATTTATTTAGGTTAATTTTTAGAGGCTAGCAAACTGAGCTTTAAAGGAAAAAAAAACCCAAATTCTAAATGAACTCATCCTGAGTTAGTAGTATTTCATTGTGTTTAAAATGTGCAGTACGTGGGAAGAGGGAGCTGAGGCCCAGAGAGGTTTAGTAACCATCTAAGTCTTCACAGCCCTGGCATCTGGCCTGAGGAATTGTTCTCTTGAACCCCAGACTCCATGCTTTAGTTTCCTTCTTCTCATTGGCCAGGGAGCAGTCAGCGTACCTTGTGTCTTTTTTGCCCCCAAGGTCACCATTGTGCTGTGGAAACTTGGACAATTCTGCTTTCTCCGGGTTGCTGTTTCCTGGTATGTAAAGTAAACATCAGGGACCTGAAAATCTCGAGGGCTCTTTCCCATTCCAGTCTTTCAGCATTCTAGTTCACGTTCACCAGAAGACAGTTGTAGAAAGAGCATGCTTAGTTTGCACGTCCAAATCTCCCCTTTGATTGAACTGACTCCTTGCTTCCCTGAGCTGGTACACATTTTTTTTTTTTAGGCTCGATTGCATCAGGTGTTGTACTGTGTTTCAGTTTCCTTGGGGGTAGGAAATATATCTCATGAATATTGCTTTTTATCTTTTGAAGACCCTACACAGAGCTGGCACACAATAAGTGTTCAGGAAATGTTTGTTAAATTGAAAACCCATCAGGCAATTGGTCAGCACCTTGATAACTTATTCTACTGCCACTAAAATGGTAATGAAGAAAACTACAGAGAACCAAGGAAAAATGACTAAGACATAGGATCAACTGAAACAGTGGACGCTGAGATAGTGTCGACACTCTGATTAAATCAGAAAATGTTTGCATCTGGACAAGGGTAGAACAGGGTAATAACAATAGTACGACCTCCAACTAATATCTCTTGAACTTACATGTGTCTAGTGGTTTTTTAAGCTCTTCAAATATATTATTTCACTTAATTGCCACAAAATCCTCATGAGGAATGTAATAACACTATGTGCATTTTATAGATTAGGAAACTGAGGTGCAAGAAATTTAAATAACTTGCCTCGGGTCCCACAGCTAGTGGATGGCAGAGCTGGGGCATACATCTGAGGACCTCCTACATGGCAGGCACTTTCGGTGTTCTACAGTGATTAATTCAGTTAATTTTCACAACCACCCTCCCAGGGAGTTATTTTTATCCTCAATTTACACCAGAAAAAACCTGAGACTCAGAGAGAATTCGGTAGAGCCAGGAACTGCTCCTTATCCAACAGAGATCACGGAATAGCAGCAAGAGAGGCAAGGGGACACCCAGGTATGAGCATGGTGACATGAGGCGACACCATGATATGAGGCAGGGGACACCGGGTATGAGGCTGTTTCGTTCTGCCTGGGTTCTATCCCTGCTCTGCTGTTGGAAGCCATGTGAACTTGGGCAAGTTGCTTAATCATTCTCTGGCTCGGTCTCTTCATCTGTAAAATGAGGATAATTTCAAGTAATGACCAGTGCCTTGAAGAAAACTCAACAGAGTAATGAGAGAATGATACAACCACGCCAGGCATGTGGAGATGAGCATCCCAGCTGAGGCTGTGTGTATTCAAGGGACAGAAAAACTCTAGTGACTGGTGTATGGAGATAGGGGAGAGTGGTAAAAAGAGGATTTTTCTAAAGAGAGAGTCTAAGCTCCAAATGCTACACAATATAGCCTTGGAGATTAAAGTAATGTGGATTCTGCATAATATTTGATTTTTCTGAAGTTGTCCTTTATGTTAATACATCAGTAAACATTTTAGAGGAAACAAATTTGGAATGAAAGAACAAAGAAAATCAGTTTCTGAAACTGATCACTCACTGTGGAATCTGAAAGTCACATTTTTCTCACTGGTCAGGGAACAGCTCATTCTCCATCATATTGTTCTTGTTATCACTATAATGATGATCACATTAAGGCAATTATTAAAAATAATTATTACCATTGTTTATTGATTTATAAATGTGCTTTCCAAACTGTAAGACCCTCATTTATATATAAAGAAAGAAAGACCATTAATGAGCAGAGAGCTGGATACTGTCAGCTGCTGCTTTGATGTGTTAATTGCAAGTCATTCTAATCTTATTATTAAAGAACAGCTTCTGCCAGGCAGTGAGCCCAACTGTAAATACCATATGTACTTGAAATTAATCCGACTGCATTTATTTTGAACACTCCTGCAATTTTCACTTTAGACAACTGTTTATTAAGCATCTACTGTGCCCATAGCACCATAGCCAGCTTTTTGGTTGAATAAGGAGCAATAAACGATGCGACTGTGGCCTCTGCTTTCAAAGCTCTTAGAGTCTAGCTGAAAATACCAGATGCATCAGCATGAAAAGTATAGAGAATGGGATTTAAAATCAGATGTGATTGCATGTGCCCTGTGACTTTGAGCAAGTTATTTTATATCTTTGAGCTGCAATTTATCATATAGAGATAGTGATAGAGGTAGAATATCACATAGAGGTTACACACTTGGACTCTGGAAACAGACTGAGTTCTGACACTTCTCAGCTGTGTGATCTTAGACATGTTACTTAACCTCTCTGTGCCTCAATTCCCTGTCTGGAAAATGAGGGTAGTGATAGTTCTTGCCTCGTGAATTTGCTATGAAGGTTAAATTAGTTAATAGTATAAAGAGCTTAGAAGAGTTCCTGAAAAATGATCAATTCTAAGGGTTTGTTAAATCAATGAAATAAGTAATGCCTATCTCACAGTATTGCTTTTAAAATTAAATGGAATAGCATATAAATTTCCTAGTATAAAACTTTGCGTATAATATTCAATTAATGTTGTTTCTTCCTTTCTTTGCTCTTGTTCTTCCTTTTAGAATAGTATACCAGGAGCATTTCCTGCCTATTGTTGCATATGAGATGTAGACTGGTGGTTCACGAACTTTGCTGCGTGTTAGAACCAGTTGGGACCTTTAAATATTCCTAATTCCTAGGCTCACTTTAGATGAAGCAAATCATATTGACTAGGGATAGAACCCAGGAATCAACATTAAAAAATACTGTTCCACGATTTCAATGTTTAGCCAAGTTGGAGAACCAGTAGTATATAGAATAGCAGGGACCCAGAAGGTTTCTTGGAGGAGGTCTTCTTTTTTTTTTTTTTTTTTTTGAGATGGAGTCTCACT
Source organism: Pongo abelii (assembly GCF_028885655.2). Classification (NCBI taxonomy): domain Eukaryota; kingdom Metazoa; phylum Chordata; class Mammalia; order Primates; family Hominidae; genus Pongo; species Pongo abelii. The sequence goes on along the minus strand of NC_071997.2, from coordinate 116,799,048 downwards.
GTGTTGCCCAGGCTGAAGTGCAGTGGCGTGATCTCCGTTTCCTGCAACCTCTGTCGCTTGAGCAATTCTCCTGCTTTGGCCTCCCGAGTAGCTGAGATTACGGGCATGTGCCACCATGCCTGGCTAATTTTGCTAAAACGGTTTCACCATGTTGGCCAGGCTGATCTCGAACTCCTGACCTCAAGTGATCTGCCTGCCTTGGCCTCCCAAACTGCTGGGATTACAGACATGAGCCACCGCACCCAGCCAGGAGGTTTTCTTTTTATTGGCTCATAGAAGTTGTCTTTGCAGCTCAACCTCCTCAGCAACTGAAATTGTACCTTCCACAATCGTTATTGGCACTTGTGATGTGTGGGGTACAAAGGGTGCATCATTGAGCAAGGAAAGCAAAGGCCCATCCTCATGGAACTTTCATGAGAAAGTGGATGTAGACACGTGTAAAGAATAAATATAGTGCTAAGAAGGACAGCAGTGCATGCTACAAAGTGGAGAAAACAGTAGTGGTGTAGAGTAGTGTAGAGTGTGGGGTAAGCTCAGGAGAGCTTTTCTGCGAAGTTCAATGTTGGAGCTGAGCCCAGAGTGAAGAGATGGTGCCCCTCATGGGAAGAGCACCTCAGGTAGCAGCAACGGCTTTGTGAATTAGAGGGGCAGAGTCTGTGGGGCGGCTGCACAGTGGGTGCTGAGGAAGGACCTGGACAGGAGCACAGGGCGTGGAAAAGTAGGGCATGGAGAAGTGGGGCATGGAGAGGCAGACCCTGGGCTTGCAGGACTTTTTGGAGATGCTGAGGATTTTATTTGGGTTTCGTTTGACCTGCAATAGGAAGCCACCTGAGGCAGATAAGTGATCTACTTTACATTTTAAGAAATGGTCCCTGTCACATGGGTAGGGGCTGGGGTGTTAAGGGCGAGCAGTGAGTGCAGGGGGAACAGTCAGGAGGCTGCAAGTGCAGCTCAAGTTAGAGGTGACCCCAGTTTGGACAAGGGTGGTAGCAGTAAGGAAGGATGGCATCAGTTGGATTGCAGAAACCCCACTGAGGAAGAGCCCATATGTATTAGTCCGTTTTCATGCTGCTGATAAAGAGATAACCGAGACTAGCCAATTTACAAAATAAAGAGGTTTAATTGGACTTACAGTTCCACATGGCTGGGGAGGCCTCACAATCATGGCGAATGGCAAGGAGAAGCAAGTCACATCTTACGTGGATGGCAGCAGGCAAAAAAATAAGAGCTTGTGCAAAGAAACTCGTGTTTTTTAAAACCATCAGATCTCGTGAGCCGCATTCACTATCATGAGAACAGCATGGGAAAGACCCGCCCCCATGATTCAATCATCTCCCACCAGGTCCCTCCCACAACATGTGGGAATTATGAGAGCTACAAGTTGAGGTTTGGGTGGGGACACGGAGGCAAAGCTTATCACTCACTATAGGACTTGCTGATGGACGGGACCTAGTGGGTTCAGGAAGGCGCAGAGTCAAAATGACTCCCAGATGTTTGGCCTGAACAAGTGAATGGATGGTGTCGTTTTTAGAGGGGGAGGACTGAGGGAAGAATGGATATCGAGAGGGTGAGAACAAGAGCAAGAGTGATGAGACAGGAAACCAACAACTCTGCAGCAGACAGGTTAAGGTGCCACGTGACATTCAGGTGGAAATGTCTGGGTCCCAGGGAGAGGTCAGACTGAGATCTCAATGCAGGCAGCGTCATGTTTAGAGGACATTTAAGCCGTGTGCCGGTTGAGATCCACCTCCCTGAGGCTCAGGCTCAGCTATTGTTCCCCAACATTCTTCAGGCCCCCTTCCCACTGGTCGGAGGTTCATAGCAGGGTTTCTGGATGTCTTGGATTGGTACCCGTGGCCAGGCTGGGGATGAGGTGGAGAGACTAAAAGCTCCTGTTTTTACTGGGAATGCCAGGCCTATTCAGAATCTGGCTCAGGAGCATTTGGGAGAGGCTGTGGTCTCACCTTGAATCGGCTGTGAAATTTCTACAAATGACATGGACATGCTGTGCAGAACAGCACCTGGGAATAGGTGTAGTCCAGAGGGATTTCAAGCACTCTTTTTTTCTCTCTCTGTCTTTCCCTGGAAGCAGAGTTGAGTTGGTTGCCTCGGCAAACTCATCTCAGTCATCTTAAAACTGAGCTTTGAATTTCTTTTCCAGCAACTTCCTGGAAGCAGCATGGTTGAAAGAGCCCTTGGCTGGGAGCCCAGCTGACTGGCTTTGTGATCTTGGGCAAGTCACTTAACCTCCAGGAGCCACGGTGCCTTCATCTGCAAAATGAGGAGGTCAGATGGGGTGTTGGCTCCACTCTCTTTTAGCACTAATGATTTGGCTTCTTAAAGTCAATTCCTTCCTCTGCTCCTATCAAAGAAGTGAGGCAGAGAGAGGTGGGGAGGGGTTGCCTGCTCGGATCAAAGTGTTGCCTCCCAGAGCCCTTGCCTTCAGCCTGTGGGATTTTCTCATCCTGCCTCTTAAAAACTAAAAGGAAGAGAAATGTGACAATTGAAGACCTTTGTGGATTCTGGGGTGGCACTTGATCAATACTTGATCACCTACTCAGAGCCTAAGCATAAGCTCCTCTTTGGGGAACTAGAGAGGATTAGTCAAAAGAAAGAAGAAAGGAATAACAATAATCATAAAGAGACGATTCATTTCCTGCTCTTAAGAAAGTCATATTCTAATTGCTCAGTAAAGCATAACATTATCGAACCCTTACTATGTTCTAAGAAATGAGTGTTAGATAAATGTGGTATATCATTTAATTCTCTTTTAAAATGCTAGATACTTCCCTTTTTATCAATTTTCAGAATAGCTTTGTGCTAAAGCAACTTCTAAGATAAACAATGACATTTAAAAATTTATTATGAATTCAAAGATTTTTATATATTTCACTTTTTTCTTTCTTTTTTTTTCTTTTCTTTCTTTCTTTTTTTTTTTTTTTTTAAACAAAGACTTTCTCTGTTGCCTAGGCTTGAGTGCAGTGCGTGATCTCGGCTCCCTGCAACCTTTGCCTCTCGGGTTCAAGCAATTCTGCTGCCTCAGCCTCCCAAGTAGCTGGGACTACAGGTGCCCACCACCATGTCGGGCTACTTTTTGTATTTTTAGTAGAGACAGGCTTTCCCCATGTTGGCCAGGCTGATCTCAAACCCCTGACCTCAGGTGATATGCTCATCTCCCAAAGTGCTGGGGTTACAGGCATGAGCCACCGCACCCGGCCTGTATTTCACATTTTAATCCTTTGGTTTCCTTTTTTTTTTTGAGACAGAGTCTCACTCTGTTGTCCAGACTGGAGTGCAGTGGCGCAATCTCGGCTCACTGCAACCTCTGCCCTCCGAGTTCAAGCAATTCTCCTGCCTCAGCCTCCCGAGTAGCTGGGATTACAGGCACCTGCCAACGTGCCTGGCTAATTTTTTTGTATTTTTAGTACAGACGGGGTTTCACCATCTTGGCCAGGCTGGTCTTGAACTCCTGACCTCATGACTCACCCACCTTTTGGTCCGGGGCAATCCTTCAAATTTGCTCCTATGTCTTTTGACACAATTTCCTTGTTTCTTGGTACATTACTTCATTCTTACAACAATCCCAAAGAGATAGACACTATTATTATCTGCACTTTACAGATGGTGAAATGGAGTACTGCCCAAGGCCACAAGGCCATTAAAGGTGGCGTTGGGATCTGATCTTCACCACTACACCATTAAACGATTTGAAGAGATAAATTAACACACACACACACACACAAAAGGATTTAGTAAGCAGCACGGAGTGGTGTATTCCTTTTGATCAATTCATTGGCTATTTGTTGGCTCCAATCACATGCCAATTTCTAGGTCTCTGTGGAGCTCATGTTCCAGCAAGTATACTTGTGGACATTGGTGCTCAGGATACTGAGTAGGAAAGGAATTCACTGTGGGCTGGGAAAGCCTGGGGAGACCCCTGGGATGGGATTGGAGATAGCCTTTGAGGCCTGATTAAGAGCTTGTCAGGGAAGAGGCATTTCAGGCAGAGGATGGCATGAGCAAAGGCTCAGAGGCAGGAACCAGGCTGGCAGAGGAGGTGGCAGAAACCCACCTTGCCTCAACCCTCTCATTTTCCATAAGTTTGACCCTAAGATGGGGGAGGCTCACGGATCAAGTGTGCTATGCAAATGATGCTTAAATGTCAAAAGAACACTCAAGTTCTCCATTGTGGGGGAAGTCACAGGTTATGGGAAGATTTGCCCCAAATGGTCTGCAACATTATGCTGTAGTTTTTATTGAACTGTTCCCATACAGAATGACAATGATAGTCCATTTTGCATGGGGTTTAGAGTGGCGTGTGTGTATGTCACGGGATATCCCCAAGGTAGATGCCATATCTATTGGTCATCGTGTCCTCCATAACCACCATACAGGTTGGTTCTTAATAATTTTTAAAAATAGAAACAAAAATTCCTTTAAGACATCATAATTGATAATCCCATTATATGTTCCAGAAAATCTGTTGCAAAGAAATAATCAGGACCCAGACAAACATTTATGCCAAAAATGTTCATTATAGAAGTAATTGTATGAAAAAAAAAAAAAAAACCTAAAGGTGAATGTTTAATTACACTATGGTCCATCCTATGCTATTCTAGGTATGATTGCAGTGGAACCTTAACCTGATGTAGATATTAACTAGCATGTTTACAGAGAGGTTTGTTGTTGTTGTTGTTGTTGTTTGTTTGTTTTTAAGAATGAGTCTCACTCTGTTGCCCAGGCTTGAGTGCAGTGGCACAATCTCGGTTCACTGTAACCTCTGCCTCCTGGGCTCAAATGATCCTCTGACCTCGGCCTCCCAGGTAGCTGGGACTACAGGAATGCACCATCATGCCCCGCTAATTTTTTTTGTTTGTAAATATGGGGTTTTGTCATGTTGCCCAGGCTGGTCTCAAACTCCTGGGCTCAAGCAATCCTCCTGCCTTGGCCTCCCAAAGTGCTGGGATTACAGGCATAAGGCACGTGCCTGGCCCTACACACAGTTTTTAATCATATGAGATATTCTTAGGACATACTGTTAACGCAAAACATCGAGGGTGTGAAATTATAAACACAAAATGACCGCAACTATGTAAAAACAAATGCATATAAAAAGCCTGGCAAGAAATACACCGCAAATGTCAGTAAGTGCTTGTCTGTGAGATGCTTGTTATTTTCTTCCTTTTGGTTTTCTCTGCTTTCTAAAATAGGTATGCCTGATTTTTATAATAGGCAGAGCAAAAGTCATGGAAAGGGTGGCTATTGCGCTTCTTTAGATCCTGACTCAACATTTTCACGAGTTAAAAGCAGAATGTTATTTTTGCGACCTAAAACCCAACGTGAAAGCCATGAAGGGTGATGAGTGCGCTGGGAAGGGTGATGAGTGCGCTGGGAAGGGTGGGTGGGTAAAGGTCCCAGCGCAGCCATCCAGGCAGAGGAATGAGGTTACAGAGTTGGCGTGATGAAGGGCTGGGGGGTCTCCACCTTGGTGGTTCCCACCCCTGCTCCAGGGCTACCTGAAAAGGTAGCTGGGCAAATGCTGGGGGAAACTTCAATTTTACGGCAATTAGGGGCACCCGTGGGCTGGGCAATCAGCCGAGGCTTTGATCTGGTTAACCTCGCTGGGGGTCAGGCCGCGCTGACCTCGCAGTGTTCTCACTCCGAAGCCGCAGCTGGGTCAGTGCTCCCATTGTGTGACTGGTCGACATTAACTCCCGGGCCAAAGAACAGGCCCTGCTCCCCACAGCCCTGCCTCCCGCCCAAGTGGGCCAGCTTTGTTCCCTTCCCATTGGCTCCCATTGTGCCTACTCAGGGGGAAAAAGCCTGCGTTCATGTCCTTACTCTAATGGCTCCATCCTCTTCCAGCCCATAAGCATTTTGTCACTGTGACCCCAGAGGTTATTCAGGCCTTTTGATCTTGCCTACCTCCAGCCCAGCTTCCCAGCTGCCACCCAGAGGGTGAGCCTATGGGCAGGATTGGGCCCCGGGCATGAGGAGGGGTTACCTAAGCAGGGGCGGTGTTGGGGGGATTGGAGACCAGGGTGGGGTGGGCTCCAGTGGGAGGCATTTCAGTCTTTCTCTCCATCAGAATCTCCTCTCCTCCTGGAAATCAAAGGCCCAGGGCCTGGGGCCTTCTTCCCTCGGGGAAGAGCCAGGAGGAGCTCTCTCTAAGGCCTCCAGCCCTCCATAGCTGTCCAGCGAGCCAGGCCTGTCTGTCTCCCACTCTTGGCCCCAGTGCATTTCCTAGGACTTTCTGTTTGCTTACAGGACAGTCTTATTGTCCCTGGGATGTTCAGCCCTGCCCCGCTCACTCCGTCTTCCACAAGTTCTCCCCAGACTCCACATTAAGGTAACACTTCCCTATCCCTGTAGTATGGGGTCTATGACAACACTTTGGTGGCCAGCTGCCTACAGCCCAGCTACTTCCCCTTACCTTGGGGTCCACTGTGACCACCAGCTCCTGGGGACAGACACATTGCTTTCTGTATTGTTGGAGCCTCCCTCCCCACCCCACAGCCTGGAACAATGAAGGGTAGTGTTCAGTCACTTCGAGCCAGGAATAGGGTGACTTCGGATGTTTTTAGAAGGAGCTTTATAGAATAGACAGGAATGAATAAGGTTTATGACCCAAATTCTTCTGATAGGCATCTAAGATGTTGAGAGGTGGTAGAGGTACTGGAAAGGGCTTGGCGAGTTTTTAAAACATGAAAGGATCGATGTATTTGCTCACTTATTTGTACAAACAGGAATGGAACCCCTTCTCTGGGTGACTGTTAAATTGCTCTTAGCACTGGGAAAGCAGACGGTAAAAGACTCTAGTCCTGCCCGTGCTGGGTTCGTAGTCTGGTAGTGGTGACAGGTACACAGAGAGGAACTCACGACCCACCAGGAGGTGTCCTGACAGCTCAGCCCTTATGCCTGTTTAATTCTACACAGAGGGAGAAGGAGCTGGACCTTAAAGAAAAGGTTAAACTTACTGAGACAGATGTAAAATGTCCACCACACCAAATTTATTAGGCAATGTTGTATAGCCTGGGAGAATTAATCTATTTCCTCCAAAGTGAATAATCTCAATTCAAATTCCAATTAATGGCTTTGAGGAAACTACACTGAAGCATCAAACAGCAAATTAAATACAGCCTTTTCTGTTTGCCTCTCGACAGCCGGATGCACTTTATTGACATTTGTCTCTATGCCTCTTCAGGAAATTTGGGCTCGCCCATCGGCAGCCAGCCAGCACTGCCTGTGCTCCGTGCCAGCCCTTCAGGAATCTACCTAGAGTCCCCTCTCCAGCAGGGTGGAGTCTATTATGGGTCGATTAGCTGCTCCTTTGCAGCGCAGATTTAACACTGTCCAAAAGGTAAACTTATGTTTTCTCATTAGTACATTCTCCTTCATTTATTCATTTCCAATCTATAATTAATTCTTTCTCAGTTAATGAGTTATTTTCATTTCTTCGTTACAGAAGTGCTTTGCTAAGTGCTTGGCACCATGCTAGGTTTAGGAGTTATAAAAATGAATGCAGGGTGGTCTCTGCTCTGAAAAAAAATTATATTAGTGAGGGTCTCTGATGAGGCCACCTGGAAGTGCTGTGATGAGGGAGAAAAAACATATTAGGGAAACCTTTGGGAGGGGCCTTAACCCTATTTGGGGATAGTCAAGAAGGCAAAAGCTTTGCTGGACAAGATTACACCGAGTTTCCCTTTGCATTTTTTGAAAAGTGTTTTAAGAGATGGACTCTTGCTATGTTGCCCAGGCTGGTCTTGAACTGGGCTCCAGTGATCCTCCTGCCTTGCCCTCCCAAAGTGCTGAGATTACAAGCGTACACCACCATGCCTGGCTCCTTCAACGTGTCTTGAAAGTTAAAGAACTATCAGGTGAGGAAAAGGGGAGGGGTGGAGAGTTGTGTTTAAGGTCAGAAGGTAGGTGGATTAATCGGGGACACCTTGGAAACAGGGAGGAGGTTGGCATAGGAATCCAGGCTGGACCCCGAGTGGGCCCTGACCCTCACTTTCGCAGCGCCCCTTCAGGGTGGGGATTGTGCATCCCATCAGTGTGGTTTCTTTTTCTTTTTTGGAGATGAAGTCTTGCTCTGTCACACAGGCTGGAGTGCAGTGGCCCAATCTCGGCTCACCACAACCTCCGCCTCCTGGGTTCTCGCAATCCTCCTGCCTCAGCCTCCCAAGTAGCTGGGACTCCAGGTGCGCACCCCCATGCCGGGTTAATTTTTTGCATTTTTAATAGAGACTGGGTTTCGCCATGTTGGCCAGGCTGGTCTTGAACTCCTGACCTCAGGTGATCCACCCGCCTCAGTCTCCCAAAGTGCTGGGGTTACAGGTGTGAGCCTCCGTGCCCAGCCCCATCAGCATGGCCTCTGCTGGAACATCCCACTGTGTCCTGAGCATGGGACCCAGTTTGACCATGACCTCCTGACAGACTGCAGCTCTGGACACCAGATTTGCACATACCACTCTGCAGCAGGACCTACCTTTGTCCCTCATAAACTCCCCAGCAGCATGGGGAAGCTCCACCATCCTCCAGAATGGTTTGCCTGGTCTGTGCAAGTAGCTTTCTCTCTTTCTTTTTTATATTTTTTGGAGACGGAGTTTCACTCTGTTGCCCAGGCTGGAGTGGAATGGCACCATCTCGGCTCACTGCAACCCCCACCTCCCGGGTTCAAGCGATTCTCCTGCTTCAGCCTCCTGAGTAGCTGGGATTACAGGCATGCCCCACCACATCCAGCTAATTTTTGTATTTTTAGTAGAGACAGGGTTTCACCATGTTGGCCAGGCTGGTCTCGAATGCCTGCCCTCAGGTGATCCAGCTGCCTCGGCCTCCCAAAATGCTGGGATTATAGGCGTGAGCCACCGCGCCTGGCCGCAAGTAGCTTTCTAGAGCGCTCACTGCCTCTGGACAGTCCTACATTCAGTTAGGCGGCATCTTCTCCCCCAGCCCACTCCCCGGATATGTGGATAGATGCCTCCAAATGCACTGCCTGGATCTGAGGCAGAAAGATAATTATTTTCCTTTCTCATAAGGAAAAGCTAATTACTAGAAGGAATGCCAGCATAATTACACAGTTAGGCTTAGCGTCTTGGTACACATTGCTTCCTGGCAAAGACGTCCAGTTACCTTATAGCCATTTGTTGGAGGCAGGGGCGGCCATTTCTGATTCTCTCCTGCTCCCCTACCCCATTGTCTGCCCCTCACTGACGACCCCTTGGGGTGGGTAAACTGAGTCAGGTGCCCAGGTAACAGGTCCAGGGAGCAGTGCCTACAGTCATCGGCTCCTCACAGTTCCTTGTAGGGGAGTTACCAGGCCACTCACACAGAGGGGAGAGCTGGTGCTCAGGGAGGCTTTGCCACTCGCTCGGGGTCTCTCCTCTCCCTGTAGGAGTTGAAGCTGGGATTGGAACCTGGGTCTCTCTGGCTGGAAAGCTTCCCCCTTTCTCCATGACAGCCTCACCATGGGATGTTTGACTTAGCTGTCACAGTGCCCCATGTGGACGGCCAGGGAAGGAATGAGGAATGTGCTTCTCAGTGGGCCGGGGCCAGGTAAGGGGAACATTGCAGTGTGGTTGAGCTCCTACTGTGAGCCTCGGGTAGGGGCAGGCATGCCCTGGCAGGGAAGGTGGGATCCCAGGTGTGGTCCTGGGGGGTGGAGGGCAGCAGTGCCCAGCCCAGAGGGGGTGAGTGTGTCTCACCAGGGGCGCTTCTATCCCTGGGGGCCCACCCCTGTCCCAACACAGACAGGGAGACAGCCCTCTACAGAGAAGGGCCAGCTGGCTTTAAAGTCTGTGGCTTTCTCCACAAGGAGAGATGGGCCAGGAGACAGCATGAGGATGTTTCAGGCAGAGGAAAGAGAAGAGCAAAGAATTGAGCAAAGGCCAAATACTGGAAGTGAGTCAAACTGGCGGGGGTGGAGTGGGGGTGGAGGGTTGCGGGGGAAGTGGCGTGGAGGAGAGTGTTTTGTTGAGTGAGTGGTGACTACTGGCCCGGATCACATGGCACCACTGTGAGTCCTCATCTGGAAGGGGTGGAGCTGACCGCAAAGGTTCCTTCCCATTTGACACTCTGTAAGTCAATATTTAAAATATGCTTATATAGTTAGAATGCTGTTTGGACACATTGATCAAGGATGTTAAACTATTCATACCCTTTGACTTAGTAATTCAACTTCAGGAAATCTTTCTGAAGAAAATAGACATATAAACAAGGATGTTTGTTACAGCATTGTTTATAACAGGGAAAAATTGGGAATAACCTAAAGATCCAACATGAGGGGATTCACTGTGTAAACTCTATTACATCCTGACAATAGGTTTTCAGACAGTAGTTGAAAGGATGTTTGTGAAGACTTTATAAAAACAAATGGAAATGGTTATGTCATAATACTACGGGGGAGAGACACCAAGAGGTCAAATGATGCATTTAGTCACAATGGTGAACACACACAGTCTCATAGAACAACAGACATGCAACTATGCACAGGGAAAAGCTAGAAAGAAGTATTAATGGTGGCTGTTTTCGGTTGGTGAAACTACAGGGAATTTAAAAACAATTTTACTTTGCTAATAAAAAGGACATACTTGGCTTGCTAGGGTGGCTCACACTCATAATCCCAGCATTTCGGGAGGCTGAGGAGAGCGGATTGAAGAGTTCAAGACCAGCCTGGGCAACATGGTGAAACCCTGTGTCTACAAAAAATACAGAAATTAGTCGGGTGTGGTGATGTGTACTTGTAGTCCCAGCTACTAGAGAGGCTAAGGTGGGAGGATCGCTTGAGCCCAGGAGGCGGAGGCTGCAGTGAGCCGTGATTGTGTCACTGCACTCCAGCCTGGGTGACGGAGTGAGACCCTGTCTCAAAAGAAAAAAAGAAAAGACAAACTTTATTAATATGTTAAAAGAAAGTTAAAACACAAAATAGGAGCAACAAAAACAGGACAAAAACTCTAGGACAAGGGCTGGACAATTCTCATTCCTCTCTGGCAGCTGTGGACTATGGCTGGTCCAGCCCTGGCAGGAGACAGCCTCAGGCCATAGAAGAGACTTTGGAAACAGACAACCATGTAAGGAAGCTTTGGAGGTGGGGGTGATGGTGGACCTTAGCCCGAAAGGCAGGTTTCTTAGTTCAACTCCCCTGAGGCTCTGACTGGAGCCGTCAGTTCGCACTGAATCTCAGGGGTCTGTCAGCATCTGCAGTGCCCGAGCTGACATGGAGGAAGTTGTGAGTCTATATAGGGTTTTGCAAAATGTTAAAATGGCCTAATTTCTATCTTTAAACTTCTTAGGACACAGTGGGAGGCCAAGTGGTTTGACGGTCAAGTTTAGACTGTAAGGTCAGAGAATTAGGCCCAAATCCTGCTTCTACTTCTTATTCCTTCTAAATTCTTGGGTTTTGTCTGTCAAAGAGGGAATTATAACCCAGACTCCAAAGAGGTAGGCACAGGAATTTAAAGGAGGTCTTGTCTGCGAAGTGCCTGAAACAGAGGAGGGCTCAGCACCTGGTAGCTCATGTTTGCAGTACTCTTCTTAGCTAACGTGTAACCTGACTTCGCTGCTTCTTTCTTTGTTGGTGAGAGGCGTTTTCCTGGTTGTGAGCAGTGGCTGTGACCATCCAGTTTTAAATTGGCCAGTTTGGTTAATGACATGGCCTAGCAGGCAGTCCTCATTGTGTGAGTGAGCACTAAATTAGTCCCACAAAGGAAATTGCTTCACTGATGTCCTGTACTGGTACCAATGAGAATCTTCTTCTCTCCCCAGGATAAAGCAGGTGGCCAATTGCTGCACGCTGCTGAGGGGTTTTACATGTCTGAGACCTGGAGGCAAAGCTGGCTTTTACAGGGGCTGGCTTGGCTCCTGGGGAGTGAGCTTGTGTGCCCTTCTGACTTGTCTTCCACCTGCTTGGCACCAGTTTAGTGAACACTTTTAGGTTCCATGGCTATGAGCAAAATCTTCCCATCGTTGCTAAATGGAGATTTCACAAAGGTTGATGACACATATTTTCTGACCAGATGGTTCAGGGAAACCCTGAGAGCCCCAAGATGACCAAATAAGCTAGGGGCTTAGATGGCTAGGATTTTTGGGGTTGCAGGGGAGACTACCTTGTCTAGAAAGGCCTGCTAATTGATGCCTGCTATTCCACCATGCCAGCCCCAACTCTGCAGAGGCTTGAAGGCACTTAGGTCTCAGGTCTCTTTTTCAAAGGTAGACCATCTTGGGAAGGTCACATCCCATATGTTTTTCAAAGGTAGACCATCTTGGGAAGGTCACATCCCATATGTTTTTCAAAGGTAGACCATCTTGGGAAGGTCACATCCTATACCGTTACTGGTAGCTGTCATTAGGTCAGGTTAATAGGAATTAGTAAGGATAGAGAGCTGGCTAGGTTCTGAGAAGTAGGGCCAGGCAAAAGTCAAACCAGACAGGAGAATAGCAGTGGAGACAACACAGACCAGCCCTCTCTGATTCCCTGGGATTTAGATTCCATCTGCTTTTAAGTGTAGTTTGAAGTTAAGCCTAAAGCATGATAATGATTAAGGTAGGAGAGAATCTAGGGAACCATCTTGCATGGGGGGTGGGGTGGGTATGGGATGGTGGCAGGGAGATAGCGAGTGACATTGGTGCATGATGCATGGGCAGGGGACATCGAGGGCTTGGCTGTTCAACTAGGACCTGAGGGGTGGCTGAGATGACCCTCCAGAGTCACTTTCAAGCCCAAATATTTGCCTTCCATTCTTAATGCAGCAGAGAAGTTCCTTCTGATTTGTTGATCTCTGGTTGATACCCAAGCATTGGGGTTGTCATGGAGTCAGGATCAACTGAGGAAAGCGAATTGGGAGCTGCCACAAAATCGGATTCATGCCCACGTGACTATTCATACATTTCATACATTCACATTAAATGCTGTTATGTGAGGGCTCCTAACATCCCTGTGCCTGGACTGTAAATACGAAAAGGACCCTAGCATGTCTGGGCAATACTTTTTCAGATGGGGAAAGTGAGGTCCAGAGGGGAAGTGACTTCCCCACTGCGAGTCACAGAAATAATTCACCCCAGTCACCAGGCCCCTGTTTTCTTGGTTTCCAGACCCTCTATCTCCTTTCTGTGCCCTGAGTCTTGGATCACTCCCCCCAGGCAGGGCTCTTAGGCGTTTCCTGCCTCATGTGTACAATTGTGAGGATTTATTGTAGCTGGGATTTTGTTTCAAGCCTTTAATATGATTAGCAAACATCAAATATCAAAAGCTTATCTAGTAAACACCTCCCGTCTATGCCATGGATGTTATGGTCAGCTCTGGATTGAAGTCGAGTCACATTTCAAAACAGATGCAATTTCAAGAGGCCAGAGCGAGGCCGCCGCATCTGCTGGCTGTGATCTTTCGTGTGCAGTAAATGGCATTGTTGGAGAGCTGGGCTGTAAAACTCAGCCTGGTCAGCAGGACCTGCTCACAATGCAGGGAGCTTTCCGGGGGATTTTAAAAACGCGGTCGAGCACTCCGAGCCTGGTGGGCAGTCTGCCGGGGCAAGAACAAGCCGTCTGTTCAAGACTGGGATGTTCAAATCAAATATTTGTAATCTTTGACCAAAATTTAAGTGACACTCTTAGGAGCCAGTGGGGTTTCCAGGAATGACTCTGGCAGGGGAGGAGGGAGGGAGACGGTGAGCATTTGTAAAAGAAGACTATGGTGCCTCCCAAATCTCACAGTTTAAGCCAAAAGAAGCACACTTCCATCCTTTTCCTAGAAATGAGATTTAAAAAAATTCTTTGTTCTATTTGTGAGTAGAAGTGCTGGAGGAATCTAAGGTCTGCTCAGTGGTGTTTCCCTTGGGTCCGTGGATATTGTGGCGAAGTGCAGTGCATCTTGTTGGACATATCAAGACCAGAGGCTGGGCTCTGTGCCAGTGCCACTGAGCACTCCAGCTCTTCTTCACGGATGCTGGGTGTATTTATGTGAGCACATGTGTGTGAGAGAGCAGGAGAGTGAGTACACGGACTTCCGAAGGATTCCGATCGGTGCAGCCCAGCCACTGCCATGCCCAGGCCTCTTTGCTCTTCCTGCTATTCCCATAGGAGGCAGGAGACACCCTATCTGGAGGACTAATGTTTCCCCAAGTGCCACAGCCCATGGAGTTCAGTGACCCGTTCCAGCTGTTTCTGGCGGCAGCGCCGAAGCTGTCGGCAGCCTGGCGGGTGGCAGGGTGGGTTACACCGTGGAAAATGCCTTCCTAATGGGGCAACAGCTGCCACCGGCAAGAGCTCCAGGAATTGGTGTAATGAGAGAAATTGTTCTCTGCTGCTGGGTATGGCCGATTTCACCCATAAAGGAAGATTTGCAGCTTCCAACAGGGGAGGCACTCTCTTGTTTAGATTCCTGTAAGTCGATGAGGAGTGGGCTGTAGCCATGAGAAAGTCACCAAGGACTCTTGCAAGAACATGGGGCTTTGCTCTGTATTCTAGTTGGGGGTGAACTGGCCCAAGCTTGATACCATCTGCAGTGTACAGTGTTGCTGAAGTTCAAAGTCACCTGGGTTTCTCAAAGTGAATCCCAATCTAGGTGCTGCATCTGGGAGGGGGCTAGAGCAGAGTGAGAGGGCGGGGATCATTCTCACAGGACTGGAGGGTGGGACTGGAAGGGATTTCCACCTGCCTGCCACAGCCAGTGGCTCAGGGTGTTGACATTGCCACACTGACCATTACTAAAGTCCATTGAGGCCGGCCTTCCTTCCTTCCTTCCTTCCTTCCTTCCTTCCTTCCTTCCTTCCATCCTCCTCCCTCCCTCCCTCCTCCCTGTCTCCCTCCCTCCTCCCTGTCTCCCTCCCTCCTCCCTGTCTCCCTCTCTCCCTTCTTTCTCCCTTTCCTTCCCTTCCTTCCTTCATTTCTTCCTTTCTTCCTTTCTTTCTCCCTTTCTCCCTTCCTTCCTTGCTTCCTTGCTTCCTCCCTCCCTCCATCCATCCATCCCTCCCTCCCTCCCTCCTTCCTTCCTTCCTTTTTAAATTTTTATTAAAGTTATACATGCACACTATTTAAAACTTCCCCGAGGTTTCTTGTGAAAAGCAGCAGTTTCCCTCACCCTCTTTCTCCTTGTTTCCTTTTCCCCAGAGGCAGTGACTTTTAACTCTCCTGGTTGAATCTTGTTATTTTCCTCCTCCCCTTTCAGTAACATATTGTTTCTTGATGTGACAGCTTTAGGAACAATCTGTACACTTTGCACCACGGAAGATGAACATTTAGCTTCTTTTATATTGGTCCCTGTCTCAATACCACTGGCGCCAGCGCCGGTGCCTGACCCTGAACTAGTTTTGCTACTTCTCAGACCCAGCTTCGTCATGATGATCGGTGTTGGGGTTACTGATAGTCTCCTTCTCTGCCCAGGTCTGTTTAACTGGTGGACACCAATCACCTTTCTGTTGCCTGTAGTGCTTTCCCACTGATAGAATTCCCAGTTCACCTACTGCAACTAAATGACTCAGAAAAGTGACCAGAGAGCTGGAGATGAAAGTGGGAGGAGGGGGCCCCTAGTCGTGCTCAAATCACCTACTTTTCTTGCTAATTCTAAAGTAAGGAAAACAAGGGCTTTCACTCTGTTCAACTCTGGACTCTGGGTTTGGGAACATGATTTTTTTTTTTTTTTAAATTAAAAAAATGTGCTCATTAAGGTAAATTTCTATTGATGTAAACATTGCAGTCCTCCTGACAATGGCCCTCACATCACAACTCTGGGCAGGTAAGAGCAAAGGGGCTCAAGACACTCGCAGCCAAGTGAGGATAAAACTATTTCTCAGTGAATGTGGAAAATGTGGAGTTAGGAGCTAAAATTACCCATGAAAAGGCTGATTGGTGCATGCAGACCCCGAAGCAATGCGATGTATTCCATAAGGCAGGGAATTCTTGGAAAACCTGTGTGTTGGTAAAGTGTGTCTTTCTCCACCTTTCTACCTCTGCAATACTGTGTGATAGAGAAACCTAGTTGAGATTAGAAATGCACTTTTCTCAGGGCTCAGGAGACCCAGGAGAGGTGGGCAGGGGGCACATAAATAATACAGGAGATATGGCAAATGCATTAGAAGTGAGCCATCTGTCCCTGCTGCAGAACTGAGCCATGAAAATGTGATTCGACCACAAGCTCTCAGAACAGGGAAGGACCAGTTTACATTTATGACAGGCCCTGGATGGAGCATTGTGCTTGGCACAAAAGTGGGTGCTCAAACCAAATTTGTCTTCAATAAATGAACCAGCTCATTTTGCAAATGAGTAAACTGAAACTCGAAGAATTAAACTGGCATGTCCCGGGTCATGCAGCAGGTTCATGGTGGGGCTGGTAGAACAGCCCAGATCCCCTGACTCCTCTACTCCCTGCACCTCTTCTATTGATTCATTCAGCACAAACCTGTGCCAGGTACTGTGTAAGATGCTAAGGATTAAAAAGACAGAAGAGGCTGGGCGTGGTGGCTCACACCTGTAATCCCAGCATTTTGGGAGGCTGAGGTGGGTGGATTATCTGACATCAGGAGTTCGAGACCAGCCCGGCCAACATGGAGAAACCCCATTTCTACTAAAAATACAAACATTAGCCCGGAGTGGTGGCAGATGCCTGTAATCCCAGCTACTTGGGAGGCTGAAGCAGGAGCGTTGCTTGAACCTGGGAGGTGGAGGTTGCAGTGAGCTGAGACTGTGCCATTGCACTCTGGCCTGGGTGACAGAGTGAGAATCTGTCTCTAAATAAATAAATAAATAAAAAGACAGATGACCAGACTCTGTGTCAGAGGAGCTGAGAGTTTGGCTGGGAGGCCACAAGTAAACAAATAATTACAGAAGTGTGGAATGCTGTAATGGGATGCACTTATGCAATGGACTTTGGGAAAATGGAGAAGGGGGAATTAATTTAGATTAGGAATCAAGGTGGGGGGACCTCCCAGAGGAAGTGATAATTGAATTTGATCATGAAGGATGAATCAACTCAGCCCAAACGAATATGGCCAGACTTCCATTATATGCTCTGTTGACAGAAGATGCCAGGACAGCTGGGAGGAAAGGGTCTGGAGGCAGGCAGATCAGGGAGGAGGCTCTCGTACTTCTCCAGGTGAGAGAAGACATCAGCTTGGACCAGCAGGACAGTGGCAGGGAAATGTGAAGAAAGGGAAGATTTGAGAAATACCTTGGTCCAAGAGGTGCATCACCCTGTGGTTGGCTGGAGGAGGGTGGGAGAGGGAGGGCCTAGGCTGACTCACAGGGTCCTGACCATCCAGGTATTTGCCTGGATGGTGATGCCATTTACTGAAAAGGAGGACACAAGAGATGATGAGAGAGGTTTTTGGGGAAAAAGGGTAAGTTCAGGTTTGAGCTTCCAGCATTCGACATAGGTGGACATGGGTGAGAAATCTAAGAAAAATATTCAGCAAGCAGTTGAACTGAAGGTTTTTAAATACAGAAGAGAGAAATTGGAGCTGTAGATGGTTGTCGAAGTCATAGAAAAGGAATGGCATCCGGCAGGGGCATGTGCAACAACAGAAGAAGGTTGAGGGCAGAACCCCAAGGAGCACCAACATGTGGGGGTGGTGAGGAGGGGATGCGTAAAGGTGTCTGCAAAGGAGAACCCAGAGACATAGGAGGACCTGCTCTCAAGGAGAGAAAGTTGATTTCAAGAAGGAGGTGACGGTCAATGTGTCTAATGCAGCAGGAAAGTCTAGGAAGGAAAAGACTGGCGAAGCCCATTGGGTCAGACAGTGTGGTGGAGAGTGAACACCAGAATTCAGTAGAGCGGTGCACCTTTGGGAGCCAACTTTCATGTCATACAGACACTCTCTTTGGCCTTGGGATGAACAGAGGATACCAATCTGCAATCCTAGCTCCTAGGGACCCATGGAAGAGCTGACCTAGCAGGCCAGGGGATGGATTCCAGCCCAAGCTGAGGCCAAGCCAGTTTGACTGATGAAGAAATAGTGTCCATTTCTTCTTCTTGACAACTCTATACCCTGGTGAATGTTTTTTCTCCCCACTCTGACTGGTGTACACATTTATGAGCATCCAGTGCACAATGTTTGCTGTTCTTTCTAGGTGGAGATTCACCAGAATGAGATATTGCAGAACCAGGATTCAAAGGTAAGGCCCACAGTCCACAGAGTTTTAAATTTTTTTAAATTAATTAATTAATTAATTAATTAATTTTTTTGAGACAGAGTCTCGCTCTGTTGCCCAGGCTGGAGTGCAGTGGCGAGATCTCGGGCTCACTGCAAGCTCCGCCTCCCGGGTTCACACCATTCTCTGGCCTCAGCCTCCCGAGTAGCTGGGACTACAGGCTCCCGCCACCGCACCCGGCTAATTTTTTGTATTTTTAGTACAGATGGGGTTTCACCGTGTTAGCCAGGATGGTCTCGATCTCCTGACCTCTTGATCCTCCCGCCTTGGCCTCCCAAAGTGCTGGGATTACAGGCGTGAGCCACCGCACCCGGCCATTATTTTTAAACTCTCTAACAAGATCTCCTTCCTGATGGGAAGACTGAGCTAAGCGGTTTCATTTCTTCTTTTCTTGAGTAAATCCACTGGCAAATCTTATATGTGTGATCTCTAAACCTTGGGTTAGATGAGGACCTTGCATTTATTCTTTGGATGAGAAAAATAAATGGCAAAGATGGGCCCCAGATAGACATGGGGGGGTATGTTATACATATTTCTGCTTGTTTATGTAATAAGCCATTTAGGAAACAGACAGATAAAAGGTATGTGTGTTTTCCACAGATTATTTCCAGATTTTTACTCATTTAATAGTTTCCTATGAGTGTCCATGGTGGGGTGGCTGGAGAGCCAGTCTTGACTTTGACCCAAATGGTGCTTAAACCTTTTCATTAAAATTCTGCTCTTCTAAAAAAAGTTGGAGGAGTTTGAATTGTCATGTCAATGAAACAGGGCCATTCAAGACTAGAGAAAAGAGACATGGGACTATCCTGTGTGGAGAGAGAGAAAAGCATCACAGGTAGTTGGGATAAGGTAGAATTGCAGGTGAGAACTACCTTTGTTGAGCTTCTTGATCCCAAGGCAAGAAGGAAAACGAGCTAGTTGTATGATTGTCTATATTGAAATTACATAAATACAATCAGCAATGATTTTAGAGATTGTATAATTGTATATTTAGACAAAAGGGTTGGTATGGAGGACAAGGAGCCCCCTTGGCTTCAACACTCCCATCTGCCCCCATACTGGTATGGGGCTTCACAAAAAAGTGTAAGTTGCTTTTCTCATTTAGCCACTTCGTTTCACAGATGGGGTAACTGAGGCCAAAGAGGTTAATACATCTGCTTAATGTCATTCTGTTAATTGGTGGGTGAACTGGGACTAAATTCTGAGTCTTCTGCCTGCTTTTCTATCTATAGTCATTTTATGAGTCTTCAAGAAAATCTGTTATTTAACGTTTGATTCTTATTAAATCCACTAAACATTGGCCAATCTCATCATTCAAAGGTAGGTCCTATTAACATTCAGACACACACAAACACACACACAATTTATAGGTTATATATCCATTTATTTTTGCTTTTCTTGACTTAACATTATATCATAGTTTCACATATTGCTACACATTTTTCTTTGACTGTGATTTTTAATATTTATATCAGGTATTGCTGGGTGCAGTGGCTCACGCCTGTAATCCTAGCACTTTGGGAGGCCGAGGCAGGTGGATCACTTGAAGTCAGGAGTTTGAGACCAGCCTGGCCAACATGGTGAAACCCCATCTCTACTAAAAATACAAAAATTAGCCAGGCGTGGTGGCAGGCATCTGTAGTCCTAGCTACTCAAGAGGCTGAGGCAGGAGAATTGCTTGAACATGGGAGGCGGAGGTTGCAGTGAGCTGAGATCGTGCCACTGCACTCCAGCCTGGGAGACAGAGAGAGACTCTGTCTCAAAAAAAAAAAAAAAGATATTATCATACGGATATATTATATAATAAACTATTGGAAAGATTGGCTGTCTTTTATCACCAGGTAAAATCTGTTTAAAGGCATGCACATCTGCCCAGCCTTCTGGGAAAAACAACCCCAGGAAAATTTTCCAGCTCTGAAAGCTCGGCTCACCTTCCACCTAGTGATATTTGAGACGATGACCTATAGCTTCTGAATTCCAGGGAGTAGCTTCCATTATTTCGATACTTTCGGCCAATGTCTTCCCACAGCTTTATTTCCACAACCATGGCTTGGCTTGCTGTCTGGGCTGGAAGCACTCAGTGCTTCCTTGGTCAGCTGAGGAGCAAGGGGAAAGCCACTGACTTATCCAGCATCAGTAGCAGAATCTCCGAAAGGGTTGGGCATTGACCAAAGAGTACATAGATTCTTTGGGATTTAGAAGGGCTAATATAAAATCAATTCCTACAAGACTAACACATTGGGAAAGAATAAGGAATGGTGTTCAGAAAGATGACCTCAGTCATGCCAGGCCTGAAAGCACCTCCGAATCATCAGAGAAAAATTGCATTGCTGCCAGGGTGGTTATAATGTCAGGTTCTGTTTATGACGTCTGGATGCCTTGAAAATTAATCATTTAAGAAAAAACATTATTTATTTACGATCCATACTCTACTTCCCTGCTCTATCCCTCCCCACCTCCTTAAAGGCAATGCATTTTGGCACTTTAAGTTGGTTTTTCCACTTTCTACATGCTTCTATTGGTATTTTTAGGTTTATTAATGCCAGGCATTGCGCATATTGACTGCAGGTGCACTTCTGGTGGATTAACACGTGTTACTGATTCTTTTTGTTTTTTGAGACAGTCTTGCTCTGTCACCCAGGCTGGAGTGTGGTGGTACAATCATGGCTCACTGCAGCCTTGACCTCTTGGACAAAAGTGATCCTCCTGCCTCAGCCTCCAGAGTAGCTGGGACCACAAGTGCACGCCACCATGAAGGGATAAGTTTTTAATTTTTAAAATTTTTTTAAGAGACGGGTTTTGCTATGTTGCCCAGGCTGATGTGAAACTCCTAGTCTTGAGCAATCCTCCCACCTTAGCCTCCTAAAGTGTTGGAATTACAAGCATGTGCCACTGTGCCGGGCTATATTACAGATTCCTGATGGAGCACCAGAATACAGAGTGAGATATTACAGAACCAGAATCCAGGAAAGAATACTTAACCATCGCACGACTTGAGTAGACTTGAGGAGTTCAATCTCTCATAACTATTCCCCTCACTTCCTCTCTTTCTATTCTCCCCATAATGCTTACTTTACAATTTGAAGTTAAATTGATAGTATTAACATTTTTACTACAAAAATATTGTTCACTGAAGAACCAAGTACTGTATGAGTACCTCCCTTTTTAAACAGAATATTTTTGTTTCTTTTGGAGCTAATAATTTCTTCATTTTTTTCTCTTTTGACTTGAATAGTACTATGTACATATTTTTCTTTTTAATTAAGGCTTGTTAATCATTTTCTTTTGCCAGTGCTTCTATAAAGCAGATAATCTGCCAGTTTCATTTTCCCACCTGTAAAACTCCCTCCCATAGTGCTCCATCTTCTGCTCCGGTTCTGAATGACTGTTTTTTGAACCTAATATGCAGCTGTCATCCTGGGATGAGGTAGACTGCTTGTTAAACATATTCACTGCACCTTCTTGCATGGGGATTATATTTCTGTATCCCATTGATACCTGGCTTTGTCACGTAATTTGCTTTGGCCAATGAAATGTAAGTAGAAGTGTAAATAGTGTGTATCACTCTGGAGAAGGAACTTTAGAACCAGGAAATGGTTTATCATGGTCTCTTTTATCCTCTGCCACGACAGTTGTCAATGTTTCAGATAGAGAATGCTACGTCAAGTCAGATCTGGGGTAAAGAGGACATGGAGCAGAGCTATAGCCAACCCACAATGGACACGTAACAAGAAGAGGGCCTCTGTAGTTGTATGCTACAGCCTGACCTGGCCTATCTTGTTTAGGCCACACAACTGATGATCGTAGCTTTTCTGCTTTGGCAGTTGCTATGTTCTGAATGTTTGTGTCCCTCCATAATTTGTATGTTGAAATCTAATTCCCAATGCAATGGGGTTAAGAAGTGGGGCCCTTAGCAGGTGATTAGGTCATGAGGGCAGAGCTCTCAGGAATGGGATTAGTGCCCTTATAAAAGGTCCAAAGGAGCTAGTTTGTCCCTTTCACCATGTGAGTATACACAGAAGGCACCATCTATGAGGAATGGGACCTCACCACGCGTTGAATCTGTTGGTGCCTTGATCTTGGACTTCTCAGCCTCCAGAACTGTGAGCAACAAATTTCTATTGTTTATAACTTACCCAGTCTAAGGCATTTTGTTATCACGGCCCTAACATACTAGGACAGCTGGTCTGTTCCTAGCTTGCTTGCTTGCTTATTTATTGTTTAATCTATTGTTTTGATGGAGCATAACCTATTCCAGCTTCCTAAGAAATGGTGCACAGAACATAAAACTTGTTAGTTCTTGCTTAACTAAAATTTCCTTTCTTCTATCTTCACATTATTTAGCTAGTTTGGTTGGGTATAGTGGTCTATGTTAAAATTACTTTTAGAATTTTGAAGGTGTGGCTTCTTTGTTTTCTAATATTCTGTGTTGCTGTTGAGAAGTCTGACGCCATTTTGATCCAATCCTTGGAAGAGAATTTTAATTTTTTTCCATAGAGGCTTTAAATGTTTTCCTTATCCCAATGTGTTGAAATTTTACTCTGATATAACTTTCTATGGCTGTTTTCTCATCATTTTTTTTTTTCCTGTATACTTTCAATCCTGGAACTCATGTTCTTTCCTTCTAGAAAATTTTTTGAAAAATAATGGTTATGTCTTTGATAATTTCTCCTCTCTGTTTTATCTTTCTGTAATTAGCATTAGTCAGACGTTAGATATTCTGAATTGATCCTGACATTTCATCTTTTCTTTCCTATGTTCCAACTCTTTGTTATTTAAAAAAAAGGATATTTGAAGATTCCTTATTTTCTGGTCTTTCTATTAAGTTTTCTATTTTAGCTGTGTTGTCTAATTCATAGGAATTTACAAGAGAATACAGAGGAGATGACTTTGGGAATTTAATTTGTGACGTTTAGATTTAAAACTTGCATAAACCTTGAGATTGCTGACATTGGTGTCTTCCACTTCGCAACACCACCCCGCAGTTCACAGATGAGAATGATAATTTCCAGAAAAGAAAATGACTTAAAGTAATAGCACGTCCTTCTAATTCCAGGTCAGCTTCTTTCCACCCCCAATGTTGTGCCTTTTCATCTTACTGTAGCTGAAACTTTATTTCAATTCTAATAAAGGACACTTTTAAAATTAGCTTCTGAATGGAAGGAAGCAATGAAGATTGGTTAGGGCATCATTGAAAAGCAGGCACTTGGCCAGGCATGGTGGCTCACGCCTGTAATCCCAGCACTTTGGGAGGCCGAGGAGAGCAGATCACAAGGTCAGGAGATCAAGATCATCCTGGCCAACATTGTGAAACCCTGTCTCTACTAAAATACAAAAAATTAGCTGGGCATGGTGGTGGGCACCTGTAGTCCCACCTACTTGGGAGGCTGAGGCAGGGGAATTGCTTGAACCTGGGAGGTGGAGGTTGCAGTGAGCCAAGATCGCACCACTGCACTCCAGCCTGGTGACAGAACAAGACTCCATCTCAAAAAAAAAAAAAAATAAAATAAAGAAAAGAAAAAAGAAAAGCAGGCACTTATGTGGTGGTGAGCTAGCATCACTTGGGGCTGAGATGAAAATCCAATGCCTCTCTGGCTCTGACTCACACGGAATCTGTCAAGTTGTTTCATTTTTTTAGACATTGGTTTCTTCATCTACAAACTGAGGAGGTGGGATTAGGTCATTGCTCTTCAAACTCTTGAGGTTCCATGGGGTGCCTAGGGCCTCAAGGGCTTGGGGAGGGGGCGGAATGAGGGAAAGGGAGGTAGGGCTCTGGGTCCTTGCTTAGCTTCACCTGAACAGTTCCACTTGGTCCCGTTTTATGTATTTGGTTTTCATGTAGGCTTTTGTTGCTAAAAAAGGTTTTGTGACTAAATGTTTGGGAATCACTTGACCAACCTTCTGTAGGTTTTCTTTTGGCATTGTGCTTTTCCGGTACTCTGATTAGAGATGTTCTTTCAGGCTCTCAACTTTGGCTGGCTGAAACTTATAAGCCATCAAGCTCTCTGGCGTTCCTATAAATAAGGATGCATGTGGAGATAATTACTATTCTGGAATTCTAAGCCCTGGAATCCTGGTCAATTCTTTTTTTATTATTTTACTTTTCTGAGACAGGGTCTGGCTCTGTAACTAAGGCTGGAGTGTAGTGGCATGATCTCTGCTCACTGCAACCTCTGCCTCCTGGGCTCAAGCGATCCTCCTACCTCAGCCTCCTGAGTAGCTGGGACTACAGGTACATGCCACCACACCTGGCTAATTTTTGCATTTTTTGTAGAGATGGGCATTTTGCCATGTTGCCCAGGCTGGTCTTGAATTACTGAGCTAAAGTGATCTGCCCACCTCAGCCTCCCAAAGTGCTGGGATTATGAATACTAGTCAATTCTTAAACTGTCTTTCAAATCAATTGTCTCACTGCAGACACTGTCACTCAATACATATTATCAATGCCGACACAATGGGAAACTAGATCCTGCCATTTTCTTGATTAGATAGCAAAGACAGGCTGGATCCTGCCATTTTCCTGATTAGATAGTAGAGACAGGCTAAAGTAGAGTCTTAGCTGTCATTCTGCTGTCGGGGTCCTGCTTCCCTCCACGGAGAGTCAAAGTCTGGATGTCAGGCCAGGCGCAGACACAGGCTCCGTGCCTTTTGTTCCCTTGGCTCAGGAGAGGGACAGAAGAGACCAGCTTGTAGTCCCTTGCCCTTGGGAAGGAAACTGGTTTTCTGCTCTGTTCAACCATGTTTACTAATCATTAAAGGAAACAATAGATGTAGGCCAAATGCTGGTATCAGGGTTGAGAGTGAGCAGATCAGTGTCGGAGCCTGGGATTAAGGAAGTCAAGGTCAGCAGTGGATCCCTCGGAGCCCCGGAGAAATGGCTTGTTCAGGGCACATCTGCTACCTGGGGTGGGGGAGGCAGACATTCGCTTCAAGATGAATCGCATTCGCCTTAAAATTACAATGCCCTTCCTAGAAAGCCCTTAGAGATTATGTGATTAAACCTCCTTATCTTACACATGGAAAAACTAAAACCCATAGAAGGGACACCTCTTGCCTGTGGTCACCCACAATTAATGTTTTATTCCTCCCAGTCCACACTTGTGCAGTCCTCACATATCTCTGAACAGGGACTGGGTACTTAAATTAGGTAACTGGCAAGGAGGTTTTTTTGAG
Source organism: Pongo abelii (assembly GCF_028885655.2). Lineage (NCBI taxonomy): Eukaryota > Metazoa > Chordata > Mammalia > Primates > Hominidae > Pongo > Pongo abelii. The sequence continues at coordinate 116,773,737 of NC_071997.2, read as the reverse complement.
GAGGGAAGGTGAGGGAATTTTTCCAGCTTGTGCCATTGCTTGAGAGGCAGAAGCCAACACACCATTAGTTAAACCCAGAACAAATTCATCAGATTGTGAGACTCTAGACCCCACACCTGTCTAAGGACTGCAAAGAGCAGTCAGTGTACATAAGAATTCCCTCCTGCCTCCTATGATTCTCAGCCCTCACCAGCCTGGGCCCATTGGTAAACTTATCTTGAGTTAAAAATACCGCTACTACCACCAGCACTCGCCAAATACAGTCCTTGAGACGCCTGTGCACTGAAGCACCTATGTGGTGTTTAGCACTGATACGGTACTCTGCACTTTCTGAGCCTGATAGTCTGGCTGTCTGATAGGAGCAGGGAACCCACAGATATCATCTACTTCAGTAAAATTCGTTCAATTAATGAGCACCAGGAGAAGAAGGATCATTTTCAGCCTCCCTGACCACAGGCTTTGGTTTCAGGACAATGCAGATTGGGCAGCAGATCAAATAAAGCCATCACCAGCCCATAGGACAGTCTCAAAGGGGTTAACTGTCCCTGTCCTCTACAATTGTTGCTGGGGAGCAATTTGCCCTTGAATCTTCCATACTGTCCCTAAATTGACAATTTCATTTCCTTCCAATCCCGCCCCCTGCCCTGAAGATCTGCTGAAGCTGCGAGTTCCATGTGAGAAGGCAGGAGGATAATAGGTGAGTTCCATCCATCCATCAGCCGTAATGGTCGTGGACACTCCACGCCTTTTGTCTGCTGGTTTCCCTGAGGATGCAGGCTAGGGACCTGGGGTATTTACACTGCCTTTGTGTGTGTGGTTTTTAAATCAGCCCTCTTGTTTACTTCCCAGCCTTTACCCAGGCTGTTTACTACCTTTGGAGGGGCCAGGCCACTAAGTCAACATGCATTAAGACCCAACATCAAAATGTCATAATGCGAATGAGCAGAATTCTGAAAGGCCAGGGACATTGGCTGCTCTGTTGGGTCCTGTTTAGTCTGAGGGTAATGAAGAGCTCACAGATGACCTGATTTCATTAAACTAGGTCAGACTCAGCTGAAAAGCGGCTATGACTCTCACCCAGTTATATAGCCAGCTCTTCCTCTCTCCCTGCCTCCCTCCGCCCCCACCCCCACCTCAGGGCTTGAATGCTTTCTGGGAATTAACGCTGAGTTTTGTCAATACAGTAGCTAAATCTCCATGGAATAATTGGACCTTTCCCTTCGGCTTCTGTTTGTGCAGTGGCGAGGCCAGGCATGGGAGAGAAGGGGGTGGACTTTAACGCAGCACGTATGATTCAGTTGTAGCAGTTTGCTTTTGAGCCAGACATTCTGAGTTACAGCATCTTATCTGAGGGCTGTATTGACGGAAGCAGCTGAACTGACTCAAAGAGGAGTTATCATGCAAACAAGGCTTTCAATGTGTCCAGGCTCACCAGCAACACACAGGCCCTCTGCATCTTCAGAAGCCTCCCGGTGGGGAGTAGGAAAGGGACCAGGCAAAAGGTGGAGGCAGGAAGGAGTGGTGTCTGAAGGCTGCTGAGGGAGGAGAGGTGGTCCTCCCCCGTCCCTCCTTGCCAGGGAAAGACTGAGTCTGTGGTGGGCATTCCAGGCAGGCAGAAGTCACTTCATCCACACAGAAGAAAGCACTTCTAACAATTAAAGCTGTCTGAAGATTGGATGGGCTGTCAGATGAGCTCACTTACAGTTTATTAAGCATCTGCTATGTCTCAGACCTTATGCTGGGGACTTTGCTCTGAGCTCTGCAACATCTCAGTTCATAAGAGATGAGGAAACCGAGGTTTAGAAGTAAGTGACTTATGTAAGGTACCAAAACTAATATGAGGCAGATACAGGATTGGAACCCAGATCTTTCTATGTCCATGCTCCTTCCACTGTCCCCTCTGCCCCCACCTCTTGTTCAGGGCACATGGGGGATGGCTTATTTTTGCTCCATGATGTCTGAGGCCTTAGCTATGAGACTCAAAGGTTGGGGGCTGAGATCACTGAAGGCTTGCTGCGTCACATGCCTGGTGGTGAATGCTGGCTGTTGGCTGGGGGTCTCGGTTCCTCTCCACATGAACTTCAGTGTGTGGACTCTCCATGTGGGTTGCTTGGGCTTCCTCACAGCACGGTGGCTGGGTTCCAAGGGTGAGTATCCCAAGAGAGAACATAAAGTTGGAGCACTTTTTCAGTCTATTCTTGAAAGTCACACAGTGTCACTTCTGCACATTGGTATTAGATAGCATTCATTAGAAGCAAGTCACTAAACCTGCCTCATGTTCCAAGGGGAGGGAAATTAAACTCAATCTTGTTTTTTTGTTTTTACGATAATACCTTTAAAAAAATTTTTCTGATTATAGAAGTAATGCATGAGTAAGGCAAAAACTCCAAACATTATAATGCAGAGTGTATGACACCCTTATGCTAAATTCCCAAACGAAAGAATCATCAATATGTGTTGTTTTCTTGTTGCTTTTTGTATATTACTATTGCTTTTTGAATATTACTATTTGTATTAGGGTTCTCTAGAGGGACAGAACTAATAGGATGGAAGTATATATGAAGAGGAGTTTATTAAATAGTGTTGACTCACACGATCACAAGGTGAAGTCCCACAATAGGCCATCTGGAAGCTGAGGAACAAGGAAGCCAGTCCGAGTCCCAAAACCTCAAAAGTAGGGAAGCTGACAGTGCAACCTTCAGTCTGTGGTGAAGGCCTGAGAGCCCCTGGAAAACCACCGGTGTAAAGTCCAAGAGTCTAAAAGCTGAAGAACTTGGAGTCTGATGTTCAAGGGCAGGAAGCATCCAGCACAGGAGAAAGATGAAGGCCGGAAGACTCAGCAAGTCTGCTCTTTCCATCTTCTCCTGCCTGCTTTATTCTAGCTGCGCTAGCAGCTGATTAGATGGTGCCCACCCAGATCGAGGGTGGGACTGCCTCTCCCAGTCCACTGACTCAAATGTTAATCTCCTTTGGCAACACCCTCACAGACACACCCAGGAACAATACTTTGCATCCTTCAATCCAATCAAGTTGACACTCAATATTAACCATCACACTATTCTAAGTAGTCGTATGACATGATTAAAGTGGTATTTTGGAAAGATCACTTCGGTGGCAGCAGTAATTAGAGGGAGAGAAACTGAAGTCCAGGAGACTACCTAGGGATTAGCATGATTATTTAACAAATATATGAATACCTTCCATGTTGGCTTGTCATAGTCACGTCTGAAGATAACAGGGGACTGCTTTTGGGGAACAGAAAAAATTAAAGAGGAATGGATGAATTCAAGAGACACTTTCAAGGAAGCTTCATTAGGGTTAGTGACTGGATTGTGACTGGGGCAAAGGAGAAAGAGGAGCAAAAGGTGCCTGGGGATTTCAAGTGTGAGTTTTTGGGAGAATCACCCATTATCAGCTTGAGGCAAGTCAGGGATGGAAGCTCAGTTTTGGGGAGAGAGATGAGCGGGATGTATTTGGACTGAGCTATCAGAAATCACTATGTTTAGGAGCTAAGCAGAGAAGACACTCAAAGCAATAGGCAAAGAACAGCCAGGTTTGGGAAGACAGAAGCAAGAGCATGCAGGCCCAGAGCAGAGGGGAAGAGATTCGGAGAGGGTGGCTACGGTGCCAGGTGCCGTAGACATCTCAAAGAGAGTAAGGCTTGGGAAAGGTGATGGGCATATAGAGGTGAGCAGTCATGGTTGACTGAGTGTCCTTGATGCCAGTGAAATGGCAGAGGCAGAATCCAGATTACAAGGGCAATAAAGAATATAAATAGCTCTAAACTCAATCTTTTGATGAGAGGAGTGGCAAGGTTCTAGAAACACACATGGAACCAGAAGTATTGCTGAGGCCTTTCTGGGAAAATACAACCTCAAACAATATTCAAAATCCTTAAGCTTGTGTTCTAATATGTAAGAGGCTGAAAGACTACCTCTTAGGGTTGTAGGCTTAAGCCATAGGTTTCCCAGACTTTTTGGATCATGGTGCTCCTAGGCCAAAAAAATATGTAACTGTTCTGTTTAAGTGGTTATATATATATATATAAAAAAACAAACAAGTATCTCCTAATGAATTAGTAGGTATTTGAAATAATACTGACAAATGGAAAGAAAAAGTACCGTTGTTATTTCTTTCACAAATAACTACAACTCACAGGATGTGTGAGCCAGTTGGGCACTATGCACCTTCCCAGATCTTGGAATCTGATGGGCCACTACCACCTTCACCTCCCGTTCCACAGTGGTTTTCACACTGCACATGCCTGTTATCCCTGCAACCACCTCAAACTCAGCTTTGCAAGGATATGATGTCCTTGAAAGGGATGAAGCACAATCTAATGCTGAAACGGTGAGCAGCCTGGAGCTCAGAGCTGTGTGTTGCCCTGTGGGTGTTGGGCATGGCTTCTACATTTAAAATACTCTTCAGGTTGGGCATGGTGGCTCGCACCTGTAATCCCAGCACTTTGGGAGTCTGAGGTGAGTGGATCACCTGAGGTCAGGAGTTCAAGACCAGCCTGACCAACATGGTGAACCCCATCTCTACTAAAAATACAAAATTAGCTGGGCATGGTGGTCCATGCCTGTATCCCCAGCTACTTGGGAGGCTGAGGCAGGAGAATCGCTTGAACCTGGGAGGTAGGGGTTGCAGTGGGCTGAGATCGCACCACTGCACTCCAGCCTGGGCAACAAGGGCAAAACTCTGTCTCAAAAAAACAAAACAAAATGAAAAAAAACCCAGCTGTTTAGTGCTCTTGTGAGTTTGCTGTGGGCCTCAGGGTACCTCATCACACCGTTTGAGAAGTGTGGGTTTAAACACAGTAGATCCAGAATGAGGGACTATTTAATGTGCCAAAGTGATAGTTTCCTAACACATACCAAACTTCCTAACAAGGTTATTCGGATTTCACATTTCTAGGATATATTGAACTTGGATAATTCAGAGTTGAGGGCGGTGAAGCTGATTTGTCCAAATTGATGAATTTTAAGGAACTGCCTTGGCTTTCACATATAACAGGTAAGAGACAACAATCTCCTCCCCTTATCTCAGGGAAGGTGAGCTATGAGTTATATACTGTTTTTAAGAAATTGACAATTGCCCTGAAAAATGTCACACATAGAGACTGAGGGAAAGATAGGAGGGGGAATGCGAAGCATATATAGGTTGAGAAAATTGCCCAAGCCAGGTAACATGGGTAGAAAAAAACAGAGCAATGTTTCATTCCCAGCTTACCTCAAGAATCTTCCCACTATTGCCAGGCATGGTGGCTCATGCCTGTAATCCCCACACTTAGGGAGGTAGAGGCAGGTGGATCACCTGAGGTCAGGAGTTTGAAACCAGCCTGGCCAACATGGTGAAACCCCATCTCTACTAAAAATACAAAAATTAGCCGGGCATGGTGGCGCACACCTGTAATCCCAGCTACTCGGGAGGCTAAGGCAGGAGAATCACTTGAACCCGGGAGGTGGAGGTTGCAGTGAGCCGAGATTACGCCATTGCACTCCGGCCTGAGTGACAGAGTAAGACTCTGTCTCAAAAAAAAAAAAAAACCTTCCTAGTATCCTAGAGTGCTACCCAATATAAGATAAAATTTTACATGAACTGGAAACAGTTAGGATGAACCCACCCAACCTCCACACCAAAATAGTTTCTGCAACTCCCAAAGTAAAGTGAACCTAGAACATTGACATATTTTCCAAAGCAATTTCTTATTTAGCTCAGAACTTTATGTGTGACCTCAGTAAGGTCATTTTATGGCTCTAAGTTTCTTTAAATAGAGCACCAAAGTTGTAAAAAGGCGCATTTTTTCTCTAAGGTTACTTAGCAAATTGCAAATGAAAGAGGAAATATACATGCGACTAGAGAGTTCATCACCTTACTGCACTAGAAAATATGGCCCAATTTCTCTCTCTCTTTCTTGTTCATAATTCTCAGACAAGACAATAGGAGTCATGTGATGTGACTGAGAAATTGGGCCAGTTAAAAATAGAAGGTGCACTTCACCAAGTTCATTAGAAAGTGGAAGTTTCATTGTTGATTGCTGTTCATTTATCTCTGCCTGCCACATCTGTGAGGGAGTGGGGCAAGAGACACTTGCAGATTCTGAGGGCTGGAGCCCCCCCACCCCCCCTCGTTTTATTTCCTGGCCTGGCTAAGCAGCAATGCCCAGGAGCTCACCTGAACCCCGTGCACTCTCTCTTGGTCCTCAGGGAACTCTCTTCTCTGGTTGGCAGCAGTTTTAGTTGGGAGAAAGCTCTAGCTGGCTCCTCTTTCCTCCCAATGGGAGTGCTCAACGTCGGCTTTTCTAAATGGGAAATGAAGGTCTCCAGCCTCATGTATGCAACGTAGTCTCTGTACTTTTGCCCTTGCAGAGTTCTGAAGGTCTTAACAAGCCTTGCCTGCATAGCAGCTGGCGGGTGGGAGAGGAGAGAGGCCACACTGAGACCTGCCAGTTTCATAAATGGAACTGAGTCCTCCCCTCATCAGCTCAGAGTGAGCATCCACCATGTGTCCAGCAATGCCTGGGGCCCCAGATCTAGAAAGCACGATGATATACACTTGCAGGCCTTGCAGCGTTCCCAGGACAGAGGGTCCGAGGAAGGCCAGGCCAGGCCCAGAACTCCCAGACCTGATTCCCTCTGATGGTGGTCAATATTCTTCACATTAGGGTTTGCAAATTGTTTCATTTAACCAGGTATTCTCACCTCCTCCCCGCTTTTTTTTTTCCACTTTCAGTTTTTATTTTAGAATCAGGTGGTACATGTGCAGATTTGTTGCAAACGTATATTGTGTGAGGCTGAAGTTTGGAGTACAAATGAATCCGTCACTCTGGTAGTTTTTTTTTTTTTTTTTTTGAGATGGAGTCTTGCTCTGTCACCCAGGCTGGAGTGCAGTGGCGCGATCTCGGCTCACTGCAAGCTCCACCTCCCGGGTTCGTGTCATTCTCCTGCCTCAGCCTCCCGAGTAGCTGGGACTACAGGCGTCCGCCACCACGCCTGGCTAATTTTTTGTATTTTTAGTAGAGATGGGGTTTCACCGTGTTAGCCAGGATGGTCTCGATCTCCTGACCTCGTGGTCCGCCCGCCTTGGCCTCTCAAAGTGCTGGGATTACAGGCGTGAGCCACCGTACCCGGCCTCTAGTAGTTTTTTTTCAACCCTTGCCCTCCTCCCTCCCTCTCACCCCTTGTATCCTCCAGTGTCGATTGTTCCTATTTTTATGTCCATGTGTACCCAATGTTTAGCTCCCACTTATAAGTGAGAATATGGGGTACTTGGTTTTCTGTTCCTGTATTAATTCTCTTAGGATAATGGCCTCCAGCTGTATCCATATTGCTGCAAAGGACATGATTTCATTCCTTTTTACAGATGCATACTATTCCATGGTGTATATGTATCACATTTTCTTTATCCAATTTACCATTGATGGGCACCTGGGTTGATTCCATGTCTTTGCCGTTGTCTCATCCTTGTTTTACAGACAAACAAGGCCCTGAGAGGAGAAGTGGTCAGACTGCACTAGGACCCTTTCCTGTCAGGGTGGGTGATCTGTCCTTTGTACCAGATCCCTTCCTTCGATGGTATAGGAAGAGGATGTGTGTCCTAAGCCTGGGCTCCCCCTGCAGAGAGCGCTGAGTTTGGGATGGGCAGGCACATTTGGGCCAGGCTGTTCTCCCTGACGTTATCACAGAAGCCATGGTTCTGCTTATACCCTATGATTCCCTCTGAGTTGAGGCCAACTGAACAGCAGACACAGAAGCCAGCAGATGGAGGTTCGGTCTCAGCCTTGCTGCTGATGACGGTGGCGTTCAGAGCTCCCTGGCTGGAGCCTGGCTTCCTCATCCCCCACCTTCCAAGTTTATACTTTGAGACAACCTGCCCAAGGAAGCGCCGGGGGCCACTGAGCTGTACTGTTTTCCCTTGGTTTCTGCCTCACCCTGTCTAGCCCATTTGTTGGAAACATGAGAGATGAAGCTCCCGTTCTATGTGCAGCAGGTGGGCCAGGCCCTGACCTTTGAATGCTCATCCTACAGGTGCATGGGTAGAAAGACCACCCCAGCTGGCCAGGCAGGCCCCCGGAGGGCCGAGCCACTCAGCCTGCCTCACAATCAGGTAAGCCTGGCTCCTTCCTTAGCATGAGTGGCGAGTGGCAGAGGGCCTCAGTGTCTCACCTCCTCATTGTTCCCTTTTGGGAGAGAATGCACAGGTTCCCCCAATGGCCACCAAGTAGGGGGCAGCCTCTCATTTTGCCTTTAGTTTACCCTAAGCTGAGGGGCGTCATGCCATGTGACCTGTGCACATGGGGTGCCCCAGCAGTGGACTGCATGGCCCATGGTGCTGACTTGAGCTGTGGTGGAAGAAGCCCAAACCACAAGTCAACTCACAAACAGCTGATTCTTCACTGCTGTCCAGGGCTGTGGCATTGGGGAGCCCACCCAGCAGGTGCAGCAGTTTGTCCCGAGAGCAGCTGGCCCCACCTGCTCTCCAGGTGGACTTTCAAGCCTCAACTCTTGCAAAATGGCTTGTGAATGGGATACGCCCACTGGGTCCCCACCTGGTGTTCTTTTGGACAATTAATCTTAGGGCAGCTGGCGAAGGAGCCTTGGAGAGCGGGAGCACGGGGTGGGGTGAGGTGAGGGTGGGAGGAGAGTGTTAGAATCGCTCATTTGAGAGTTTTTTTGTTTTGTTCTGTTTTGTTTGAGATGGAGTTTCACTCTTGTTTCCCAGGCTGGAGTGCAATGGTGCGATCTTGGCTCACTGTAACCTCTGCCTCCTGGGTTCAAGCGATTCTCCTGCCTCAGTCTCCCTAGTAGCTGGGATTACAGGCAGATGCCAAAATGCCCAGCTAATTTTTGTATTTTTAGTAGAAACAGGGTTTCACCATGTTGGTCAGGCTGGTTTCAAACTCCTGACCTCAGGCAATCTGCCTGCCTTGGCCTTCCAAAGTGCTGGGATTACAGGCGTGAGCCATGGCGCCCAGCCCATTTGAGGGATTTTAAGATATGTATGTCTGCACCAGCCCCTTCCACTGCCTGAAAATGAAGCTAGGCCAGGTTACTATTAGAATATCTAAGAAGGGGGATGTTCTACAGAGTGTTTTTTACCTTCTAAGGTAGAAACAGAAAACAGAGTCTTGAGGACATCACTAGGAGACTGGTAGCTTTCTCTTGGTTTTGCTTTTGCTACTCTTTCTAGGTTCTCCTCATTTGGCCCATTTCTAAAATACAGGATCCTGTTGCTGAATGACTCCCCTAGGACGCAATGACCTCCATCCTCTTCCTCCTCTTGCTCCCCCTCTTCCCTCCTACTCTTCCCTAGACCTCAGCTAAAAATACAATGCTATGCCAGGGTAAGAGAGGATCTTTGTGTTTTATAGTTGAGGAAACTGAGGTCCAGAGTGGGGAAAGAGGCAAGAGGCCTCTTGGGCATTCTAGGTGTGTACTGATAGATCCAAAATGAATTTGTAGAAATTGAATTTTGGCATAGAGAGAAATAAGCATTTTCTGAGTCACAGTATCCTTATGTAGGAGGCAATGTCGTTGGTGCTGTCCTGGTCCAGTTATGGTACATGGAGCCTGTACCATGTGAGGGATGTGGTGTGTGACTTATTTCCCAGGTTGGTCTTCTGTAAAATGGGGGTATTCGCTTGTCTATGTCACCGGACTCTCCCCAGCAGTAAGTGAGCTGGTGTATGGAAAAAGGCTATGATTGGACCTGGTGCATTAAGACACACCATTCATTCATTTCCAAAGGGTAGCAGACATGGTAGTTAGGATGTGGGTTCTGGAGCTACACCATCTGGGTTCTGATCCTAGCTCTGCACTTTACTAGCTGTGTGACCTTAGGTGAGTTATTTTACCTCTCTGGTCCTCAAATGTCTTGTCTATAAAACGAGGATAATAATTGTATCACCTCAGAGGGTCAATATGAGGATCAAATAAGTAAACTACCAAGAACAGTGCCTGGCACATAAGTTCTCAATAAATGTTAGCTGCTATGATAAACATTATTTTGGGCGAACCATGGTTATTATTATAATTGTTGTTCCATCTTTCAGAGTCTCAGGGGCTCTAAGTGATGATGAAGGCAGATTCCTACAGAAAGTTAGGATTGATGAAAAATCCCCCCAGCTCACCATTAATGGGGATGTCCAGGGAGATACTGAAAAATTATTTTTTCTGAGATGCTAACAAGAGGACTCTTGCATGAAAGGATAACTTAGAGCTAATTTCCCCTTCAAAGACTATGTTTCAAAAACAACACTGAATTTTTCAGGTACTTAAACAAATGGGTAAGGGGCTGGGCACAGTGGCTCACGCCTATAATCCCAATGCTTGGGGCCAGGAGTTTGAGACCAGCTTGGGCAACATAGCAAGACCCTCATCTCTACAAAAAATTAAACAAAAAATTAGCTGGGCATGGTGTTAGGTGCCTGTAGTTCTAGCTACTCAGGAGGCTGGAGTGTGAGGATCACTTGAGCGTAGTTATTTGAGTTTACTGTGAGCTATGATTGTATCACTGCATTCCAGCCTAGGCTACAGAGTGAGACCCTAGCTCTAATATATACATATATATATATAGATATAGATAGATAGATAGATAGATAGATAGATATAAAATAAAAAGGGCAAGAAGGCATTGCATCTCCTTTTAAAGAAGTTGATCTTTATCTTCTCCCACTTGATCATTCAATGCTTTCAGAATACCTTCTATGTGGCAGACACTATATAGGCACTTGGGACCAGAGTTAGATGAGGTGCAACTTTTGTCCTTAAGAGAGACAGACATACAAGCCTATGTTTTTAGGATACGATATTGGGTACAATGAACCTATCAGGTGCAGTGTGGGCAAAGGGGGTTCTGTGACTACTTCTGGGGAATTCTGACCGAGAAGTCTTCCGAGAAAGAAAACCACTAGTCCTGGGTTCCAAAAGAGAAGTGGGGGTGCCCCAGGCAGGTAAAAGGAGAAGGACATTCTCAGAGGAGGAAACACCATCTTCTGTCTTCCTCCCTGATGGCATTGTGAGACTGAGACCATGATGGCAGTTTAAGTGCTTTGCAAAATAGCAGATGAGAAGGGTTATTGACAAGCCAACCAGTGTGCCTCTGACTTTGCAAGAAGCTGCTGGCCCTGGTTTTGGGAACCACCAGCATGTCTGAGGTCTGCTGTTAATGATCTCAAAGCTGAGGGTTTATGCCTAATATCAGACATCCGCTCCCTGAGGAGATACCAGCCAAGATGATCCCTGTGTTTCTGAAATGTAGAAGAAATAAACCTCATTTCCATCTTTACCTCCTTTTTTTATAAATGTCAAGAAAGGCCCAACATTGCTCTCATCCCCACCGCCAACTCAGATCCATTCAAATCAGAAGAGGAGATCAAATCCCCCACCTTGAAAAGCTTCTGGAATCCAATAGCTTCTGCCCTCCTTGCATCATTGCATCCATCCCCACATCATAGTCAAGTCAGGTGTGAGTTTCAGTTAACCTGGGACAAGGTATTGAAGGCTGAGTGCCTGCCAATTACCTCCATAGAGGCAGAGCCCAGGACCAGAGAACAGAAACAGCCATCATGTCAGGCATGTGTGATTACAGGAGAAAGGAGGAATTCAGGTGGGAGAATTATGGGGAGGGGAGGGGAAAACAGAGCCTTAGGGATTATGTGTCCCAGTGGCCTTTGTAGGAGGCTGGATGATCCTGCTCCCTCTGATCTGGTGACCACAGGAGCTGTGCCAGCAAGGCTCAGGACCACAGGTGGCTCCAGTCTGGTGCAGTAGAAAAAGCAGAGTATTTGAAATCACCAAGACCTGAGCTAGAGTCACAGCAGGGGCTCTAGTCAGCTACATCACTGTTCACAGATGACTTATATAAATCTTAATTTCTTTACTGGTAAAGTGAGGCTAATAAAATTTACCTCCAAAGGTAGTGGGGATTAAACAATATAATGAAAGTAAAGATGCGGGCACAGTGCTAGCTACAGAGACATAGCAGGTGGTAATCAGCAGATGTTCAGGCATCAAGGAACAGACATTTATTGAACACCTACCAAGAGTCTTACCTGTTGGACTGACTGTCCCTGATCATTATTGTCCAAACTTATGTCATTCACTCACTTGATAAACATTTATTGAGATAAACTATATGTCAAGCACTGAAATATGCTCTGAGGCTGCAGACTTGTAGACAATAGGTGTCTTTGTGGAGCTCACACACTATATCCATGAAGATTCTTTTTGCAGCCTCGTCTATAAAATTGAAACGTTGGAAATAACCTGGAGGCCCAACAATAAGGGAATAGTAAAGTAGATGATGGCTTGTCCACTCAAAGGAGTATTCATGTGTGGCAACACTGACAATTGCTTATCATATATTAACTGAAAGAAGCAGGAAAAGAAATTCTAAGTACAATTAAGCTTCGTTATTCACAATAGTTATGTTTTATAAGTTTATTAGTCTGTTCTTACATTACTAACAAAGACATACCTGAGACTAAGTAACTTATAAAGGAAAGAGGTTTAATTGACTCACAGTTCTGCAGGGCTGAGAATGCCTCAGGAAACTTACAATCATGGCAGAAGGAGAAGCAAACACATCCTTCTTCACATGGCAGCAGGAAGGAGAAGAATGAGTGCCCAGCAAAGGGGGAAGCCCCTTATAAAAACATCAGATCTTGTGAGAACTAACTCACTATCACAAGAACAAGATGGGGGAAACTGCCCCTATGATTTAATTATCTCCACCTGGTCCCTCCCAGGACATGTGGGGATTATGGGAACTATAATTAAGGTGAGATTGGGTGGGGAAACAGCCAAACCATATCATTTTGCCCCTGGCCTCTCCCAAATCTCTTTTCCTCGTGATTCAAAACACAATTATCCCCTTCCAACCATCACCCAAATCTTAACTCATTCCAGCATTAACTCAAAAGTCCAAGCCCAAAGTCTCATCTGGGACAAGGCAAGTCCCTTCTTCCTGTGAGCCAGTAAAATCAAAAGCAAGTTAGTTACTTACTAGATACAACGGGAGTACAGGCATTGGGTAAATACACCCATTTCAAGTGGGAGAAATTGGCCCAAACAAAGGAGTTACAGGCCCCTTGCAAGTACAAAATCCAATAGTGCAGTCATTAAACTTAAAGTTCCAAAATGATCTCCCGGATGTCTCACATCCAGATCATGCTGATGCAAGGGGTGAGCTCCCATGGCCTTGGGCAGCTCTGCCCCTGTGGCTTTGCAGGGTACATCCCCCCTCCCAGCTGCTTTCATGGGCTGGTGTTCAGTGCCTGTGGCTTTTTCAGGAGCATAGTGAAAGTTGTTGGTGGATCTACCATTCTGGGGTCTGGAGGACTGTAGCTGTCTTCTCACAGCTCCACTAGGTAGTTGCTCTAGTGGGGACTCTGTGTGGGGGCTATGACCCCACATTTTCCTTCTGCACTGCCCTACTAGCAGAGGTTCTACATGAGGGCTCTGCCCCTGCAACAAACTTCTGCCCGGACATGAAAGGCAGTTCCATGCATCTTCTCAAATCTAGGTGGAGGTTCTGAAACCTCCATTCTTGACTTCTGTGTACCCACAGGCTCTACACCACATGTAAGCTACCAATGCTTGGGGCCTGTACCCTCTGAGTCAATGGCCTGTGCTGTATGTTGGCCCCTTTTAGCCATGGCTGGAGCTGAAGCAGCTGGGACTTAGGGCATCATGTCCCAAGGCTGCATAGAGCAGTGGGGCCCTGGGCCTAGCCCAGAAAACCATTTTTTCTTCCTAGGCCTCCAGGCTTGTGATGGGAGGGGCTGCAGTGAAGATCTCTGACATGCCCTGGAGACATTTTCCGCATTGTCTTAGTGATTAACATTTGGCTTCTCATTACTTATGCAAATTTCTGCAGCCAGCTTGAATTTCTCCCCAGAAAATGGATTTTTCTTTTCTGTCACATCATCAGGCTGCAAATTTTCCAAACTTCTATGCTCTGCTTCTTGAACACTTTTCCACTTAGAAATTTCTTCTGCCAGATACTCTAAATTCAAGTTCAAAGTTCCACAGATCTCTAGGGCAGGGGCAAAATGCAGCCAGTCCCTTTGCATAGCAAAAGTGACCTTTACTCTTGTTCCCAACAAGTTCCTCATATCCGTCTGAGACCACCTCAGCCTGGACGTCATTGTTCATATCACTATCAGCATTTTGGTCAAAGCCATTCAAGTCTCTAGGAAGTTCTAAACTTTCCCACATCTTCCTGTCTTCTGAGCCCTCCAAGTCTCTAGAGAGTTCCAAACTTTCCCACATTTTCCTGTCTTCTGAGCCCTCCAAATTGTTCCAACTTCAGCCCGTTATCCACATTTTTGGGTATCTTTACAGCAGTGCCCCATTCTGAGTAGCAATTTACTGTATTAGTCTGTTTTCATTCTGCTAATAAAGACATACCCTAGACTGGATAATTTATAAAGAAAAGAGGTTTAATTGACTCACAGTTCTGCAGGGCTGGGGAGGCCTCAAGAAATGTACAATTATGGCAGAAGGGGAAGCAAACATGTTCTTCTTCACATGGCAGCAGGAAGGAGAAGAATGAGTGCCCAGTGAAGGAGGAAGCCCCTTATTAAACCATCAGATCTCATGAGAACTAACACACTATCACGAGAACAGGATGGGATAAACTGCACCCGTGATTCAATTATCTCCACCTTGTCCCTCCCACAACACTTGGGGATTATGGGACCTACAATTCAAGGTGAGATTCAGTGGGGACACAGCCAAACCATATCGCCATGAACACTGAATTAGTGAATGCTGAACCATTGCCTCTAGGAGGAACACAGAGTCCTGAGAGCCTCTGGTTATAATGTTTTGTTAGTTGATTAATTCATAACTTTATTTTATGCAGGCTTCTATCCAAAGACAGAATCTTGTTGATTCACTAAAATGAAACTCATGGGCAATAGCCCTTGAAGTCATGTTGAAATGAAGCTCATCTAACATATATTCTCTCTGTGTAAGACACATTCCAGCCTCCTTGCACTCAGAAACACTAGACAACACTTCAGCACTATGCTTAGGAGCCATTTAAAACAGACAGATTTCCAACAGAAAGCACAAAAATGCAAAAAACGTGGGCACTAAATAGTCTGTGAAAGGGATGCTCATTTACAGTATGTGAGCTGAAACAAGGAGGCAGAACTTGTCCTGTTCAAACTCTGCTGGGAACATGTGTGTGGAACTACTCGAAATTTCCACCACTTTGTGCATGTCTGTGGACAACCAAGAAGTGCCACAAGTATTGATTTTGGAGTTACAAATATATTTTAGCAAGTAGGTGAATTCACAAGTATGGAATCCACAGATAGTGAGGGTGTACATGTGGATAAAGCCTGGAGACATTGTAGAAGAAAATTAAAACGTTGGTCACAGGATTACTATTGATGCTTCTCTGTTTTAAAATTTTCATTAATGTCAAATTTTTTCCTTTGTTTAACAATAAATAACACTTTAGGGAAAACAAACAAAGCCTCCATCTGGCTCTTACACCCTCCTTCTCTGCCACCTTGTTCTCATGACATGGGCAGTGGGCTTAGAAATGGAGGGAATAAAGCTTCAGGGTTAGGGGTTCCCAGCCTGGGCTCCTCCATGCCAAGGCTTCTGGAATGATCATTGACAGTTAAACATTTTGCCCCAAGGTAGCTAAAATCATGCCTTAGGCTGGGCGCAGTGGCTCACACCTGTAATCCTAGCACTTTGGGAAGCTGAGACGGGCAGATTGCCTGAGCTCAGGAGTTTGAGACCAGCCTGGGCAACATGTTGAAACCCTGTCTCTGCTAAAACACAAAAAATTAGCTGGGTGTGGTGGTGTGCACCTGTAGTCCCAGCTACTCAGGAGGCTGAGGCAGGAGAATTGCTTGAACCCAGGAGGCAGAAGTTGCAGTGAGCCAAGATTGTGCCACTGAACTCCAGCCTGGTTGACAGAGAGAGACTCCATCTAAAAAAAAAAAAAAAAAAAAATGCCTTTACTCAGCCTCACCGGGGCACAAAACACTGACCAGTTTTTCTCTGGTTGTAATCATGTCCTCACCATGTGGCAGCTCCAGTGACCTCAACTCCATCAGAAGCTTTCATGCAATTTCCTGTGTTTTGATGACAGAAAATTTGGAAAACAAGTTAGTGTAGTTTGTTTAATAGAGTCTCCCCAAAACTGGGCTCTTTGGAGAAAAGATTTTTTTTTTTAAAGGAGTGCTTGTGATGGAAATATTAAGAGTTGTTGCTCTAAATTATGTAAAGGCACCCTTTTGGGTTCCTTTTCAAAGGTATTTGGCAGGAAACCAGCTCAGCCATTGACGGGACCTAGATGCCCTATTGGATCATTCTACAGGGCTATTTGAAGAAGATATAGAAACTTCTTCATCAATACTTGCTGAAGCTAGGAGTATTGTCCTAATTCCTGACTATGGGGACAGGAAATTCCAGGCCACAAAGGTTACTCACATTTTTACCTGATTTGCCTCCAGATTTGAAGTTACGTGAATGGCTTGTTTGTCTAACTCAGCTCTGCTCAAATCAATCTTTCACGGGTCCCCCCAGTAAAGATCACCTTGGGTCAAAGGTCATAGGTCATCATGGTTCTTAAATACCTACCCACTTTGTAGGAGTTCCAAAGTGGACAATTACTCAGAAATTAGGAATAAAAGCATATATTTCAAAAGACTAATTGGGAAAAATGGGTACGGCATGTGCAGTAATGTTTCAAATGTTGTCTTTATGGCTATCCCAATTAATTTCCAGTGTTTCTCCAACCTGACTTTTAAAAAGATAGAATATAATAGAAAGCAACCTGCTATTGATGTTTAGAGTTGCCTGTGTCACATCTGCTGTACAATGACTTGACCATTAGGATATTCATCCTTTTTATGTGCCTCGGTGCACTCATGCACAGCACATTCTTAAATGTATGTGAGTCCAGACACATACATGCAAAGTTGTGATCAAAAGATTTCCCTAAAGTAATTAATTCAGGGCTACTGCTGAGAAACAAGGCAAAACTTAGAGGGGCTTTCCAAAAATATCATAGTTTTGCTCTTCAGTAGTCCTGACTTCTTGAGGTGCAAATCTATTAATTTTGATGTAATAAAAAAAGTGTTCATAGAAACAAGCAAGAAATAAATAGGGACATTAAGATTATATGGAAAGGTGGAAACTGAAAGGTGAGCTAGGGATTGTCCAGATGACAGGCAAAGGCAGTGGAGGCAACGTGGATGGAGCAGGTTGGTTAAATTCATGTGTATTTTAAAAGGGTGACTGTCCATTATGCGCACAACTCACAGGCTCTGCTTCCTGGAGAGTCAGGCAGTTGCTTTTTTGATGAAAGAAAATCATTTCAACATGCGGAAGGAGAGGGCTTTTCGACTATAGCTTCTTCGAAGTGTGACCTCCAAATGGTCACATATCAAGGTGCCTCGTATTTACCTTCATGCCGGGCTTTCAAATCAACAGTTGGCAACTTTCAACATTTCTATTGTGCAGTTTTAGCGCAAGGATTAAAAAGAAATCCATCTGTTAATATTTGTTTTTCTTGTCCTTTGTTAACCAAAGATTCTTAGGAACTTTCCAATTTAAAGGAACAACTTTTATTCATCATCTTGGTTAGAAGCAGCTTCTGCAACTTGGGCCTTCCTCTTGGGGGGAGCACATCTTAAATAAGGAAGGACTTGGTGAGTGATACTAGCCCTTCTCTAGTCAGCAGAGTGAGATGCCAAAAGGTACAGGCCTGGTTCTAAGGTGCTGAATGAGTTAACTGCAAATGGTTGTTGATTCTGTTTGCTTGTTGGAGTGCCTGCTGTGCGCTGGACAGGGAGCTGGACACCTGGTAAATCTTCTATAGTCTTTATAACAATGTTGCAAAGTGAGCATTATCAGTATCCCTGCTTAAATGAGGCAGCATGGAGAGGTTAAGTAACTTACCTAGAGCCACTCAGCTAAGTAGTTGAGCTGGGATTCAAGCCACATGTGTCTGTCTTTGTGGCCTCTATTGGGTCACACTTCCCAGAAGCCGTGAAATCACCATGGAAAAGATGGCGTCTCCGAGAGCCCACCGAGGGGGGTGGGGGACTTAGGCTCATCTCGCCAGGGCGGGGGAGGTAGAGGGAGAAGCCAGATGCTCCAGCCATCTCAGGTCAAATGAAGCCTGATCCTTTCTCAGCTTGATTTGACCTAGAACTGGGAAACAGATGGGTCCAAGCAGCCCCAGGGTCTGAGGACGGCTGGGCAGACACATGCGTCCTGGCTGCAATCGCTCTTGTTCTGAGGGCCCAGGGCTGGGGGCTGCTCTGGGACCCAAGCTCCAGTGTGGGTCTTTTGACTTATAAAGCCTTAGCTAGGAATTCCTCTGTCAGGCTAGAGGGCTCGTCCTTTCTGAGGGCAGTAGACCCAGGGAGGCCCAGAGCAAATCCAGGGAGATAAGGCAGATGTCAACAGATGCATTGTAAACAACGTGGTGTGGATGCCGGAAGAGATAGCGGAGGAGATAAACAGGGATCTAGGAAAGGTGCCCCATGGACTTAAGGCTAACTCAACCCCAAAGAGCTGTCCTTTTGCAATGCTGGGCCATGAAGCTGTTTAGAAACACCCTCTAACTGTATGAGCATGGGACCTGGCTCACAGATTTTTACTACATGTGTGTTAGGTGAATGAACAAATGAATAGAGACCTAAGCATTTATTCATTCACTACTCATTTACTGATATGAGGACAAACAATTCCAGTTTGTCTAGGACTAAGGGGTGTCCCGGGATATGGGACTTTCAGTGCTAAGACAAGGAATGTCCTGGGCAAACCAGGACTAGTTGGTCTCTGTAGTTACTGAGGATCTATGATGGACTGGACCCTGGGCCTCCACTGGGCATATGGAGGTAAGTCAGACTCAGTTCCCGCTCTCAAGAAGTGTACAGCATGGTTGCAACAGGAAGATAGAAGGCAGAGTGGCAAGTGTTATGATAGGGCCATGAACAAGAGTGAGGCTGTGGAGCCTGACATTTTG
Source organism: Pongo abelii (assembly GCF_028885655.2). Lineage (NCBI taxonomy): Eukaryota > Metazoa > Chordata > Mammalia > Primates > Hominidae > Pongo > Pongo abelii. The sequence goes on along the minus strand of NC_071997.2, from coordinate 116,754,726 downwards.
GCGATGGCTTTTTTTTTTTTTGAGATGGAGTCTCGCTCCGTCCCCCAGGCTGGAGTGCAGTGGCCCGATCTTAGCTCACTGCAAGCTCCGCCTCCCGGGTTCACGCCATTCTCCTGCCTCAGCCTCCTGAGTAGCTGGGACTACAGGCGCTCCCCACCACGCCCGGCTAATTTTTTGTATTTGGCGATGACTTTTAAGAGGAGGAGTAAACACTTGCTTGAGTCTCATGGGAGAGGAACTCTCCAGATCCCTACAAGAAGCTTGGAAAGGGCCTTGAGGTTAAGAGACAGCTGGGACTAAGGCCTAGAGGCTCACACAACAATGGTTTGGTTCAAGAAACAGTAGGCAGCATATGTGCACGTTGGAGGGGTGGGATTGGGAGCATGTGGAGGTTGTAGGGTTGGAGAGGTATTTGAGGGTCCAGTTACAAGTGGTAAGCTATGCTAAGAGAGATTAAATTGATAATATAGGCAATAGGGAGCTGTTGAAGGTTTTCTGAGCGTGGAGAGACAGAGTCAGATATTACAAAACATTTCATTCATTCAACAAATGTTTACTAAGCATCTATTATGTGCCACGCATTGTGCTGGAGGAATGAATGAATAAATGCATGCATGCATGGCTATCACTTAATTTTCCAATCACAGTGAGGATCCTTGAAATCCAGGGACCAGCTGATGTGACTTGTGGGCCTATGATCTCTGTCAGAAAATCATTCTGCAATGAGCAAATCTAAGACAGCCAGCATTGGCTCCCGCCACTGCCTCCTTATCTGTTTTTCTTTTTGCAAAAGACCTTGAGGCCTGTAGTCGGTTCCACTACAAAACAGTTACACAATTTCCCTGGGAGAAGGCGAGTTTCCACCTTTGGGGATGAATAAGCCCTTTCTTTTCTGGAGAGCTGGCCAATGAGGCACAGGCTGGGTATTGCAGGAGGGGCGGCTGAGGGAACAGCAGGCTTCGGTCTAATTTGGGGGTAACTATTTGTTTTTTCATTAAACAAAGTCTGCATGGTAGGAATTGTGGTCGCAGGAGCCTCGGGAGGCCGATAAAGCAGGCAGGGCGAGTCTGCCGGGAGCAGCGGGCGAGGAAGCTGCTCTCTGATTCCACTGCTGCCCAAAGCTTCCACTTTTCTGGGGCTGCAGGTCCTATAAATGGTGCCTTTGAGGAGGCTGCCCTGTTGACAGCAGGACCCTCCCTGCAGCACCCACTCGGCCACTGGCTTCTGAAAGCAGGATTGTCCCTCCCCAAGCCCTGCCCTCCTGCGACATTCCTCATGCTGACCATTGTCTGCAGAAAGAGGCCATTGTCTGGGGCTGACATATCTGCTGACCAGGCACATGAAACAAGCAGAGCTTTGGGGAGAAAGAAATCCACCCAAACCAACAAAAAACCTGAGCCTAGCCTGAGGGCAGGGCTTAGACCCGGCTTGCTGAATTTCCTGATTCACTGGTGTTCTTCCCGAGAGGAAGTGCCCACCATTATGGGAGGATCCGAGTTTTATCTCTGGGCTGGAATGACACCATCCCTGTCTTTGTGTCAACAGCACTGAGAGGTCTTGTTTAGGATGATGTGGCCAGTGCTGAGAAGGGCTTGTTTGAAGAGAAAAAAGAAAAAAACAGAACAATGTTTATCCAGCAGGCAGCTCCTGCCAAGGCGGCCTCCTTGCTGTCCTCTCCGTAGGATGCTGCTCGCCAGGCCTTCTTGGCTGTTCCTCGGCTTTGGGTGCAGGCCGTGGGTGGGGGGACAGCCAGCTGGCAGACACCGGTATTCGATGCCAGCTCTTACAACAGGGAGGTGGGTAAACAGGCTGCTGTCCCCACCTCTCCCAGGCACCCCCTGTGGCCTTGACTGCCCAACCCTCCCCCTAGCATCTTCCCCACCCACAACTAGGAGTTAACTCACACCAGGGGGAGCAGAGGCTTCAGAGCTGTGGCCGCTACGTCCATTCTGAGCACTTGGTGCCCCCACATGTACCCTTCCCTTCGGATTTGGAATATCACCCCTGCATACAGGCACATTGCTGAGGCCAGCTGAATTGCCTTTGGGCATTAAGCCTCAGAGAGCCTCGCTACTCAAATGGTGGTCCCAGGACCAGCAGCAGCGCTGTTTCCAGGGGCTAGTTAGAAATGAAGATTCTCAGGCCCACCTTGCTGCGTCAGAATCTACATTTTAACAAGACTGCCTGCATCTATTTGCACATTAAATTTGAGAAGCACTGGTCTAAATCAGTGGTTCTCGAACAAGGCTGCCTATTGGAATCACCTGGGGAGCTTTTAAGAGTCTCAAAGACCAGGCAGCCTCTCCGGCCAATTATATGAGGATCTCTGCGGTAGGGGCGGCGGGGAGTGACACTGGAACATCAGTGTTTTCTCACACTTTCCAAGTGACTCCAATGTGTCTCCAGATTTGAGGCAGAGGAGCTAGGATGGGGCCCTCTTTCCCCAGTCCTTGGACTGGGTTTCCATCAGTCATGATATTCTCACTTAGTGCAACTCAGCAACTTTTCCTGAGCATTTTCTGTGTGCCAGGAACCACAACAATTACTGAGGTTTTATCCATGATGTTGGTACATGTTCACTTCTGCAATGTCTTTCTGGCCCAAAGAACTCTTAGTCACCCTTCAAAGCCCAGTTTAGAAACCTCCTTCTCTGTGATGTGTTTTTTGACCTCCCGAAATGGGGAAAATGCTTCTTCCTTTTAACTCACATTGTCCTCTGCATTTTTCTATTATTGAATTTGTCATGCTGAGGTATAAACATCTATTTACCAATCACTGGACTGGGAGCCTCAAGGACAGGGACGTATGTTATTTATCTGTCACCAGGCTGGAGTGCAGTGGCGCGATCTTGGTTCACTGCAACCTCTACCTCCTGGCTTCAAGTGATTCTCCTGCCTCACCCTCTCGAGTAGCTGGGACTACAGGTGCGTGCCACCACGCCCAGCTAATTTTTGTATTTTTAGTAGAGACGGGTTTCACCATATTGTCCAGGATGGTCTCGATCTCTTGACCTTGTGATCCACCCGCCTCAGCCTCCCAAAGTGCTGGGATTACAGGCATGAGCCTGGCCTGTATCTTATTTATCTTTGTATCCTGGGGTCTAGGGCAGGGCCTAGGCATAAAGCAGGTGCTCAGTAAATGCTGTTGACTGATAACAAGAATACCTGAAGGAATACAAGAATGGGTGAAGATACATTCCCTACCCTTAAAAAACTGAAATTCTAGAAGGAGAGACCATCATGTGCAAAATTAATGTGACATTAAGGTCTGATGGGTGTTTGACCGAGGTTTGCCCAAGTTCTGTGGGAGTGCAGGGCTGGGAGAGGGCCATCAACAGTGAGATCTGGAGTGGTTCACGCTCTGCTTATTATCGCGTTTCCAGTGTATACACCAGGGATGTCACTCGAGTGGTCCTCTTTGGCTCCTTTCCTTGTTGTAGTTGGAGACAAGAAATGGAAGATAAAGATATTTTTACATTTCCAGAAGGTGCTTGTTCTGCTACATGCAGAACAGATGACTGTGGTTAGAGTGTCAGGCCCTGGACACAAGCCTGGAGAGCCTCAGATAGAGGGAGGAGTCTAATGGGCCCAGACAACTGCTAAGCAGCTGCTGCAGTCCACGCTGGCCACTGTGTGTCTGCAATGGTGTGGGTTGTGGGGTGGCTGGTCACAGCTAAGATCAGGGCCCTGGCAGAGTGAAGGCCTGGCTCGTCAAAGGCAGGACGCACTGCCCAGGCAGTAGGTGTGCATCTGGCTCATGTGGGCTCCTTCCCCGCAGAGGCTTCACAAAGCTAAGCCATCCTGTCCTGGAGGAAGGGCAGAGGCCAATCAATCAGTTAAATGGGTACAAAAAAGCAATAGAGACAGAGTAAGTGTAGGGCAGGTGCTGGAAGCTGGCGAGCACAGCAGAGGTCACTGGGCACAAAGGTTTGAGCCAAAGGAGAGCAGGCTGGAACAGGCAATGGGGAGGGGCTCTGAGACACGCAGAAGGGGGTTCTGACTCTTATGGCAGAGATTTTAAGCCCCTAGGGTGGCATGATAAGGAAGAAAAGGGTTCAATGAAGGGTAGTAGAGACGATGGGTGATTCCTTTACCGGGCACAAAAGAGGAGAGAGCTGGGATGGCTGACACTAATGCTATTATTGGCAGCTTGGCTGGAATCTCTCCCCTAGAGCAGCCCTGAGGGTCTCTCCTAGAGCTCGGTGGAGACACAGGCCGCATGGCTGCTTGGCTGCTAGCAGATACTCAGGGGTCCTGGGATATTTGGGAGGAAGGTTTCCATTTCCCTGTCTTTTCTCATTTTCCTACACAGGCCAGGAATTCATTTTCTGTGTCAAAGATATCCATTCTACTCTTTAGCAATGCATCTCTCTCTTCCCTTTGCACCACACACAGCCAGCTCCTGTGTAAGGAAGTCAAGATTTTCTCAAGGGAAAAATCACCCTAGAAACCATCAACTCATGACAAACGTGATCTCCAACGTTCATTTTGGAAAATAGCCTCAAGGATGAGATGATGAGGATTTTGAAGATGGGTGAGTAGGTCGTCCACTTCCCGGAGGAGAAGGAAGACCAGGACTCTCTGGGGCATGTCCTGAATGTCCTTCTCTTCAGTTCTGACTTTTCAAATCTGTCTATTGCTGGGGCCAGCGAGGAGGGCTGGGCAGGATGGGCACCCGAAGAGGCTGGGAGGGAAGATGCTGAATTCCAGGGGGCCCTACATCATCCTGAAGGTCAAATTGAGTGAGCCTAGTTCAGAAAGTTCCAAGGCAGATCACAGGGCTGGAAAAGGGATGGAGCTGATGGGTGGACACTCTGTGTAGACTCTGGGATGAACTGGGAGTGGGAGCCAACATCAAGCCCAAGCCAGGGAGCCTGGTGAATGGCCTCCTTCGATAGCTGAGGAAGCCCAAACCATTCTTTTGTTGGCCACTGGGTGAGGGACACACGTGGGACTGTCAGACTTGGTTCAGGAAGTTGGCAGGTACATTACCCTCCAGGAAGTCTCTCTGATAACCCCAGAGGGTGATGATCTTGCCCTCCTGGGATTCACTCTGCACTTGTACTTTCCCCTCTGAGGACAGGCATGTGTGTCTCTGCTCCACCACACACAGGCCTAGTACGTTCCGCAGGGCTGGCCTGGTCTTGTCCCTTCTGTGGTCCTCTGGGTGTCCAGCTGAGGACCTGGCCTGCCCTGGAGCACAGTGGGCATTTCCTAAATCAAATGGACAAATGGATTGACTTGCCTTTTGCTAAGAGCGCCTACCTTCGGGGTGTGGAAGTAGAGACAGGAGAGAAGCCCAGGATGCTGCTCAGAACAGCCCATGGCTCAGACTTCCTCCTGCAAGATGGACAGACAGGCAGAAGAGTCCTCTCCTTGTCTGCCATCCGCATGGCATGCTGTGAAGAGCCTGTGAGAACCTGCCCATCACCATGAGAAGTGCAACACCAACCTCAGGTGGAAGGCAGGGTCGAGGGATGGTCGGAGCTTTACCCTGTCACCAGGCTGCCAGGAGTGAGGCTGGCTCTGCTGCCGATTGTTGTCCAACCTGGGGCCAGTGACTGAGTCCTCATGCCCCGGACTCCTTATCCGCCACGGGGGCTCTTGTGAGGATTAAACAAATAAACTTACTTACATAAAACCACTCAGGCAGGGAAGTGTGCTGTGCTCCAAAGTTTGGGACCCTTACCCTGATTCCAGATTTCTTACGTTACCAGTCTTTAAAACATAATATTGATGGCTGGGCGTGGTGGCTCACGCCTGTAATCCCAGCACTTTGGGAGGCCAAGGCAGGCGGATCATGAGGTCAGGAGATCGAGACCATCCTGGCTAACATGGTGAAACCCTGTCTCTACTAAAAATACAAAAAATTAGCCGGGCATGATGGCGGGTGCCTGTAGTCCCAGCTACTCGGGAGGCTGAGGCAGGAGAATGGTGTGAACCCCGGGGGGCCGAGCCTGCAGTGAGCCGAGAGCGCGCCACTGGACCCCAGCCTGGGCAACAGTGAGACTCCATCTCAAAAAACAAAACAAAACAAAACAAAACATAATATTGACTTCTTAAAAAAATCAACTTTTATTTTAGATCCAGGGGTTACATTTGCAGGTTCATTACATGGGTATATTGTGTGATGCTGAGGTTGGAGGTACAAATGGCCCCAGCACCCAGGTAGTGAGCACAGTGCCCAATAGGTAGTTTTTCAGCCTTTGCCACCTCCCTTCTCTAGTAGTGCCCAGTGTTGATTGTTGCCATCTTTATGCCCATGAGTACCCAATGTTTAGCTCCCACTTATAAGTGAGAATATACGGTATTTGGTTTTTTGTTCCTGTGTTAATTCTTTCAGGATTATGACCTTCAGCTGCATCCGTGTTGCTACAAAGGACATTATTTTATTCTTTTTTTTGTGACTGTGTAGTATTCCATGGTGTATATAGACCACATTTTCTGCATCCAATCCATTGTTGATGGGTACCTAGGTTGATTCCATGTCTTTGCTGTTGGAAATTGTGCTGTGATGAACATATGAATGCATATGTCTTTTTGATAGAATGATCTATATTCCTTTGTGAATATATCCAGTAATGGGATTGCTAGGTTGAATGGTAGCTCTGTTTTAAGTTATTTGAGAAATCGTCAGACTGCTTTCCACAGTGGCTGCACTAATTTACATTCCCACCAAGAATGCATGGCCTTTTCTCTGCAGCCTCTCCAGCATCTGCTATTTTTTGATTTTTTCATTATAGCCATTCTGACTGGTGTGAGATTGTTTTGATTTTCATTTCTCTGATGATTAATGATGTTGAATATTTTTTCATATAAAACATAAAACTGACTTTGAAGGGCAGTCCTGCCCCATCCCACAAATGGCATTCCTTGTGGGACACAGGAATGGGACATGCTGTGGTCTATTTGCAGAAACTTTACAAATGAGTCTGGTTAGTTAGTAGGATTTGCCCATCATCAGAGTAAAGTCACTCAGGAGCTTAAGGCAAAACAAAACAAACAAAGACAAAACAACACACACAATCCCAAGCTCTAATTTATTTTTTATTTGTTTGTTTTGTTTTGTTTTCTTTTGAGACGGAGTCTCGCTCTGTCACCCAGGCTGGAGTGCAGTGGCGTGATCTCAGCTCACTGCAAGCTCTGCCTCCCGGGTTCATGCCATTCTTCTGCCTCAGCCTCCCGAGTAGCTGGGACTACAGGCGCCCGCCACCATGCCTGGCTAATTTTTTTGTATTTTTAGTAGACACAGGGTTTCACCGTGTTAGCCAGGATGGTCTCAATCTCCTGACCTCGTGATCCGCCTGCCTCAGCCTTCCAAAGTGCTGGGATTACAGGCGTGAGCCACCACACCAGGCCTAATTTATTTTTTAAAATATTTTATTTAGGTCAAAAATTCCATTTCAGGGCCGGGCATGGTGGCTTATGCCTGTAATCCCAGCACTTTAGGAGGCCGAGGCAGGCAGATCACCTGAGGTCAGGAGTCCGAGACCAGCGTGGCCAAAATAGTGAAACCCATCTCTACTAAAAATACAAAAATTAGCCAGGTGTAAAGGCGGGTGCCTGTAATCCCAGCTACTTAGGAGGCTGAGGCAGGATAATTGCTTGAACCTGGGAGGCAGAGGTTGCAGTGAGCCAAGATCGCGCCACTGTACTCCAGCCTGGATGACAAGAGTGAAACCCCATCTCAAAAAAAAAAAAAAAAATGTGCATTTCAGAATAATGGCACTTTTCCCTCAACATCTTTGCAGATTTCAGACTATGGTGCAGTCCTCCAGGTAGGTGGGTTGTTGCTGAGTTGTCATCATGTATTTTTATCAATCAGTCAGTACACAACTGTTTGCTGTGCAAGAACCTACTGTGTACTTAGCATTGTGTTCGGACTGTGGAACACCAGGGAGTGGACGCGTGCTCACACCCTTCAGAGACACATAGTGTGACTCTCACTCCTGAAATGAAACCGGGCATGCTTGGTGCCAAGTGTATGACACTGTTGGGCATTTAGGCCAAATGAGAACTGAGGGGGCCCAGAGTTCATCAGGCACCTCTGTAGTAGGAATGCTGCTCACAGGAGGGGGCCTGCAGGCTTTGTCAATACAGACAGAGCAGGAGGACATTCCACAACCGTGAAACATCGTAATCGTGGCTAACAGACGTGTAGTGCTTACTTTGTGCTTTGCCCTGTTGGAAGAGCTTCTCATATCTAAGCTCAGTTAAATGTCACTACAGCCCCATGAGAGAGCTACTTTTATGATTCTCACGTTACAGAGGAGGACACTGAGTGTTTCAATGATTTGCCTAGGTTCACACAGCATGTAAGTAGCAGAGCCAGGATCAAACCAAGACTTTGATAAACTCTTTCTTCTCTTTTGTTCAATTTTTTCCCCCTATTCCTTTTATACTTGCTCTGGACTAGAGAATTTGATAAACTCTTAACCATCCCACCAGACAGTCCCTCCTTGGATGGGGTCATCTGACTATATTCATGAATAATAAATGTAGATGATTTTAGCAAGAAAAATGTCCAAAACAATGTGAGCTGAGATGCTAAAGTGAGATGTTTGGGTGAATTGGGAAAGAACAAATATAACACATAATATGACCCTTTGGCATGAAGCTGTGGTTTGTACAGATGGAGTTAATGGAGAATGACCAGGAGCTGGAATATGTGAGAGCCAGAGTCCAGGAACAGTGTTCATAATAAACGCCATTTACCAGGTACCCAGGACTGCGCTGGGTGCAGGCATATGTCTTATCTCACTCCATCCTCAGAAGTGTCACCCCAAGGGAGAAATAATCCCCTCATTTTGTTGATGAGGAAACTGAGGCTCAGTGAGATGAGGGGCTAGGATTTGAACTCCTTTCCATCTGGCTTCCATGCCAAGCCCTTTCCAGCTGTCATGGGCTGATTTGTATCTCCTCTCCCCAGCTCATGTGTTGCAGTCCTAACCACGCTCGGTGCCTCAGAATGTAACTGTATTTGGAGATAGGGTTTTAAAAGAGGTAATTAAGTTAAAGTGAGGTTATTAGAGTGGACCCTAATCCAATAGGCTGATATCCTTATAAGAAGAAGAGATTAGGACAGAGACACGCACAGAGGAAAGAACAGGTGAAGGCAGGGAGAAGACGGCCATCTATGGGCCAAGAAGAGAGGCCTCAAAATAAACTGATTCTGCAGATACCTTGATCTTGGACTTCTTGCTGGCAGAACTGCAACGAAATAAAGTTTTGCTATTTCAGTCATTCTGTCCGTGGGTCTTTGTGATGGAAGCCCTGGAAAGCCAACATGCCACCCTATTACGTTGCCTCCCAGCAATTCCAGGTCTTAGATAGTAAGTGGCACGCTGCACTGGTACTTCAAGGCCTGGATCTACCATCTCAGATTTAAGATGACACAGGGCTCCCCTGCGTTGGAAGCTTAGCACATCTGGGCCACGCACCACCTTCTGCCTTGCCTTGGGAATGAACTTCTAGTACACGCAGAATAGGTGAGTGTGTGAGAAAGTCCCATAGAAGGCTTCCCAGGTGGGCACAGGGACCGAGGGAACTGGAGGCAGTGAGAGGAGCTGCGATGTAGGGGTCAGTGCTCTGTGGGGGTCTTCAGGACTCTGTGATGCCATCTACTCTTACAGCCCACAGCAAAGGGGAAAGGTGCTTGGTTTATTATATGCTTACAAGCCAGAAGGCCATGGGCTCAGAGGACTGCAGAGAATAGAACCTAAAGACTCCATCTGACACTCCTGTCTTCTAGGACTAGGGAGAAGCTGAACATGCTCTGTCTTGGCAAAGCCAGGGCAGACCCCAGTATGGGGCTCCATTCTGAGCCCTCACTGTGTGTGGAATAGGTCATGCCTGCATCCACCAGAGGATGAATAGAGGCTGGAAGCAAGCAGGTCAGCTGAGGAACCAGGATGGAAATGGGGCTGCACCATCTCCATGGGGGAACGGGTGATGACCTGGATTCTGACTTCTTCCAGCTCCAAGTCAATTATTCATGCAGCAGACAGTCTTTGTGTTGGGAAGTCAGGCTTCAGCACATGCCCTTTGGAAAAAAGCATCTACTTGGCATTTCAGGCCTTTTATCATTTCCCCCAATCTTTCCTAATCTTACTCTTTCCCCTTTCCCTGCATATCCTGTGCTCCTGCCACATTGTCCTGCTTACCATCCCTCCATCACACCTTTTCATTTACTCATTCTTGAATTCATTGATTTATTTTAAAACATTTTTTTATTGAGCACCTACTATGTGCTGTGCTAGAGGAGCTGGGAACTCAGAATCGAGCAGGACTTGGTCCATGCCCTTGATAGGTTTTGGTCTAGAAAGGAAGGCAGACCTGTGTGTTCACCCTGTTGAGCACGCAATACCAGGGTGCTGTGTTTTATCAGAAAGTGCTGAGGCTATGAAAGGGTCTAAATGGCTTCCCAGGCTAGGGGCAGGGCACCAGAGAAGGCTCCTGTAAGACATATGGTAGAGTTGGTCAGATGAAGAAGTAGAGAGAGAACATTCCACAGAGAAGATCAGCACACACAAAGGCCAAGGGTCAGAGGGCCCTTGGTGCAGTTGAAGAACTGAGTGGCCACCACTTGCAGTCTGAGTCATACCCTAGAGCTGTGGGAAGCCCGTGGGCTTGTTTTGTGTTCGGCCAGTGTTGATACATCACTATTCATGGAGCTCTCTCTTTTCTCTTTACCTATGGCCCTTACCATCATGGAGCTTTTAGTCTGGAGCAGGGGTTGGCAAACCTTTTTTGTAAAGGGCCAGGTCATAACTGTCTTAAGCTTCGCAGACCATATAGTCTCTGTTGCAACTCCTCAACTCTCCCATTGTCGTGTAAAAACAGCCACAGGCAATATGTAAATGAATGAGTGTGGCTGTGTGCCAGTAAAACTTTATTTACAGAAGCTGGTGGTGCGTTGGATTTGGCTCCTGGGCTATGACTTCTGATCTAGAAGAAAAGATAGACCTTGAACAAATCTTGATAACCTGGTGGCAGCTCTCAGCAATGATTTTTCTTCCACTTTCTGGACCACAGTGCAGAGGGTTGAGTTACTCTGCAGTTCATGAAACATTACCTCATTGATTCATGCCAGACTCCTCTTCTCATTTATCCACTCAGTTTAAATTCCCATCCCATCCCCCTCTTCTCACAGGCAACTGCTCCAGCGCATCTGCTTTGTATCCTTGAAATTACATGCATCTCTCTAAAGCACGTTGCCTTGTGTGATGTATTCTAAACTTACATAAATGATATTGTGCTATCAACTGTTCTGTTTCTTACTTTTTCCCCATTCAGCATTGTGTTTTTAAAATCTAAGCTGTGCATACATCTGGTTAATTGTTTCCAAATGCTGCAAAAAATTTCACATTGTACATCACTAAGTTTTCCTTACTCATTTCTCTGGTGATAGCCACTGAGTTTGCTGCTAGATCCCCCCAACTCCTGCTCACTACAAGCATCCTCCTGAGTTTCCTGTGTGGATGCTGCACCCCACTGGCTTTCCCCCATGGCATGCCCCCTTGTTGTAACATTTGTCCACTGGATGGGATCTGGTAAGCCTGGTGCTCAGTAGAGCCAATAGTATCGGGTGAATGAATTAGTTTTCCTGGAAAGGACTCTGCCAGCTTCCTTTCTGTCTGTCAAACAGTCTAGTAGAACACTTGGTATGTCTTGGTTGTCCCCAAACAGCAGATTTAGCCCCCACCGTGGCAGCACCTGTTCTGTGGGGCATCTTTTCCCTGGCAAAGTGCTTTCCCATTATTGCTTCTTATGTAGTAACTGACTGTTAGGTGGGCTGATTCTTTTTCATATTGCAAACTTGGGGAGTATGATGGCTAATTTTGTATGTCAGTGTGGCTAGGCTACGGTGCCCATTTGTTTGGTCAAATGCCAGTCTAGATGTCACTGTAAAGGCTTTTTTTTTTTTTTTTTAGATTAACATTGAAGTCAGTAGATTCTGAATAAACATATTATCCTCCAGGTCTTAAGATAAAAGACTGAGGTCCCTCGAAGATGAAGAAACCCTCATGAAGATGAATCCCAAGGTGGATTCAATTCCAGCTGTCTTTGGACTCAAGACTGCAACATCAACACTTCCCAGGGTCTCCAGCCTACCCGCCTCTCCTGCAAATTTCAGATTTGCCAGTATCCACAATCATGAGCAATTCCTTAAAGTAAATATTTCTCTGTTTCTTTTTGGATATGTATAGGTTGTGTTTCTCTGGAGAATCCTGATTGATACATGAAGGGTCAAGATAAGTCTACTCCAGGGTAAGATCTTTCTCATGATATTTAAGACTTGAAAGGGACTTCAGGAGACTCTGTCTGTGACAGCATCTAGGAGTGACTCCCAGCAGGTGCCACCCTACACAGACGTGGGAAGTGCCAGCTGATGTTCCTCAAATCTGAGTTGAATCAGTGGGCTTTAAACTCAATGAAGACCCACATCATTTCTTTCCTCCATCTGACTTTAGAATGTAAAATCCCTCCAATGGATTCAGGGACCAAGCCTCACTTAAGCCTTGATCATTATGAACCACTTGTCAGGCTAAGCTTAGCCACCCTACAAGGATCACAGCAGCAAGCCACATAGTGCTTTATTGCATGGCCTCTCAGAGCACACAGCACCATACAATGGTTCCAAGGGGGAAGGCAGTCTGCCATCTGATCCCTGTTATTTTTCCAATTTATGCAACACCTGTTACTGGGTCCCAGGCACTCAGTAAAGTGCTTTTAATTTTCTCAACAACCTTGCAAAGGCAGCCCCCTTAGTTCCATTTTATAGATGAGGAGATGGAGCCGGTGTTGTTAAGTCACTTGTTTGGAGCATTCAGAGGTGGGTAGTGAAGGCGGATTCAAGCCCAGGTTTGGGTTGTGAGGCCTATGATCAGCTCATTGTGCCTCGACTTTTATTCATTCATCCATCCATCTATCCACCTACCCACCCCACCCACCCCGCCATCTATCCATCCATCATCCATCCATCCATCCATCCATCCATCCATCCATCCATCCATCCTCTCTTCAGTGCCAGGGTATGTTCTAGGAGTGGGAGGATCTGGAATAAGATATTTCCTTTTTCTTCAAGAGGCTCACAGGCACATTGAACAATAATGGGATGGTGAGACAGTCCTGACTTGGGGGTATGGGCAAAATGAGCGTAGAAGTGAAGACACTATTCTTTCCTGGGGTTGTTGCAGGAGGCTGGTAGTTTCAGTGGGAGAGTGTGGCAGAGCTCCCAGCCCTATATGTATACAGGGGGCCATTGGTGGCATTGGAGGAGGGGCTGCCCAGGTGGAGTGGGGACCCCAGAAGCAGCAAGGACATTGCAAGAAGAGGGAAGAGTATGTGCAGAGGCTGTTTGGAGAGCTGGTCACTGGGCTGGGGTGGGTGAGCAGAGCCTGTGCTCAGGGATTAGGTGGATGAGGCTGGAAATGCAGGCAAAGGAAAGAGCTGGAAGGCTGTGCTGAGTGTCTTGGACTCAGCCATGATCCTGGGGATCACCTGGGGCTTTTGTTGTGGGCCAAGACAAGGGTGAGGCAAGTGAGACACTCATTTTAGGTGCAAATTTTAAGGAGAAGCCAAAAAAACTCAGTTATCAAGATAAATGATATCAAAAATCAGTGCAAAAATGTCCGTGATGAGCAAGGGAGCGAAGAAACTTTGAAATGAGGACAGGAGTTGACCCTGCACTTGGATGGCTCACCTTGCTCATCTCAACCTAAACCTGGCCCTGCTTTTGTTAAAGACCCAGATTCCTGGTTCTCCCCATGGACCTGCTGGCTCAGGCTCTGCAGAGGAGAGGCCCTGTTATTTCCTAGTGCCCTGGGTGATCCTCACAGTGGTGTTTCTTCTTTCTAAACTGGTTCGTGGTTAACAACCACCTATGGACACTCAGTAAAAACAGAGATTCTTGAGTCACTCCCGGACCTTTTGCATCCGAATCTGCTGTAAAGCAGCCCAGAAGGCTGGAGATTGAGCACGGGCCTAGGGAGCTTCACACTGTCTGGGCAAGAGGGCAGGCAGTGGGGAATGAAGAGGAGGCTTTTAGGCTGATGGGTCTTGCTTTGGTTGGCCCAGATATGGGTGCCATTCTGGTTAAGTTTTCCCACTTTTCAATTTCCAAATGGGAAAATATCCTGGTTGTTAAAGACTGCACACTGCACCCCTACAGTAGGTATTCTAAGAGACTGCTTACACAGAAAGCCCCAACTCCTGGCTCAACTTTCAAGGCCTTGCACGTGTGGCCCTCCCTCTCTTTCCAACAGGCTGTCGGCCCAGGAGCCTGATCATTGTTTCCATCAGGGCTTTCTGCTTGAAGTCTCTTCCCAGGCAGGTCCCCCTGCTAAAGCACCTCGCCATCTCCCCTCTACTACTCTCAATGCTGCTCCATCCTTAAGGCTCAGCTGGGCCCTTCCTCCCCAGGAAGCCCCTCCACCCCCCAGAATGCCACTGCCATGGCGACTGTTCTGTCTTCTGAAGTCTCCACCTCTCCCTCTGGCAAGAACTGTTCTGTCTCTGCTTTCACATGTTCTTGTGTCTTTGTCCTACCCTCGAAGCTTCCTCTGGTTCTTCTGCCTTCCAGGGGTGCTCCTCTAGAAGCAGCGGGGCACTCCCCAAGTTTCATGGCTGCAGAGTCCGAAAACTTGGCTCGAAGTCTTGGCTCTACCTCTTCTGGTGACCTTGGACACATCCTCTGCCCTTTGGTTTCTTGGCACAAGACCTAGCTACCTCAGTGGGGGTGTGAGAGCCGGAGGAGATGGTGTCACTTGCAGGGGGAAGTGCATGATGCTAATGAGGTCATTACCATTCCTAAGTTAGAAGCCCGCAAGCATTTGCCAAGGGCAGGGCGGGCATCTCAGGACTCCATCTTCCCCTCCTCGTGGACAGCAGTTCCGTGAGCCCCAACTCACTGGCTGGGGACTTGCCTCCCAAACCAGCACCTTGTCCTCTTCAGCAGGAGGTCGAGGGGGTGATTCTAGCCATCCATTCTTTCCACGCATAGGGCAAACTTAGGGTGGAAATGTTTTGAAAGGGCTTGTTGATAGCTTACTTTATTCTACAATCAGAAATTTTACAAAGATTCAAAGGGAGGTAGAGAAAGTTCATTTTAAATCATCTTTGATTCAGTTTTTAGGATTCCAAGAGCTTCTGGAAAGCAGGCTTTTATGGAAGGGCACTTGGAAGGAGGTGTGTGTTTTAAATTGCTCTGCAACATGAACATTTTTCAAAGAGACACAGTTCTCTCTTCAAGTGCCACACTAGGAGAAACAAATGCTGTCTGAGTCAGGTGCTCTGTCCTAGGGGCATGGGAGGTGCTGGGAGGCCCAGGATGGAATGGGGGAGCCGGGACCCAGATCCGATCCTCTTGTGTGTTCCGGTACTGGATGCTGGTGTTGGCTGAACAGACCCCGCTCGTGGTTTCATCTCGGTAAAGACAGAGTAAGGGGGGCTTGTTTCTTTGTGTAGAGAGCCTGCTGGTGAGTACGAATGGAAAACTCAATTATCAGTGAGGTTAGGGGCAGGGTGAGAGGTCAGGGCCGAATGCCCGCGCTTCCTCTGGGTGCTGAGAGAGCTGCTCCTGTCTGCACTGCTTGGGAGGAGGATGCATTGATCAGGGTCAAAGGTTGTGTGTCATCAAAGGCGGTCCAGGAATAAAGGGAGCCCTTCCCAGGGATTCTAGGATGGCCTGTGGAAACCCAAGGCAATTCATGCTCAGATGTGCCTCATACCCAACAAGTCTAGAATTCTTATTACAAAATTCACAAGACAATGTTGCTTTATCTTAGGATAGCTTTCAAAGACTTAGGACTTGAAGGTGGAGAGTTTGGAAACACTCTCCACCTATCCTCCTTAGCCAAGAATTCTCCCCCTCTGGGGCAGAGGATACACATATCTTCCTGTTTTGAGAAAAAAAACAATTCATTAAAAAGTTCTTTGTATAAGTCTGGACACCCCAAAGATAGGACCCTAGCTGCCCTTGTTTCACACTTATCTTTTCCCATGGGAATATTTCCTTTGTAGACAAAAAACCGCACACACAGTAACTTGAGAATTGGAAGTTAAATTTGAACAATAACATGGCTAAAGGATTGTGTAGAAAAACCATAAGGATGGGAAGAAAAAAAGAAAGACAATCTACCAAAAGACAGAGAGGTAAAAAGAAAGACAGAAATTTAGAGGGAAGGAAAGAAAGTTTATGTGTGAACCCAGAAGAAAAAAAAAGTACCACACGGGCAGATGCAGCCAACTATCATCTGCTGATTTAAAATATGACAAACATTCCCAATTGCAAGATTCTGAACTAGAGGGGAGAAACGAGTTTTCCAGCAGATATATATTTTTCAATAATCATTTCTTGTTTTTTACAGTGAAGTGCAAAAAATGAACAAGGAGGCCCAATGATGCATCTGCTTAACTTTTCAGTTGTCAACGCAAATTAAGCACAAAGAGGACAGAGTTGATGATGTATCAGGAACATTTTTTACTTCCAGAGCAGGTCTGAGTCCCAGCGGAAGACTGAGGCCAACTGAGCCAGAGGCACCACTTCAATAGGTCACTGGTCTCTGCAGGGGAATTAAAAGGTATAAGAGTTCTGCCTGCATAGATGCTATTTGTGACTTGGATGTTTTCTTTCTAATACAAATGCATCAAACTGTTCATAGGAATCTAGCTATATGTAAGAAGTCTGGATTATCTGCCTGAGAGAACTGGCCAGTATCTCACCCATGAGCACCAGAACCCATTTCTAGATTACTAAGAAATGAGCACAAGAACACTGTGTATAAGGCACTGTGTTCCCAGACCTTTCTAAATTTTACTTAATGCAGGTTAACTTCATCAACCCTGGTGAACATGCCACCTCCTCTAGGAAGCCTTCCCCGTTTGCCCTGTCTCAGAGACACTTGACTCCATGGGCTTCTCTGCAATTCTGTTCTGTGTAGGACTGCCTAGTGCCTAGCCTTCTTGTGATATTCCTTGCTTATGTCTTGTCTCCGCATTTGATTTGGAGGGTCCTGGGCAGGGACCACTGGGCTGGGCTATGGTAGGTCCCCTGTAAAGACCTGTTGAATAATTAGAAAAGACAGTGGCCCCATCTGGGTGAATCCTGAATTTAATCAATTTCCTGGATCCTTGTTTATCTTGCAAGTAGGATAAGAATGTCATTGAAATCCTATCATGTAGTCATGGAAGAGCTAATATAGTCAGTGTACTACTACTCACTAAGCATACTGTTTAGCTCTGCGGTGTTTTGTTTTGTTTTGATAACAAGGCTGTCTCGATGAAAGAAGCAGGGCATTGTTTAACATTCTAATGCAGGCTCCTTATTTCACGACATACTGGTAGTTAACACTTGGAGTCGCAGTGAAATAAAACATCTAGGCCAGTGCCGTGGCTCACGTCTGTAATCCCAGCACTTTCGGAGGTTGAGGCAGGTGGAGCACTTGAGGTCAGGAGTTTGAACCAGCTTGGCCAACATGGTGAAACCCTGTCTTTACTAAAAATACAAAAATTAGCCTGGCGTGGTGATGCGTGCCTGTAGTCCCAGGTACTCGGGAGGCTGAGGCAGGCGAATCGCTTGAACCCGGAAGGTGGAGATTGCAGTGAGCCAAGATGGCACCACTGCACTCCAGCCTGGGTGACAGAGCAAGACTCTGTCTCAAAAAAATTAAGAAAACAGAAATAAAACATATAGCCTCACCCTCTTCATTTGACATATGTGGGCTTTGAGGCTGATAGAGAGGTAACTTGTCCATGATTACACAGCAAGAAATAGAGCTGCAGTTGGTACCACGGCCTCATAACACTGGGTCTATAATAATAATAAAACACCACCAGTGTCAATGCGTGTAAATTTCACACCCCTTATCACACTGCATGTACAAAGTAGTGCTGAGACTTGGCATGGCAGGCATTAGTCTCTCCAAGAGGAAACAGGCTCTAAAGATCCATCCAAATGCATAGAGTGCAGAAGTGGTGAAAAGAGGACATTAGGACATCCCAGCCCTGCCCACGTTCAGAGCTTGTTCCAACACATTAGTCTTCAGATTAGCTCACTATTTTAGCCCTACATTCTCCAGCAATGGCCTGAGAGGTGTAGGTACATACTGAATGTCCAGGCCTTGTTAAAGATAACTGCAGGACAGGTTGGGCATGATGGCTCATGCCTGTAATCCCAGCACTTTGGGAGGCTGAGGCGGGTGGATCACGAGGTCAGGAGTTTGAGACCAGCCTGACCAACATGGTAAAACCCCATCTCTACTAAAAATACAAAAATTAGCCAGGTGTGGTGGGGGGCACCTGTAATCCCAGCTACTCAGGAGGCTGAGGCAGGAGAATCACTTGAACCCGGGAGGCGGAGGTTGCAGTGAGCCAAGATCGTGCCATTGCACTCCAGCCCGGGCAACAGAGCGAGACTTCATCTCAAAAAATAAAATAAAATAAAAAATAAAAGATAACTGCATGATGAATACACAAGTGCTACGTTTAGAAATTGAAATGCTCCGAGTTTTTAGCAGTTTCATCTGTAATAGAACTCAGTTTCTAAGAGGCTCTACACCTGTGTCTTCTGGTAACATACCTACTAGCTATCTCAAATCTGTTTTTGAACAAAGTATGGGAAAGATAATACCTCAAAATGAGCCTTGATTTACACAGCAGCAGGCAAGTTCTCTGATAGAAAATACTTTGTAAATCACGAACCTCATGCAAATGCTAGGTATTACTTATATTTTGAAGCCTGGAACAATGAGATGTTTGACATTTTTCAATTAGAAGTATGGAACTGAGATACTTGTCCGCTGAAAACATAACACAACCCATAAAATCGTATTTTTTCTTTTAATTTTCTTTTTTTTTTTTTTTTTGAGACAGAGTCTCACTCTGTCACCCAGGCTTGAGTGTAGTGGCACAATCTCGGCTCACTGCAACCTCTGACTCCCAGGTTCAACTGATTTTCCTGCCTCAGCCCCCAGAGTAGCTGGGATTACAGGTGCCTGCCACCATGCCCGGCTAATTTTTGTACTTTTAGTAGAGATGGGTTTTCACCATGTTGCCCAGGCTGGTCTCAAACTCTTGAACTCAAGTAATCTGCCTGCCTCAGCCTCCCAAAGTGGTGGGATTACAGGCATGAGCCACTGCATCTGGCCTAAGTTTCATTTTTAACAACACAAATTAGTTCAATCAAATATCTTAAATCTTAAAATGAAATCCTTTTGAACAGAAAACAAAATACCACGTGTTCTCACTTATAAGTGGGAGCTAAACATTGGATACTCATGGACATAAAGATGGGAACTATAGACACTGGGGACTGCTACAGCAGTGAGAAAAGGAGGAGTGGAGGAGGCAAGGGCTGAAAAACTATTGGAGACTATGCTTAGTACCTGGGTGGCAGGATCAATTGTATCTCAAACCTCAGCATCACACAATATACCCAGGTAAGAAACCTGCACATATACCCTAAGAATCTACAATAAAAGCAGAAATTAGTAAACATAAAATAAATGTAAAAAAATAAGAAATACTTTAAGCAAAGCAAGCCACACACAGGAACCAAGAGGATCCTTACAAAGATTGCTTCTTCCTCTGGAGCAGACACCCACCAAGCCGACAGCCACAAGTAAGTTTCCTTGCAATTTTAAAAGCCAACGATTTGCCACACTTTTGTAGACCTCACATAAGCTCTTCATTGCACGTGGGAAACCTATGAACACTTTATTTCTGCTCACAACTTCCTGTCTGGATGTTGGCATTCAGGGGGCCTGGGAAGGGGTTTGTGGCTGCAGGGCCCCCCATGCTCTGTGGCTGCCAAATAAGGCCTCGTTTGTTACAATGAAGTGAATCAAGCTGGCCGATAGGCCTAAGTTCCCTTTTCTTTTTTTCCCCAGGAGAAGTTAGACTCCTCAAGTGTGGGGTCTAGATTTGCTGGAAGGATGCTTAGCTAAACGTAGTCCACAGAGAAGTATGGGGAAGATCTTTGTTTTCTAGACCTGTGACTTTTCTAATTTAAGTGGCTAACATATGATCTTTTTAAGGAAAGAGGTCTTTACACCAGCTTGGACTGCAGCGGAAAACTGGGAATTCCTTGGCAGAAAATCTCTATTCAATTTATTTTTATTTTTTATTTAGAGACAAGTTCCCAGCCTGACCAACACAGTGAAACCCCATCTCTACTAAAAATAGAGAAATTAGCCACGCGTGGTGGCACACGCCTGTAATCCCAGCTACTCAGGAGGCTGAGGCAGGAGAATCGCTTGAACCCAGGAGGCAGAGGTTGCAGTGAGCTGAGATCTTGCCACTACACTCCAGCCTGGGCGACAGAGCAAGGCTCCATCTCAAAAAAAAAAAAAAAAAAGAAAAGAGACAAGGTCTTGCCCTGTCGCCCAGGCTGGAGTGCTGTGGTGCAATCTCGGCTCACTGCAGCCTCCATCTTGCAGGATTAGGTGATCCTCTTACCTCAGCCTCCAGAGTAGGCATGCACCACCAGGTCTGGCTATTTTTTTTTTTTTTTTGTATTTTTTGTAGAGATGGGGTTTTGCCATGTTGCCCAGGCTGGTCTTGAACTCCTGGCCTCAAGCAATCCACCTGCCTTAGCCTCCCAAAGTGCTGGGATTATGGGTGTTCGTCACTGCGCCCGGCTTCTATTTTAATTTTTTTTTTTTGAGACGGAGTTTCACTTTCGTTGCCTAGGCTAGAGTGCAATGGCGTGATCTTGGCTCACCACAACCTCTGCCTCCCAGGTTCAATTTATTCTCCTGCCTCCGGCTCCTGAGTAGCTGAGATTACAGGCATGCACCACCAAGCCTGGCTAATTTTGTGTTTTTAGTAGAGATGGAGTTTCTCCATGTTGGTTAGACTGGTCTCGAACTATTGACCTCAGGTAATCTGCCCCTCTCAGCCTCCCAAAGTGCCAGGTTTACAGGCATGAGCTACCATGCCTGGCCTTCTAATTATAACACTACTTTGCAAATTCAACTCACACGTTTTCAGAAAGATTTCAAAGTCTGCTGCCTCTGGGATGAAATGGAAACTCCTAGGCTGCGTCTGAGTGACAGCAGCATAGCGTGGCCATAGGCAGAAGAGCCAGGCTGTGGAGGTGGCTGGAATTTGGTCCCAACCTTGACCAGGTACACCCTGGGTCTGAGTGACAACAGCATAGCGTGGCCATAGGCAGAAGAACCAGGCTGTGGAGGTGGCTGGAATTTGGTCCCAACCTTGACCAGGTACACCTTAACAGTGAACCAGGAAGGCTGCCTTACTTCCTGGAGGCTCAAGGTCTTGATATCTGAGATGGGGCCAATGCTAACATCTAAACTCTTAAAGTTATTGTGAAGATTAAAAGAGATAATGAATGTCTCTTACCCCCAAACACTGATGACCTCATCCCTCACCCCCTTTTCCTCTTTTTAATTATCTTTCCTGACTTTTTATTGCTTCTTAATTCATTGAGGTCATACTCAGAGGAAGGCCCTAGACACAAGTGGACCCTGTTGAATTCCATGAGTTTCCAGTCCTCAAGGAGAACATCTCCTGGGGCAAACGCACAAGTGAATGTAAGGATGGGGTACACAGGCTGTCCACAGGCTCGGAGGAGGACCAACTAACCTGGCAGTTCCCACTGTCCTTCTGGGCCTAGGTGACTCCTTTCCTAGCTTTATGTCTACAGTTTTATTCATACCTATTGTTCTTCTTGCAAGGAATATCCTTCAGGCATTTGGAGGAAAATGGGTGTGTACACAAAGAGAGGGAGAGAGAGAGAGACACACACACTAATCCTCTGTTCCCTGACCACCCGGGGCTCCAAGGAGAAATGGAATAGGACATGGCAGACACTGTCCTTCCACTCCTGGAAGCACATGACAGTTGTCCAGAGAGTGAGTCAAGAGCCATTCGTGGGTGACAACAAAGGACTCCAGTGCAGGGAAGAAAGGCAGGCAGGAGAGTTCTTATGATATGTGGGTCACTTCACGGTCAAGGCATCTGAAGGGAAGAGGATTCAGCTGGGTTTGTGTACAGAAAGGAGGTTCCAAAAGGCTAGTGCTGGTGAATCCTCAACCCCTCCTTTGGGTCTTTAGAGGGCCCCGGAAGTGGCTACCTAGGTATTGGGCAGACAGGGTCCTCAGCCGGTCCTGGCCCCACCAAGGTGAGCCGCGGGGGCTGTGGCCAGGATTCGGGAGCCTTCTCTCCAGTCAGCCTTTTGGGCATTCAAGGGCTGAAGCAGCAGCGGGGCAGGCCGCGCCCAGTGGATACGGCTTATCAAGTGCCCGGCCCCCATCTCTCCTGAGCACAAAAGCCTCTTGTGTGGCTGAGTGCAGAGAGCAGACACAGGCCATCCTCTCTTCTCTTTGTCATTAACGTAATCTATTTGATCTTGAGGGTGGTTTTGTTTCAGTCTCTCAAGGGGTGAGGGGGACAGAGGGTGACATTTCTTCTGACTTTGAAAAGCAGAATGAAAGGGTTAAGCAGGAAAATTAAGCCCTGGAAAAAGATGAATCTGGGATCCTCTCTACCTTGTCAGAAAGGAATTTATGCTCAGACCTACAGGAAATTCACCTATTCTTTGGAAAGAAAGTGATTTTGTTATCATTATCGCTACTACTAATATGATTATACTTGTTTACATTTATTTATGTACATCTTACCTCTTTTTCAAAAGGATTTTAACATACCAATAAAACAGGTTTACAATGATTAAATAAAGGAATGATGGTCAAGAGAAAATAAGGATAGAAGAACTAAGATGATAACAGGTAAAAAGTTAGAAGTTAACATTTCCCCTCTGAGGGCCTGGGGAATGACTAGATGTGGACGAGGACTCAGTTCTGAGCTTCCTAGCAGTCACATTAATGAGGGAAACACTCACATGGTTCACAGCATCAGCAAGAAGCAAGCTGTGTCAATAAAAGACAGCACTGTGTGGTGTATCAAAAATATGTATTATCAATAAAATCCCTCTATAGATTTGAATATTAGAAGATATGGCCCTTTGGGAACTCCCAGCTACCTCTAGAGCAGCATTTTCTGTTTGTTTGTTTTTTTGTTTTTTTTGTTTTTTTTTTTTGAGACAGAGTCTTGCTCTGTCTCTGTCGCCCAGGCTGGAGTGCAGTGGTGCGATCTCGGCTCACTGCAACCTCCACCTCCTGGGTTCAAATGATTCTCCTGAGTAGCTGGGATTACAGGTGCCTGCCTCCATGCCTGGCCAATTTTTTGTATTTTTAGTAGCGATGGGGTTTCACCATGTTGGCCAGGCTGGTCTCGAACTCCTGATCTCAAGCAACTGCCCACCTTGGCCTCCCAAAGTTCAGTGATTACAGGTGTGAGCCACCATGCCAGGCCTAGAACAACATTTTCTCTTTCTTTTTTTTTTTTTTTTTTTAAGATGGAGTTTTGCTCTTGTTGCCCAGGCTGGAGTGCAATGGCATGATCTCGGCTCACGGTAACCTCTGCCTCCTGAGTTCAAGCAATTCTCCTGCCTCAGCCTCCCGAGTAGCTGGAATTACAGGCATGCATCACCATGCCTGGCTAACTTTTTTTTATTTTTAGTAGAGATGGGTTTTCTCCATGTTGGTTAGGCTGATCTCAAACTCCTGACCTCAGGTGATCCGCCCATGTCGGCCTCCCAAAGTGCTGGGATTACAGGCGTGAGCCACCGCGCCCGACCAAACAACATTTTCTAAATTGTGTCTTCTGAAACATTGATTCTGTGAGACACTAAGAGGTATTTTTCAAAAGCAGACACTGTTGCCAGATATGCATGGCAAGTCTGACACTCTAGTCCCCTCTCCGAGATTTGCAATGTAGTCTACTGAGGACTCTGAGAAGTCTGCAGAAAAAAATACCTGTTTAATTTTGTTCAAACAATCATTTTCCAAACTCTTTTGATCACAGAGCCAGAATTTGGAGAAATCTCTAAATTCATGTGGCAAAGCTGGTTTTCCCAGGGCGCTGTCTGGGAAATGCGGCACGTTCTTTCTGGTTCCAATTTCCACACACACATACCAAACAGGTTCTATCCCTTTGGGAGAGTTATGGTGCGCCTAAGACTGCCTTGCCGTTTTCCACCTCTGCCTCCCTCAGGGGCTGGACTCCACTCAGCCAGAATGCTAGAAGCCAGCTGGGCTCTGATCTGAGGCGCCTGCACCCTGGAGAGACAGAGCAAGACCTCAGGGCCTTTGCACAGCCTTCTAAACCGAGCACCCACAAGATGAATGGATCTTTCATTTCTAATATTTATCCCCTCTCATTGCATAATACCTATGCCAACGAATTTTTGTTCTGTTTTACCAAAGACTTCCCAGTGCACCCAAGGGCTCTGGGGTGGGGGTGGGTAGTCCCACCGCATGGGTACCAGGCAATTACATTACAGCATGATAAATACAGATATCTCTGGGCTCTTGGGAGAAACAGAGCCCTCTGTTTCCAGGTAGGTAGGCTTCCTGGAGGAGTTGACACTTTAACAGAGGTTTAAAAGATTGGCACAAGCTATATGGAAGAGGAGGTGTGGGGTTGCATTTGAGGCCTGGATGAAACAAATGGTCAGAATTGGCTCTGGGTAGAACAAATGGTGGGGCAGAGGGTGAGGCTGGGGAGCAGGAGGAAGCCAGCCCCGCAGGAGGCAGCATGAGCTTCCTGTCCAGGGTCCTGAGGAAAGGCATGGAGGGACCTCCGGGGGGCATGGCAGGGCTTTCCTGTTACAGCCTCCTGGTGATGATGGACTGTGGTGTAGAAGGATGCGTGCCAGCCGTGGGCTGAGGCTGTGATCCACAGAGATGAGAACCCCACCCAGGGCAGCAGCTTTGGGGCTCACGGCAGAGCCTCGGCCCTCGGCTCCAGTGGGATAATAGGGCGACATGACAAGCTCTTCGTGCTCCCTGGAGGCTTGGTGCTCCCCCTGGCTGAACGTCAGAACAAATTAAGGGCACTTGTCTCACAAGCCCCACCTGGCCGACAGCGTCGTGGGGCCGGCTGGCAGGGGAAATGTGTCACCAGCAGCATCTTGGACCTTGGCCATTGGCCTCGGAGCAAGAAAAGCTCTCTCTGCCCTGCCTGTTTAGTGAACAATGTACAGGAGTACAAGAGACTCTATGGCAACCAAAGACCTGTGTCAGGGTCATGGTTTGAGGTTTTCTGTGCTCACTAATGTGGAAAACAGAAGCCTCATGCTACATCAGCATTGCGGCTGGTTTACATAAGCAGTCAGAGGCCGCACAGAACCAGAGGTGGAGCTGGGGCCGGGGCAGCTCCACATCTTGCATTTGCATGTTGCTAAGTGTGCATGTGTGCGTGATCTCATTTGACTTCACAATACTCTGTTACTCTGGGATTCCTTGTTATCCCCACTTTACAGACAAGGAAACTCTGTAGGTTCCAGGGAGGGGCAGGGACTTACCCAAAGTCTGATTCTAACTTCAGTGCTCTCTCGAATTGACTAGATGTGGAGGCGTCTCAGAGCTTGGTGTAGCGTGAGCTGGTGGGCAGAGTCCCCTTCCCCATCAGTGTCTCCCTGAGTCCTGATGCCAGGAGGGCAGGGCCCCCTAAGGTAGGGCACCTTGAATGCATCCTGGGCTGATTCTGGGGTCTGAGGACCAAATGGCTGGGAATGAAACAGGGACAATGAGTTGGATGTTTTCATCCAGTGCTTGGAAGCCGTCCTGGAGTTACCACTAACAGTGCTGAAGAGTGGAGAGCCTCTGGGTTCTGGAGAAACACCTGGGCCCATGCTGTCCCTTCCTCCTGAAAGCTCCTCTTCTCCTGTCCCTGCATGAGGCTTCACCCCTTCATGCTTCAGCTAGCATATCCTGTTATCTGCAAAGTGTCTTGAATCTCTCATCTGGGCTGGGTGCCTCCACTTTGTCTGCTCACTGCTCTTGGGACACCCCTTCCCCAGCGCTTATGCCACTCTCAGGTCACGGCTTCATTTATACTTTTCATTGCACGAAGACAGAGACCTCGCATGGGCCCTCGGATGTGTTCCTAGCACCTAGTATTGTGCCTGGCACACATAAGGCTCAATGAATATTTGATGAATGAACAAAGGAAGAAATGAACAAATGAAAGATTTCACTCTCCAGTGGCAGAAAAGCAGACATTAGGGCTCAGGAAAGCTTGCTCCATGGCTGGGGCAGCTGGGCTGGTGGTTCTAATTATGGGTAAATCTGAGCATTGGATCCCCTGAGCTCAACTGAGATGTGCAGTGGCTCCTGGCATCTGCCTGCCAGTAGAAGCTTGTCAGGGTTCTAAGGCAAACAGTTATTTTGTTGAATTATGCAAAGAGTCAGGTTGTTGGAATTCCATGTAGATCTCAGCCAAAGCCTAGTGATGCTTTGAGAAGATGGAAATACAAAATGGAATTCAGAAACAACTATTTTTTTAAAGTAATGTGTGTTTGCTATAGAAATTTTAGAAATGCGGGTATACACAAAGGATCAAATAAATAGGCTGGGCACAGTGGCTCACACCTGTAATCCCAGCACTTTGGGAGGCTAAGGCAGGCAGATCACTTGAGGCCAAGGAGAATGAGACCAGCCTGGCTAACACGGTGAAACCCCATCTCTACTAAAAATACAAAAAATTAGCAGGGCATGGTGGCTCCCACCTGTAATCCCAGCTACTCAGGAGGCTGAGGCAGGAGAATCTTGAACCTGGGAGGCGGAGGTTGCAGTGAGCCGAGATCACACCACTGCATTCCAGCCTGGGCAACAGACAAAGACTCCATCTCAAAAAAAAAAAAAAAAAAAAAAAGAATCTGTTAAATAAATAAAACAATTATCTCACCACCTGGTGGTATTGCACATTAGTAGCTGGGGCCACCTGTGCACTTTTCTTTGATTCCATGTGGCCCCTCCACATGGTATCTCCAGCACCATGGCTTTAGGGTAGCCAGACTCCTTCAGTGGCAGCTCAAGGCTCCAAATGTCCCGGTCCCGGTAAACAGACCCAGGTGGAAACGGAAGTCACTCAGACTCATTTTTGCCAGATTTCATTGCTGGAGGCAGTTAGATGGTTCCACCCAGGTTCGAGGAGAGGGAGCATGAATTCCATGTCTCAATGGAGGCCTACTATCCACCCCAGTATAAAGAAAGTTTACCGGATGGGATATGAAATAAATTGATGTGCTCATCTTTGGAAAAGATTACTTGTCACAATTGAATCTCAGTATTTACTATTACATTGTTAATTGAAGCCAATGTTATTTCAGTCGGGAGTTCTTCATTTTTTTTTTTTTTTTTTTTTTTTTTTTTTTTTTTTTTTTTAGACAGTGTCTCACTCTGTTGCCCAGGCTAGAGTGCAGTGATGCGATCTCGGCTCACTGCAACCTCTGCTTCCCAGGTTCAAGTGATTCTCTTGCCTTAGCCTCCTGAGTAGCTGGGATTACAGGTACACACCACTGTGCCTGGCTAATTTTTGTATTTTTAGTAGAGATGGGGTTTCACCATGTTGGCTATGCTGGTCTGGAATTCCTGACCTCATGATCTGCCTGCCTCGGCCTCCCAAAGTGCTGGGATTACAGACATGAGCCACCACGCCTGGCTGGAGTCCTTTACTGTTGCACTAAAGTCAAAAAAGAATTCTTGGCCAGACGATGTGTAAGCATCTTACATTGTATGGTGTTTCTCAGGTTCCAAAAATCTTAGCAGAACTCATTTCATTCAGGGCTTATGATTTCCTGATAGGGATCATCAACCCCATTTTACAGTGATGGAAACAAGTCTAGAAGGGAATTAACAAAGATTTCTTCGGTGTCATCAACTGATGGAGCTGGATGTAGATCTAAATAGCCTGTTTCAAACCCAGAATTCTCTCCTGTACTCCAGGTAAAGCCACTTGTTGTGGACAAAATCCACTGGGAGCCACAGTCTAGTCTTAGGAAATTGTAAAACAGATGCAGGGGGTGAAATTTCCTTTTTAATGTTTTAACTTTAGATTGGCCTTCTGCCTCTGACTCTAGAATGGTTTGTACTGAGTAAATATTAACCCATGGCTCCATGGCCAGTGTTTTATGAGCTGGTGGAATGCCCTGCAGCAGGGGCTGGGGAGAGAGGAATTGGCTGGCCCCACATTTGAAGATGGCACCTGATGCTTGGGTCAGCAAATGTCTGAAAGGCTTTGCAGCTTGCTGGGCAGCCCAGGTGGGAACTTACCTCTTGGTGAAAACATCAGGAATCTCCCAATCCCTCAGGAAACCCCGATCCCTCAGAATAGATCAGATGATGGCTGGGACTTGTATTGGTCCATTTTCACACTGCTGATAGAGACATACCCGAGACTGGGTAATTTATAAAGAAAAAGATGTTTAATGAACTCACAGTTCCACGTGGCTGGGGAGGCCTCACAATCATGTTGGAAGGCGATAGGCACGTCTTACATGGCAGCAGCAAGAGAGAATGAAAGAACCAAGCGAAAGGGATTTCCCCTTAGAAAACCATCAGATCTTGTGAGACTTATTCAGTACCATGAGAACAGCAGGGAGGAGCCTGCCCCCACGATTCAATTATCTCCCAACCCGGTCCCTCCCAATTATGAGAGCTACGATTCAAGATGAGATTTGGGTGGGGAAACAGCAAAACCATATCAGGACTCTTTAAAGACCTCCGTAGGCCTTCAGCATTCTTTTATTCTTTTGTTTGTTTGTTTTTTCTTTTTTTTGTTTTTTTTTGAGATGGAGTTTTGCTCTTGTTGCCCGGGCTGGAGTGCAATGGCATGATCTTGGCACACCGCAACCTCCACCTCCAGGGTTCAAGCAATTCACCTGCCTCAGCCTTCCAAGTAGCTGGGATTACCTGCATGTGCTACCACACTAGATAATTTTGTATTTTTATTAGAGACGGGGTTTCTCCATGTTGGTCAAGCTGGTCTCAAACTCCCAACCTCAGGTGATCCACCTGCCTCGGCCTCCCAAAGTGCTGGGATTACAGGCTTGAGCCACTGGGCCTGGCCTAGCATTCTTAGTTTTGGAGACCCTGCCCAACATCATATCAAATATGTTATGATATACTTACATCGCACATCATGTTATTTATTTATTTTTGCTTTAGAAAAAGCTTAAGCCTGGTGTGTTGGCACATACCGGTAGTCCCAGCTACTCAAGAGGCTAAAGTGGGAGGATCGTTTGAGCCCAGAAGTTGGAGGCTGCAGTGAGCTATGATTGTGCCACTGTGCTCCATCCTGGGTGACGAGAGAGACATCATCTCTATTTTTTTTTTTAAGTTTAAAAGAACTTTTGTAACTTTGCCTTTGAAATTATTTGGCTATAGATACTTTACTTTCACAGAAAGTTTTAAAAATTTTCTCAGCCTATTTGGGTACTCATGCAAAGTAATGAAATATAATCAACAAACTGTTTTTGAATGTAATGAAATTTTCATGAATGATAAATTCATCAATTCAGGAAGTGGCATATGAAAGAACTTTACATTTCTCAGACATTTGACTTACCATCCATCTGCTTTGACCTTGCAGTTTTCATTTTGTATTGCAGGGCCAATCTTTTTTTTTTTTTTTGGTAGAGTCTTTCTTTGTCACCCAGGCTGGAATGCAGTGGTGCCATCTCGGCTCACTACAACCTCCACCTCCCAGGTTCAAACAATTATCCTGCTTCAGCCTCCTGAGTAGCTGGGACTACAGGCACCCGCCACTGCGCCCAGCTAATTTTTATATTTTTAGTAGAGACGGGGTTTCACCATGTCGGCCAGGCTGGTCTCAAACTCCTGACCTCAAGTGATCTGCCTGCCTAGGCCTCCCAAAGTGCTAGGATTATAAGCGTGAGCCACCGCGCCCAGCCCAGGGCCAATTATTTTTTGTTTTCAGATCTCAAATAGTTTTGCAGGACTCTAAAGAGCTGATAGCCCTGTCCTGTAGCTCTAGGGCCTAACAGATAAGATGACTCTGATTGTAATGATGCTGGTGTTTCCTTGATATAAAGAGCCCCAAAGTCTCTATAGTTGTGTCTCCAAAGTGGCAAAATGGAAGCCACATAAAGAAATCACTCCCCATCACCAATTTTCTTTTCAAGTGTGTCGCGTACACTGCTCTGCTGCTGCTCAGTACATGGAACATACTGGGCAGGGATGATTACCAAATAATTCTGGAGGCTGATGGCTTTGAAACACCAATGAGACAGAGAACCTGATGGTGGAAAAACTCTTCCCGAGAGGAAAAAAGCCATAGATGGGACTTGCCTAAGTCTTCCTTAGGGAGTGGGAAAGAGAAGGGAGCTCACATTGCCAAAAACCCAACCCAACCCATGGTGTACTGGGGATTTTAGGAATTTCATTTGTCCCTCTGATATCTTTTCAAAGTGAAGATTCACCCGATTCTACAGAATAGACCACTGAGGCTCAGAAAGGCCAATACTTGACCCCAGTGATACAGGGACAAGATCTCGGATCTGCCTAATTCTAAGGGTCTGCTTTCTCTTCCTGCCATTGTGGATGGACAGAAGTGTGTGACATTTTTAGAGGAAATTAGCATTATGCTGTGTAGTTTGTGCTTGGAATACCAGCAGGATTAAGGAAATTGCAGGAATGATACCTTTTAGAATTTTCCATTTGCAAAAGCCACAATCCTGTAACAAACACCCCTGTAACAAAAACTCAAGATGAAAGAGCCAGAGAGAAGCAAATTAAAGGCTTGGAAAGATGCAAATCAAGTCTTTGTCTAGAGTAGTGGAGCCAAGAACCTGGTGGCTTTACTCAACAGGTATTCACTGAGCACCTACTCTGTGCAGGAGACCCTGAGAGATGATAACCTCTCAGTCTTTTTTCTTTTTTCCTTTAAATAGGGATGGGTTCTCGCTATGTTAACCAGGCTGGACTTGAACTCCTGGGCTCAAGTGATTCTTGCCAGAACTCCTGGCCTCCCAAAGTGCTGGGATTACAGGTATGAGCCACCATACTTGGCCAACCTCTCAGTCTTAAGTCCTCTGTTACATATAGACACCAAGGTGCAGTGGAGAGGGAGGCTGCAGGAGAGTTGGCCTATGACACAGAAGATTGGAATTCACAAACTTTCCACTCCCTGGCGGTGTGGCCTTAGACAAATGAGTGCATTTCTGAGCCTTAGTTAACTATTTGGTAAGATACAGGTGACCATTCTTGCTCAGTCTACCTCATGGGCCTGTAATATTCTCAAAGGTCCCTGGTAAATAGGTGTGTGGAGAATCCTCATTATCACTCCCCCTAGAGTAGGCCCTTTTAGAGGGCAGGAGTGTCTGTGTCTCTGTCTTCAGCACAGGCCTGGCAGACAGCACGTAGGCCCTTGTGAGTGTGGGAGTCAATCTCTTAAATCTTAGCTGAAATACAACATTTATCAGGATCCTCCTGCTCTGTTCACACCTTACACTTGAATCCAACCTCATGGTGCACTGACCAGGGCTCTCTTCTTTGAACGTGCAGAAGATGCTGCATTAAAGGTCAACTTTGTTTGCAAAATAGCTTTATGGTTCTTTCTGTAAAAGCTGAAGGACTCCAGTGGTCATCTCACTGAAAAGGAAGTTTCTTCCCTAGCAGATGAGTCTTCACAAATAATATTCTCTTTCAATTCACACCGCAGATTAGGCAAGGATCCTTTGTAACTCCCAGGACCACAGGTCTGAAAGGGTCCTTGGAGGTCACATATTCTTATTCCTTTATTTTACAGATGAGTTTGCTGCAGAGTGCAGAGGACTTGCTCCAGGTCATAGATCAGGGCTGGTCTTATAGTTATGTCTCCTTCCTTCAACTTGATGAAAACAACTCTCCTGGCACTTCTCTGGAGCAAAGCCGGCGGTCCTCCTTGGATATGGTGAGCCACCAAGCTGGCTCTAAAGCAGGTGGACAAGTTCAGGGCCCCCTGTTCTGATGGGTTCACAGTCCTTCCGAGGCTTTTGCAAGTGTTTTTCTGGTGCAGGGCTCTGCACTGGCCCTCCAGAGAGAGACACAAAATGGCTATTTTCGCAGATACACTCATGGTGGGAGTGGCCATCAGCCAAAATGCCCCGATGTGCTTCTCAGAGTGTGTGGCTAGACCTCCCTTCCGCCTCCAGCCATGAACTCACAGGGCCATGGGAGAAGATGGCTGTCCTGCAGGTCAGGGCTGAGAACAGTGGCTGACTGATGGCGACAAGGGCAGTCCTGAGTGGCCTGCACAGCACCTTGATCTGGAACCCAGAGGAGTTGTTG
Source organism: Pongo abelii (assembly GCF_028885655.2). NCBI lineage: Eukaryota > Metazoa > Chordata > Mammalia > Primates > Hominidae > Pongo > Pongo abelii. The sequence continues at coordinate 116,722,568 of NC_071997.2, read as the reverse complement.
GCTGCAACAGCAGATTAGTCAAACTCCCAAATGGCATCTCTGAGCAGGGAGTTTGAGGTAAAAAGGCCTGGACTTCCTTCCTTCTTCACTAAAACAGGACTGGAGAATGAGGTCCTTGCATTGTAATTATACTCTGGCAGGAAACAAATAACTAAGGCATTTCTCTAAGTGAGGAAGGAAGGAAAACATCCAAGGCTCTGGGGATCTTTCAGCTTCTGCTCTTGTGGCATGGGAATAATAAGAACAGCCATCTACTCTTCAATCTTTGCCAAGCCCCATGAGGTAGGTATTTTCCTCCTTAGTCTACAGACGCAGGAATGGTGGGTTGCCTACAGCTGCAATGCTGGTCAGTGGTGTCACAGAGCTGGGACTGAATTGTGCTTGTGCCCAACTCAGAAGCCCCGCAGGTCTCTCTGCCTCACTTGGTGTTACGTGGAGGGGGCACTTTCTCTTATGAGCTCAGCATAGTCACAGGTGCACAGCGATACCCAACCAGGGAGGCAGAAGTCCACTCTTCACTTTCCCTGATAACTTGAGTGCCTGGGTGCACTCAAGGAAAGGGCTCCTGTTCCTTCATACAAAAGTGCTGTTTATTCACAAGCCATGCCTCCTGGGGCTGCACCCACCCCACAGGGGCGCCTTTTTTCTAGTTCACATGGAGGGACCAAGTAGACTAGTGGTGGCCTTATATTAGCTGTTGTCAATTGAACTTCTTTGGGCCTGAGTTTTTTTCTCCTGAGAAGTGAGGCTCTTAGGATGCCTTCTTACTTACAAAGTAAGTGTTGGGGCTTACTTACAAACACCTGCAGGTTGGCAGATGTTTGTAGGCTGGCGTGTGTGTGTACGAAGGAGAAGCATCCCTGCTTAGAATCCTGTCTCCCTGGGCTGACGGTACTTCTACTGGTCATCCCAGTTCCTGGGTTGGGGTTCACCCAATACAGGCTGCCTCAGCCTGAACTTTGCAGTGATGGATTGGTGACCAGGCCCTCACCACAGGGCTTCCAGGGACCACCAGTCTCTGGTGTAGGCATATACTAGGAGGAAGGGATTGAGCAGCCAGCTGCCCTGTGCTCTGTAAGGACCCATGGTGCACCCCCACTGCAGCCACTCTGGGGATGGGCCCTAACCCGTCTCTTTCTCACTGCCTGGCTTTTGTAAATGTCCCTGACCTCTTCTTTGCCCAGCAGATTCCTGTTCTCCTTCCTCTGTCCCACGCTGAGCACACAGCATGGAGCACAGCCCTGGGCACACAGTAGGTGCTCTGCCCTGCTCCCTGAACTAGTGGTCAGGTGAATGAGCCCTGACTTTGCTCTGCCATTGCTGGGCTGTGTCTCTTGGATTGCTCCCCGTTCCCACAGGCCTGGGCCCATTAAGCTTCCATCTCTCACCTCGTTATCGCCTGGGCTTGGGGGTTCTTGGCTGGGAGGTCTGAGGTGTCCCAGCTTCCCCCTAGGCAGAGCCCCTGCAGGTCTTATTTAGGGAAACCCCCACACGCAGAGGGGCATTGTCTCAGTGGGTTGAAAAGGCCACTTTCCTCCAGCTCATTGATCAGATCCCAGAGAACAGTGGGGAGCCTGAGCCCAGGGGCCGAGGCGTCTTGAGGGGCTGGGGCTTTCTGAGAGCCTTTATCTCAGCACAGGAGATAAGACTCCAGTGGCTGCAGGAGCCATAAAGCAAGGAGGGGCTGGCAGTTGACGATCCCGGGGAGCCGGGCTTTGAACTCTGCCCTCATGGGGGTGGGAAGCCTTTATGGCTGGCCTGCTCTGGGGCAGCCAGAAAAGAGTCCCCAGAGCTGGCCCCCTGGCACCCAGACTGCACGGTGAGACAACCGAGCCCGGAGTGGTGGGGACCAGCGGCGGAAACAGCGCTCCATCCGGGCTTTATTGACTTGTAAACGGCACCATTAAAGAGGAAGGCCTCACCTTGGCTGGAAGCAGCTGTGTGCGCTGCTGTAAATCTAGGGCGAGCTCCGAGGCTGCAGCCGGGCCTGGCAAATGCCAAGCATGCCCTGGGCAGAAGGGGGTGCAGGCCAGGGATCCCCACCACACCCAGCTCCTAGCTCCACTGAGGGACTGAGTATGGGAATTTATAAGAAGGATGTTTACCAGGGGAAATATCAGTGGCTAATTAGACTTTGCAAATAAAAAAACTTTTCAAACTTTTTGTTTTCCACCTTTTTTTTTTTTTTTTTTAAAGAGAAGGGATCTTGCTTTATTGTCCAGGCTTGTCTCGAACTCCTGAACTCAAGCAATCCTCCTGTTTTGACCTCTTGAATGCTAGGATTACAGACATGAGGCACAGCACCCAGCCATCCAAAAAAAATTGTTAAAAAAGAGAAAAATTTCTAGACATCTTTGAGTCTCTATTCGCAAAGTTAGCCCAGAAAGAAGGACATTGAGGAGCCAAGGCTTAGAGTGGCTTGCGGAGGAGTGAGTGGAAGTCCATCATGGCTTCTTGCTCAGCGTGTATCCATGGACTAGCTCCGGAGAAGCGCAGGTCTCAAGTTTTTTTGTTTGTTTGTTTTTTGTTTTTAACATAAAGAATAAACGTAATACCAGCTCTCAAAGGTTGGCTATGATGATCGAATGGGATGAACACAGAACACTTCACCAGTGGGAGGTGCTCAACAAGTGAATTTTCTTTCTTCTCCGATTGACAATAAAACAAAACAGAAATTTGAGATATTGGCCCTCTTTTTGTTTTGTTCCCCTGGAATTAGCTAACCTTGCACAACAAAAGACTAGACTACTAGCTGCCTAGGGGCAGGGACAGCCCTGCCTGGTTCTGTTTTGTAGGCTTAGTTGTTAGGAAGGAAGCTGGTGTAGAATTCTGAGAATGTTTTCTACAAATGTTGGGTGAATAAATAAAACAGGGGACTAAGAAAAAAGAAGGAAAGAAAGAGTGGAAGGAAAGGAGGGTGGAAGGAAGAACACAAGGTCACTTTTCCTCTGGACAAAGTCCAGAGTTTTTGGAAGAGAAGGAAAGGAGAAGTAACATTTGCCGCCTCCCGCTGTGAGCTCAAATGTTATAAAACTTAGTTCTCACAACCACCAGGAGGGCCCTGAGGATAATTGACCAAGCTCTGCTATTTACTTATTAACCAATAAGTAAATCTGTCTTCTGGGCAAGTTATTTGCTGAGTGGGTGAGTAAGTTCTTTGTGCCCCTGTCTTCTCCTCTAAAATGGTGAGAATTAAATGAGATAATAGGTGTAAACCCATTATACAGTTATTGGCAAATACTAAGTGCTCGATACATGTTGGATATGGTTATGCTTCACGATGAAGAAACAGAGGTTAAGTAACTTGGCCGATTCACAAATCTGAGAAGCACGTGGCTGGATTCCCATTTTGCTTCTAGAGCTCACACCAGTTCTCCGGGGTCTGCAGCTGTTGAGGCATCACAAGGAGTGGTTTGTGGAATCCCCACGCCGCATGGTCTCAGAATGTATTACCAGACAGAACTACTAAAAGGAACTCTTTAGGGGACATAACTTTTAGGCTGAGCTGCTGGAAAGGGTTAATTGGGCCACTGGGATTCTTATCTTTGTCTGAGGGATTCCTTCATTCATTAAATGACGAACAGATAAATAAACAAACAAAGCCAAAAGGAGGTAAGATCCTTAATGCTTACAGAGCCCTTACCCAGCCCAGCCTCAGCCAGGAGCTGCAGCAAGCTCACAGCTCTAGGACAGGGCCCCTCACCTCCCTGTCTCCAGGGACTTAGTATTTGCTAATCACTGCTAGTCACAAGTAGGACATCCTCAGTGCTGTGTGTTGATGGGAATCAGTTTCTTATCATATAACAAGGAGGCTGGATGGCAAGTGGCATTTCCCACCATCTAGCATTCTCTAACGATTCACAGTGAGAGAGATGTCAATCCAGGAGATGCCTCTCCTGGTCCCTCTGCATCTGAGATTTCAGCCTAGCCTTTGTAGGTGCTCGAATATGTTGATCAAATGCTTAGATAGCTCTCAGGGCAAGGCACTGTTCTCTGTGTCCACACATACTAACTTATTTAATACTCACCTCAGTCCCACTCCTTTGCTGTCAAGGAACTGAGACACTAAGAGTTTAAGCCCACACAGTCAGCATGTGGTGAAGAATTTGACTCCGCGCAGCCTGGCGGCAACGTCGGTGCCATGCTATGCCGTCTCCCTGCAAAACGGAGCCCAGAAAAATGGAATTCAGTTTACAAAGTGACTATTCATCTTCCAAGGAGGGATAGAATGAAGGAGCTAAAGACAGAGGGAGAGAAGAAAGACATGCAGAACTGGGAGGGGAAACGGGGGCTCCTCCTTTGCAGCACCTGAGACACGTGATCTCTCTGCCTGTTCCTTCCTCCAGCACCCAACCCCCTTTGCCAGCAACTTCCAGATAATCCCACTAAGAATTCCAAGCAGGTCTCATTGCTTCTTGGAAAGTAGCCGGCAGAGGCCCACACCCGGAGCATGCGAGTCCGGTTCCGAGTCCTGAGACTGGCAGAGAACGCTCCTGGGAGGGGTCGGCCTTCCCATTCCCCTGAGTCTGGGCCCGGGCCTGCCACATTCCATTCTTCAGGTCTTAAAAGCCTCCTATTCTTTTACAAATCACTGGTTCAGACCTAAATTATCCAGATAATTGAGCCGCCTGGCCCGTCATTTTGTTGGCATAGACTCCATTTATGTGTAATCTGAGAATATTCTATCTGCCGTGGAGTTTCTTCCAAAGGCATTATTTCTAACCTTCTTTAAGAAACAAATTTCCTGTTGCCATGGAGATCATCTTTTGGCTAATTTTATCAGGCTCAGGAGCCAGGCTGGAAGCAGCTCTCTCCTGTCTCCCAGGTTCTCTACTTTGCAGAGTCCCAGGTTGTCTGTCAAAAGAGGCTCTCGGATCTCAGCAGCCTGCACATGAGACAATTCAGATGATGGCTACATTTTGGTTTTGAATTTTAAAAGCCTTGACATCATCTGCACAGGCATTTTTGATTTGTTTTAATGAGAAAACACATACAATAAAGATTCAGAGCTGATAAGTTTCATAAATGCATGCTTTCTGGAACCTGACTGTGAGGAAACTGTTAAAATGAGAAGTTTCTGAGCTAGCAAAGACTGTAGAAAATTCAGAAAGAGGAAAAGGCATTGCTTGGGCACCAAGCCTTGGGCTGCCCTGAGGTGTCCTAGGGGAAGTGGGGAATGGAGCGTGCAATTTGCCTCTTTCCAGCTATCTGGGGATAATTAAATTGCGTCAGCGCTTGGAGGGACTGCAAGGGTCATCTCTTTTAAAACTCTCATTTTATAAATTAGGAAATTAATCCAAATTCTCTGGAGTTAGATTTGGTTCTTGGGAGGGTTTGTACCCAATGTCTCTAGACTTGCAGTCACTTGGGATAAAATCCAAACGAAATCCTCCCAGGCTGGACCAGGCACAGCTCCCTCCAGACTCTGAGGCACTGGCAGCTCCCGTGCAGCCTGCTTTTCTCACCTCCGTGTCTTTGCACATTCTACCTTCTGCTCTTTGGAATGCATTTCCACTTTCATACCCTCTTGGACAGTTTTCGCTATCCTTCAAAGTTTTTGCTATCCTTCAAAGCTCACCTCAAGTGTCACCTTTTCAGGAATTCTCTAGGCTGGGTCAAGTTGTCTTATGAAGCCTTCACACTGTGCAGTTATTTGCACATGTGCCATTTTGTCTACCAGACAGGGATCTCTTTGGGGATCGTGTTCTAGTCACCTCAGAGTTCTGGTTCATAGGAGAGCACCTGGCTTGGAGGAAACACTCACTGAATGAGGAAATCAAGAATCCCAACAGTTAACATAGGAGAACCTACTAAGCACAGGTATTGTATTAATGTATTGGTTCACTTAATATGAAGTAATATTAATATTAGAAGGTTGATACCTCCTAGGATTAGTGGGAATGTTAAGTGAGCTAATACATTAATAGCTAATACATTGTTTGACAGTTGAGGAAACTGAGGCATAGCAAAGGAACTTGCCAAAGGCCACCCGGCTAGACAGTACTGGAACCAGGATTCAAACTTTGGCGATTTGCATCCAGATTTTTCACTTTTAACAGTTATGGGTTCAGGATATGCTACCCCAAAATATGGCACCTTGGCATTTTGGAAAACACCAGAAGCAGGGAAGTCTTTCTGACCTTGTTCTGCCATTCTCCCCTGAAGCAGGCCGGAAAGAATTCTCTGACCTTCCTCTAAAGTGGGTCCAGAGGGACCGTCTTTATACCCAGAAGAAAGGAATGAAGACACAGAGGCACAGAGAATAATCTGGATAAATGGGTCTTACTAAGATCCCCGCCACCGTAGTTTATTCACATTCTTTTTTATTTTTATTTTTATTTTTTCGAGACAGAGTTTTTGTCCTTGTTGCCCAGGCTGGAGTGCAGTGGTGCGATCTCAGCTCACTACAACCTCCACCTCCCAGATTCAAGCAATTCTCCTGCCTCAGCCTACCGAGAAGCTGGGATTACAGGCATGTACCATCATACCTGGCTAATATTTTTGTATTTTCAGTAGAGACAGGGTTTTACCATGTTGGCCAGGCTGGTCTCAAACTCCTGACCTCAGGTGATCTGCCTGCCTCAGTCTTGCAGTGTGCTGGGATTACAGGCGCGCACCACCACACTGGCTAATTTTTATATTTTCAGTAGAGACAGGGTTTCATCTTCTTGACCAGGCTGGTCTCAGGCACCTGACCTTAGGTGATCTGCCCACCTCTGCCTCCCAAAGTGCTGGGATTATAGGTGTGAGCCACCCTGCCTGGCCAGGTTGTTCACGTTAGATCAGACCATTTTGCCCTTCAATCACACTTCTGGATGACTGTCCACAAAAATACAGTTCTCTGGCCAGGCGCGGTGGCTCACGCCTGTAATCCCAGAACTTTGGGAGGCCGAGGTAGGCGGATCACAAGGTCAGGAGATCGAGACCACAGTGAAACCCTGTCTCTACTAAAAATACAAAAAATTAGCCGGGCGCGGTGGTGGGTGCCTGTAGTCCCAGCTACTCGGGAGGCTGAGGCAGGAGAATGGCATGAACCCAAGAGGCGGAGCTTGCAGTGAGCTGATATCGCGCCACTGCACTCCAGCCCTGGGAGACAGAGCGAGACTCTGTCTCAAAAAAAAAAAAAAAAAATACAGTTCTCCTGATTTCTTTGGGTCTTCATTTCTTTCTTTTGTTTTGTTTTGTTTTGTTTTTTTTTTTTTTTTTTTTTTTTTTTGAGACGGAGTCTTGCTCTGTTGCCCAGGCTGGAGTGCAGTGGCTTGGTCTCGGCTCACTGCAAGCTCTGCCTCCCGGGTTCATACCATTCTCCTGCCTCAGCATCCTGAGTAGCTGGGACTACAGGGTCTTCATTTCTGAAGGCTTTGTGTCACGTAAAACTTACATAAATTTGTACGTTTTTCTCTTGTCAATCAGTCTTTTGTTATAGATGCCTCGGCTATGAATCTTGTGATGGGTGAGGAAAGGTATCTTTTTTGCCTCCTATAACAGGTATTCTAGATGCCTCTTGGATCAATGAGCAGGCCTAGAGTGCAGGTATAAACCACACTTTATAGCTGAGGAAATGAACACGATGATAAGATGCCTCTTCCCAGGTCACATGGGCAGTGAGTGATGGAGCCGGATTCAAAGCTGGAATGTCTGACTTCAAAGTTGATTCTCTTGCTGCTTCACTGTACTGTCTCCAAAATTAAGTATGAAATTATGTGGCACTGACCACAAATATTGTAGAGACCACTTCTCTTGTGAGACTTTCTAATTTTCTCTTATGATTTCTATTTAAAATACTTCAATTCTGGGATCACCCCTACTCTCTAGCACAGAAAACCCCAGGGCTTATCTCTTCTTTGTACCTCTGAGACGTGTAACGAGTGTCAGTGTGACAGGGGGTAGTTCTCTCCATCACAGGGAAACTTCCCTAGTACCAAGATTGTGAGCAGATGGTTTTTATCTTAGTTCTGTTTCTTCAATTTTGGTAATACCTGAATGGGTCCTTTAGCTTGAACTTTTCAATCAAAGGAATAAATGGAAAGGAATCAAACTCTCTTCACTCAAGAGACAAAGATGCTGATGCCTACTTGTATAGATGATACCTGTAGCAGTAAAGTACTTGCAATATGTCCTTGGGATGTGATCTTCTTCCTCAGTAGGAGGTTGGGAAATTCCTCTAAACTAGAAGCAGAAGGCTGGCCAGAGGCACCGTCAGTCTTGGCGTTGCCATTGGTGCCACCATCTCGTGAGGGCTCTGTGTGTTCACATCAGGCTCGTTACTGTGTGCAGCAGAATGGTACCTTTCATGGTGCCACCCTTACTTGTATGTGTACAGATTACTAAGACAAGATTGACATGCTGATGGCCTTGGCCACAAGGTCTTGGAGCTACACTGACCAGAGCATCTTTTTGCAAACCCTTAATTTATCCCAGTGGTCACATTCCTGCCATCTGCTCTAGCCTCTAGTTCTCAATGTTTCCTTGAGCCTTTAATTTCAGCCTATGAAAGGGGTCCCTGTCAGACTGACTGGCCAGGGGGCAGATTTCAATACATATGGCCCTATGGCTGCCTTTGATTCTCCTGCATCAGACTTCCCCTTTGTTGCATCACTGATGCAGAGGTGCAGCTCTGCATCAGGTGCAAATGCTGGAACCAGCCTTCAATGGCATGCCCCAGTTGCAAAGCCCGATGGGGCTTTTACGTCCTTAAATGTTCAGTGGTCTTGAGTGCATGGGCACCTACCCAGCCAGTCTTTTGTTTTTCTTGCTCTGAATTCTGAGAGCATGTATTTAGGCTCTACTCCACTTGGTATGTTCTGATTTGTCTCCCATTTCTCCAGGTAAGGGTCATGTTCCTCGTGGGCTATGAGACACCCCAGGCAGTGACTTTGTGTCATATTCTCTGAGTCCTCCGTGCCTAGCAGGGAATCTGGTACAGGATGAGTGCTCAGAATGTACTTGGTGAATGAATGAATAAATGGATGGTAAAACAAGGGAAGATAATGGCAGGTTCTTTTTTTCATTTTAAAGCTAAACTTGGTCTTTATTCAATAACTTTTAATTGGAAGCCTTTAAAAATTTGGAATGAAGCCCCAAGGTCATGGGTTTGCCTGTTTTGTTTTGCTTATTATTCTTTTTTTTTGGTGGGGGAGAATTATTTATTTTGGCTTTCTTGTATGCATTGGATGCCTTTCTGCTTGCTTTAATTCTGCTTCCATTTGGGATGTGAATCCTTTAGAAACAGCTAACTTCTGAGATACTGGAAGAACTCCACACCAAAAGCCTGGATGTCTGGGTTCGAATTTCACTCTGCTGACATCAAGGTGGCCTTTGAGACAATCACTTCTCCCCTCAGCATATTATTGATTTATCTATTCATAAATCTCTAAAATGTGGAGGTAAACTAGATGATCTCTAAGTCAACCTTCCTCTCTCCCAAATGTTCTCTAACTATACTGCTTATGGTAAAGTTTCATTTTTGATGCCAGATTAGGTAGAGAGGAAACAGATCTTCATTGTCAATGCCACAGTTATTCAAGCACAGAAGTGGTTAAAGGGTCTGAGGAGGAATTCACCTGGCCAAGCTAGAGGAATGGGAAGAAGAGCCATTCTCTGGGAGGGTCTTCTCCACCCTCCAGATTTTTCACTTTTAACGAGTGATGGGTTCAGGATATGCTACCCCCAAATATGACACCTTGGTATTTGAGAAAACAGCAAAAGCAGGAAAGTGTCTCTGTCTGACCTTCTGCCATTGTGACTTGAAGCAGGCTAGAAGAGAATTCTCTGACTTTCCTCTAAAGTAGGTCCAGACAGCAACATGTTCAAAGGTGTGGTGTCCTGAAGCAGCTCAGTGTTGCTGGAGTGTGAAGTGTGAGGAAGGGGAGGAGGCCACAAGGTGTGGCTGAAGCTCCAGGCCGGGAAGGTCATGGAGGTCCTTCACACAGCGGCTGGGAGGTTGGGCTTTGTTTCAGAGGCAATGTGGAGCCTCTGAAAGACACTGGGGGTGGGGGCGGGGGGGCCTGGGGCGAGGAGTAGCCTATTGTAGGGGATGAACTGTCATGGAAGACCCGGAAGCAGGGTGGCCAGCCTGGAGGGTGTTGCAGAGAGTGTAGGTAAGAGGTGAGAAAGGCTTGAATGGGGCAGTGATGGAAGGAGAGGAGAGGTTGACAAGGCTCCTAGAAATAAGTAGAAAGTGAAACTGCAGGAGTCAGCTCTGGTTTGGATGTAGGGATTGGAGGCAATTTGCAGGGGCCTCTTTTGGCTGCTCCACCTCACGCAAAGTACACAGGGGCACAGGAGCCACCATGACTTCAGTGTTGGGCGTGTGGAGGTGGATGGCGGGTCAGTGGCCTATCCTGCTGGAGCTGTCTTGCAGGCAGCTGGCCATCCAAGTTGGAATTAGGGCAGATCACAGCTGGGAATGGAGGCCTTGCGGCCTCCTCCCCTTCCTCACACTTCACACTCCAGCAACACTGAGCTGCTTCAGGACACCACACCTTTGAACATGTTGCTGTCTGGACCTACTTTAGAGGAGAGTTAGAGAATTCTCTTCTAGCCTGCTTCAAGTCACAATGGCAGAAGAAGGTCAGACAGAGTCACCCATCTAAATAGTTAATGGAATAACCAAGAGTGAGCTTTTAGGGCAAGAGACATTTGTCCAGAACAGGGCTGAGGAGACACTTCTGTTTGAGGGATAGACAGAGGGACTGCTCACTGAGAATGAAGCAATCCCAGGGAGTTTGACTTCAAGAACTCTAAGAAAAGAGCTTCAAGATAAAGTGGTCAACAGAGCCAGACACGGTGGAGGGGTGCCATGAGATGAAGACTGAAACCAGCCCACTGGGTCTGATGAGTGAGTGTAAGTTCATTGGAACACTAAGAACATCGTCAACCTGGGATCTGTGGAACCCAAGTTAGATTGTAGACTACTCTTTTTTGCCTGCTGAAAAATGAGAGAGAGAGATACATTAGACAATACAGATGTGGTCAAGGAAAGAATCTTTCAGGATGGAGGAGATCTGAGCCCACTGCATCCTGGAGGAGCAGGGCTGGAAGAGAGGAAGCAGTTAAAGGCACGGTGTGTGCGCGTGTGTCTCCGTGTGGATGTGTCTGTCTCTCTCTCCTGTGTCGGTATGTGTATATGCCTGTGTGTCTCTCTCCATGTCTCCGTGTGTGTGTCTGTGTCTGTGAGTGTGTTTGTGTGTCTCTGTGTGTGTATGTGTCTGTGTTTTGTGTGTCTAAGAGTGTGTCTGTCTCTGTGTTTGTGTCTGTGTGTCTGAATCTGTGTCTGTGTGTATGTCTGTGACTATGTATGTGTTTTTGAGTGTATGTGTGTGTCTGTGTGTGTGTGTCTATGTGTCTGTGAGTGTATGTCTGTGTGTGTGTCTGAGTGCGTGTGTCTATGTGTCTCTCTGTGAGTGTGTCTGTGTGTCTCTGTGTCTGTGAATGTATATCTATGTGTTTGTGTGTCTGGCTCTCTGTGTGTGTCTATATATGTTTCTGCCTCTGTGTGTATGTGTCTGTGTGTGTCTGTGTGTATGTCTGTGTGTGTCTGTGTCTGTGTGTATGTCTATGACTGTGTGCCTCTGTGCCTGTGTGTGTCTTTGTATGTCTTTGTGTGTGTCTGTGTGTATGTGTGCATATGTGTGTATATCTGTGTCTGTGGGTGTCCCTGTCTGTGTGTGTCTGAGTCTATGTGTGTGCCTGTGTGTATCTATGTGTGTGTGTCTGTGTGTGTATCTGTGTGTGTTTCTGTGTCTGTATGTGTTCCTGTCTGTGTGTGTCTGTGTGTTTGTGTCTGTATGTGTGTCTTTGTGTGTGTCTGTATGTATCTGTGTCTCTGTGTGTGTCTGTGTGTGTGTGTCTGTCTGTGTATGTCTATGAGAGTGTGTATCTGTGTCTGTGTGTGTGTCTCTGTGTGTGTCTGTGTGTGTGTATGTCTATGTGTGTTCCTGTCTGTGTGTGCCTATATGTTTGTGTCTGTGTGTGTGTATCTGTGTGTGTATGTGTGTCTGTGTGTCTATGAGTGTGTGTGTGTCTGTTTGTCTCTATGTGTCTTATGTGAGTGTCTGTGTGTCTATGTGTGTCTGTGTCTATGTGTGTCCCTGTCTGTGTCTATCTGTGTGTGTGTGTGTGTGTGTGTGTGTGAGATGGTGAATATTCCAGGGGCGGCAGGAAGAGAGGAAGACCAGGGCACAGGTAGAAGAATTAGGCAGCACACAGGGACCCTCAGGGGAGAGTTGAAGAAGGGCCTCGTCTGTTAACCCATTCTTCCTGATGTCATAGGAGGCGAGGACGTCTGTGAGCGTGGGGTGAGAGTTGAGCTGAGGGCTTGGGGTACAGGCTTAGACTCATCTTTGAGGAATGGGAGAGAGCTGTCCAGAGACAGGTGGAGAAGCTGCTCAGGGATCCCCGAAGTTGGCAACCACAGGTCGGTATTGCAGCAGTTTGCACAGTTGTGAAATTAAATGTTCCCCTGTAGCTTTTGGCCTGCAGCTGTGGGAGTAAAGAGGGTCGGCAGTGACGCTGGCACAGGACAAGGCTTTGCTGGGCCCATTCAGGGGACGTGGGAAAATGCTGGCATTCATCGTTCGGAGGCTTCTCTGCAGTGCTAGTGACAGCTGGAGACATTTGCTCAGGACCCACTGGTTGCCAGGCCCTGTGCTTGGTGTCCTGGTGGTGAGATGGACAGGACTGAAATTGGACTCTGGGGCAATGTGGCCCAGGGAAACTGTGGAGACAGCACCAGCATTAAAGTCACTGGACCCGGGTTCTAATGCTGCCACAAGCATACTCAGCGGACTCTCCTCTGTCCCAGGGTCCTCCTCTGTGATTGATGTTAATAATATTTGCTTCATAGTAATAGTCATTATTGTCAGGCAGGAATCGATGGAGCTCTCTTTGACCCTGTTGGAAGCAAGAGTGAGGGGTGAGTTCGAAACTCAACGCTATCCTTGCTGGACTCCTTGATGGGTCTGCGTGTGCTGTTTCTCATCATCCTGGTCATCATCAGACCTGCCTGCGGTGGGCTCAGGTCCCAAGTCCTTTCTGAGCCATGTGGCCCTGGTGTATGCTATGATGTGCTGTGCAGATGGGCTTGTGGCGCTGGTCGAGGCCCAGCTGAGCCATAGAGATGCTACCGGCCTGGATGATGGGTTATCAGAGCCCTGTGCAGACCACACAGACGGCTGCCCAGAACCCCACTGCTGCTGGCTCTACCACCCAAGCAGTCGCTAGGCTCCCCTCCAGCTGCTCTGACATTCCCTTCCCAAGGCCTAAGAAATGCTCTGGCCAAGCTAGATGTTCACATAGTTCAGTGGACTCCTGGTGCACTAAACAAAAACACACAGTGTTAGGGCTACGGAGGCCATCGTCGGATGTTTGAGGCAAGACTGCTGTCAGTCAAGGAGGAGAGGAAGGGGCAGTGCGGGAGGAGGCAGGACACCCTGAAGGATCCAAAGGTCAAAGGAAACAAATATTGCAAAGCAGCTACTTTAAGCCAGGAATTCTGTAATGGTTATTTCTTTGGTTCTCTCTGAAACCCTGTTAGGCAGGCTTTCTCATTTCCAGTTCACAGATAAAGAAACTGAGGCCCAGGGAGACTGTGCCGAGTCTGACTCCAAAGCCTGTGCCCTTTCCACTACACAACCCTTGTCAGAACCAGCCCTTAAACAAGGTTCACATCCAAGTAATTTATTATACATGGAAAGAGCTTCTGAGGCCTGTTGAGGCTGATTTGCATAATTCATTTTTAGAACATTAATTAGCCGGGATGTGTAATAGTTCTTGTGCCAATTTGTGTTTCAATTTCAAATGCAAATACAAATTAGCAAATGTTATTCCTGTGGCACCTTAAGGATGAAACATTTGCTGCTCGTCGTATTAATCTTTACATTTTTGAAACTATCACTGATAGAAGCAATAATATCCTCTAATTTGCAGGATTGAGAAAAAAATGTAGTCTGATGGGGGCTGGGGTGGGTGAGAGGTTAATTCTCTTTCAGCAAAAGAAAACAGCATCCATCCGTCGATTAAATAGTGCTGAGTACCTACTATGTGTCAGATGTTGTGGTAGGAGGCAGAGATAGGGCCAGGGAGCACCGACACTTAGAGTTCTATAAATACACAAGCATACTATGTTGTGATGTGTATTAGAATAGGCCTGCACTTTAAGTGGTGAAACAGAAAGATTGGAAGGCCTAGAAATGCTTCCCAAAGATGGGGACACGGGGCCAGCCAAGTCTTGGAGGGGAAGCTGGAGGAATCCTGGTCAGTGTCCTTGGTGGTGAGGGGAGCAATGGTGGCAGTGGGGATATGATGAGAGAAGACAGAAACAAGAAGAGACATGAGAGCTGGTGTATTTGGGGAACTCCAAGCCGTTCTGCACCACTGGAACTCAGGATTATTTGCAGGTGTGACAGCAGGGGCAGGATGACGGACAGATTGCGTGCTGGCTGTTCTTTGGAATTCACTCTGCAAACCTGGGGGAGCCATTCACAGAAGCAGCTGGTTAGACTGACATTTTAGAAAGCTTACCCTGGAGGCTGTGTGGAGAAATTTTGCAAGGAGGGGATTTAGTTAAGGAGTAGACAAAGCGTTGGGATAACCCGCCAGTGGAAGAGGAAGTAGAGATGGGGGTTGGGGGACACTGTCAAGGGATATTTTAGTAATATCACTATAGGGAGGCAATATGGGGCGGTGCTTAGAACTCATCCCACCCTCTTGCCAACTTAGCTCTAACCTTGGGCGAGTGTCTGATCTTGAGCGAGTCTCTGCTTTAGCCTGCTCCTCTGTAAAACAGGCATGATAATAAAAATGAGCCCCATCTCACAGAGTTGTTTTTCACAAAGGAAACACTCATGAATTGATAGAGGTGATAGGGATGATGATGGTGGGATGGTTTCTAACTGGATGTGGAGACTGAAGGAGAACAAGGTCCGGACAAACGTCCAGATTCCTGATTGGGAATGCTGAAATGGATGTGGTTACTCTTCATTCAATAGAGAACCTGTGGAGGCAGAGGTTTGAAAAGGAATGAATCAGTATAGACAGGGTAGGGGCAAGGATTTGGTAGACAATCTATTCAGGTTCTAGAAGCGGTCTTCTAAAGGCAGCCCTCTCATAATCATCAGCCCCTGTGTCCTTCTCAGCAAGTCCAAGGTTATACTCTTTAGCATCTCTAAATAAATACAATACAATACAATACAATACAATACAATACAATACAATACAATATAATACAATGCATTATTGTTGACTGTAGTCACCCTGTTGTGCTAGCAAATACTAGATCTTATTCATTCTAACTATATTTTTGTACCTATTAACCCTTCTCACCCACCCTCCCCTGCTCCCACTTTGGCACATTCGGTTGGCTGAAACAATTCACAGAGGCAATCCACATTGAATGTGGAAGGTCTACAGTGGGGGGTGACTACAGTAGGATGTGGTTCATGAAGGGCCATTTTTCGAGCCCCCCCATGACAGATGCGTACACACGTTGTCTGTCTTCGCAATAATAAAGTAATCAATATGATGGGCCATGCAGCTATTAGGTGGCAGCCACTCCAGCAGGCCCTTTGCATACAGTTTCATCTTTGCAACACCCCTTCAAGGCTGTTGCTACTCTCATTTCATATGTAAGGAAATTGGAAATTGAGGTTCTATAACTAGACTTTGGTCACAAAGTTAGTAAATAGTCTAAACTGGATCTGAATATGGATTACTTTAACTGTAAAGCTCATGCTTCCTTCTCTTCCTCCATGACAGATGCTGTAACAGATCTTTAGAATCCCAGGGATGGCATCTAACCTAGTCTCATGGTGACAAGGTACACTTCATGGCGGTTGTGATACTTGATTGCCAACCTTCCTCCCAGTCCTAATATTTCATGTAGGTCAGTTACAGTCTAGTGTAAATGGGGTTTCATTGGGTGTTAACTTTACATAGGATGAGGCCAAATCACTTTGGTACTCTGGGACTCTGGCTAGAACTGCAGGCTTTTGTTACTGTCTAGCATCCAAGTAACTTTTTTTTTTTTTTTCTTTTTTTGAGACAAGAGTCTCACTCTGTCATCCAGGCTAGAGTGCAGTGGTATGATCTAGGCTCACTGCAACCTCTGACTCCTGGGTTCAAGCGGTTCTCCTGGCTCAGCCTTCCAAGCAGCTGGGATTACAGGCATACACTACCATACCTGGCTAATTTGTATTTTTAGTAGACACAGAATTTCACCATGCTGGCCAGGCTGGTCTCAAACTCCTGACTTCAAGTAATCTGCCTGCCTGGGCCTCCCAAAGCGCTGGGATTACAGGGGCAAGCCACTGCGCCAGTCCCAAGATAACTTTGTTATACTTAAGTAAATTATATATATATATATATATATATATATATATATATATATATATACCCAGACATCATTACACAACACATGGTGGAAAATGTTCTGTACCAACCTCTATGCTTCTAAGATGGAGACATGAAGCACCAGCAATCATTTGGTAAAGGAGAGTGTTGATAAATTAGTGATATCAAGTTTAGCAGTGACTAAATTACCTCATATTGCCATGGAAAATATACCAAGTATGAGCAAATCTACAAAGAAGTGAAGTTGCAGCGTCCCATTGAGGCTGGCATACCAGAAATTTAGTTGAAAGAATATTTGTTTTTAGCAGATGACAGCTACTCAATTACTGGAACATCGTGCTGGGCAAGGCCAACTTTCCCTGTGAAAGTTAAAGCTGAATTTTGTGTTTTTCCACAGAGAGTGATTGCCCACCTTCTACAGGTATGTATCAGAATTTATAACCTTTGAATAAGTGTTTAGAAACCCAAGCTAGAACATATGTTAGGAAAATAGAGCAGTTTAGTAGTGACAGTTGACAAGCTACTGTCATACTACTGTGGGATTTTTGGTAATGATTAAACTGAGAAATGAGCAACAGAGAATCTCCCTTGGGTGAGCCTGATGAAGGTGCCCTCAAGGCTGGGCAACATAGTGAGACCCCATCTCTACAAAAAAAATAAAAAAATTAGTCAGGTGTGATGGTGTGCCTGTGGTCCCAGGTACTCAGGAGGCTGAAGCAGGAAGGTCGCTTGAGCTCAGGATATTGAGGCTGCAGTGAGCTGTGTTCCCACCACTGAGTTCCAGCCTGGGTGACAGAGCAAGACTTTGTCTCAAAAACTAAAACAAAACAAAAAACAGTGACCTCAATTTGAACCTGCACTTTTAGTTCCCCTTCCATTTGAGGAGAACGATGGGAAGGAACTTGGGTTCTCTGGGACTCAGTTTACCTAACTGTGGCCTAAGGAGGATAGATAAGACAATATTTTTTTAGACCTCAGTCTGTTCTTTCTACAATTTCTTTAGGAATACTTTATAGTGAAAATTCTAAATCCATCAGTCTATAGTTATTTTATATATTATATCATGATAGTGATTTTGGATTATAGGGATTCCTCAGATATGGAAGGACAGGCTGCTTCTACAAAAAACAAAAACAAAACAAAAAGTCTCAACAGTATTTGATAGGACTAGATTTTCACATTTATTTAAAGCTATCTGATATAATTTGGCTCTGTGTTCCCACCCAAATCTCATTTGGAATTTTAATCCCCATGTGTCAGGGGAGGGACCTGGTGAGAGGTGATTGGATCATGGAGGTGGTTTCCCTCATGCTATTGTCATGATAGTGAGTGAGTTCTCATGAGATCTGATGGTTTAAAAGTATGTGGCAGTTCCCCACTCACTCTCTCTCTCTCCTGCCACCATGTAAGACATGCCTTTCCACCTTGTCTGCCCTTCACCTTCTGCCATGATTGTAAGTTTCCTGGGGCCTCCCCAGCCATGTGGAATTGTGAGTCAATTAAACCTCTTTTCTTTATAAATTACCCAGGCTCAGGTAGTTTTTTATAGTAGCATGAAAATGGACTAATATACCATCTAAATGTATTTGTTCTAATTTTCTGAATTCCACTCTTTCCCAGTCAATGTCATTTACTAAACTTGGCAAGGCTGTGAATTCAACTTCTATTGTAATAGGTGCAACCTGCAGGATTAAATTTTGGGTTTCACTTACATCTGTATCAAACCTGAAGATGTAAGAAAGTGGAGGTTCTTTTAGGGCTGACATAGAAGTTTTCTGTTTTCAGATTGTGCTTTAAGCTAGGTGTTTAAAGTCAGATCTTTTAATTCTCTTCATGTAAGCTCCTCAGTGCAATCAGAAACAGCTCCTCTCTACCCATCCAAGTTGTTGTAATTATTATTCTCTACATCATCAGTAACTTGATCTCTTAGAACTTCGCTTTCAGTGAACACATTATCACAGACAACCACAGGTAATAACGTAAGCAATTGCTTTGTCCCTGTGCGATTATATTTGTGGTCTACTAGTACTTGAAACTTGTCTGCTAGAATGCCATTTTATTTCTCTCCCTCTCTCTTTTTTTTTTTTTTTTTTGAGATGGGATTTTGCTCTTGTTGCCGAGGCTGGAGTGCAATGGCAGGATCTCAGCTCGCTGCAACCTCCGCCTCCTGGGTTCAAGTGATTCTCCTGCCTCAGCCTCCCGAGTAGCTAGCTGGGATTACAGGCATGTGTCACCACGCCCAGCTAATTTTTTGTATTTTTAGTAGAGAATCACTGTGTTAGCCAGGATGGTCTCGATCTCCCAACCTCAGATGATCCACGCACCTTGGCCTCCCAAAGTGCTGGGATTACAGGGGTGAGCCACTGCACCCGGCTAGTATGCCATTTTCACTAGACATCTAGATAACTAACCTCAGGTTCGCAATTTTGAAGTTGGTTGCCAGGGTCCAAGACTATTGATGCCACGGAGCTGTTGGAATGACTGCCGCTATTGCTGCAAACACATTGCTTTTCAGGAAATCAGATGCCTGCTGCTGTTAAGAGCACAGGCTCTTGGGAGGCCACAGTGGCTTGCTTCTGTTCTGTTCCTCTAGGGTCAGAACCCTCAGGTACCAGGCCCCTGAGATTGCTGACATGCTGCTGCCACTGCTAGAGTCAGAGTCTGTGAGTGCCATGCTGCTGGCACATCCCTTCTCATAATGTCATTACCAAAGGATCTGTGCTGCCTGAGTAGCAGAAACCCAGGATTCACACTTGCCTGCCACTTTTGTTGCTGCTGCTGCTAGAAGCAAAAGTAGGAAAAACAAAATGGCTTCTCTCTTTCTCCTGCCTCTCAAGAGGAGTGTCTCCAGGCAGTGTCTCCCAATGGCAGAGCCCTATCTAAAGCCAGCTGGCAAGGGAATCTGGGCTGTGCATATATGTAGTTTTCAGGCTTCCAGGCTCCTGCAATTCAGAGCAGAGAGAGAGAAAGAGTGAGGGGGGGAAAAAAAGGAACTGGGAATAGAGCTGTTAGCAATCTGTAAAATGGTTGGTGCCTATATTATACACCAGTTAAGTTACTAGGCATAATATAGAATTGAAAAAAATTGAGCCTCATGGCTCAAGGATCCTACTTATTTTCCTTCCTTTATCCATGCAATCCAACTTTTCAGCTCCTCTCACTAAGAGGTGGGCCCTACTTCTTCATCGCTTGAATCTTGGCTTGCCCTGTGACTTGTTTTAGCTAATAAAATATAGCAGAACTGATAGTGCCAGTTCTGAGCCTAGGCCTCAAAAGACCCTCTGTGTTTTCACTTACCTTCTTTGAGTCATGCCTCCACACAATAAAAAGCCCAGGTTAGAATGTTGGAAGTTAAGATACATGGAGCAAAGACAAGTTGTACCAACTGAGGCTTCACTGTAGACCAGTTAGCCCTTAGTCAATCTGCCAGCTAACCATGAACACATGAGTGAGTTCAGCCAAGAACAGCTAATTCCAGCTTCCCAGACAACTCATAGATTTGTGATTTTAAGCCACTAACTTTTTGACAGATTTGTTATGCAGCAATAGCTAACTGATACATCTACTCTCGAGAGTGCAAAACCCAGCAACGAAGAGATAACACACACATAGAGAGAATGAAAAGACATGGTTATGTAATGTATGTTTACTGCTCATTAGATTATACAGTATGTCACGCTCAAAAAATTTCCAAGGAGGGGAGGAAGTTCCTGCGGACTGAATTTTTGTGGAGTCTTTCAGTAAGAGATAAAACATAAGCAGGGCCTTGAAAAGTTAGCAGTATTTCAGTTGACCCAGATGCTGCAAAATATTTAGGAAATGGTACAACAACAACCAGTCTTGTTTTGTTTTGTTTTGTTTTGTTTTGTTTTGAGACGGGATCTTCCTCTGTTGCCCAGGCTGGAGTGCAATGGTGCAATCACAGCTCACTGAAGCTTTGAATTCCCAGGCTTGAGCCATACTCCCACCCTCAGCTTTGCAAGTAGTTGGGACCACAGGTGCATGCCACCGTATCTGGCTAATTTTTTTGATTTTTTGTAGAGACGATGTCTTGCTATATCACCTAGGCTGGTTTTGAATTCCTGAGCTCAAGCGATTTTCCTACCTCAGCCTCCCAAAGTCCTGGGATTACAGATGTGAGATACTGCACGCGACTTGACAACCAACAATTTAACACAAAGATCAAATGTATTGAGTGAAAATTTTGAAGAAGTCATCGCTATCTCTTTCACCTACATTAATATTCCTTGTTGGGCAATAGCTGAGTCCTGTCAGAGTAATGAAACATGTGAACAAACCCATATATTTCTAAAACAAGTTAAATTACTATAAACATTTTTCAAACTAGCACAAAAGTCTATAGTTATTGAAGAATAATTGGAAATTACAGAGAAGAAACATTTCTCATCTAATCTATAATCCCACTTACAGAAGCAGTCACTATTACTGTTTTAGTATATTTTTCCAATCTTTTAAAAACACATATTTACATGGTAAGTATCAAATGGTAAATACAATTTGTGTAATTCTTTAGCCCTTTTTGTTTTAGACAGGGTCTGGCAAACTCGGCGCACTGCAACCTCTGCCTCCCGGTTCAAATGATTCTCGTTCCTCAGCCTCCTAAGTAGCTGGGATTACAGGAATGTACCATCATGCCTGGCTAATTTTTGTATTTTTAGTAGAGACAGTTTTAGTAAAGACAGTTTTGCGTTGTTGGCCAGGCTGGTCTTGAACTCCTGGCCCCAAGTAATCTACCCACCTCTGCCTCCCAAAATACTGGGATTACAGGCATGAGCCACAGAGCCCAGCCTACCTTTTCTATTTTAATAAACATTTTCACATTTATTAAATTGTCTAAAAAATGTAATTTTTAATGACATCATAATATTTTACTTTATTGATGTACCATTATTTAATCTTTTCCCTGTTTTGGACAATTATGTTGTTTCCTGTTTTGTTTTATTGTAAGTAGCTCTGGGACAGCCACCTTTCTATATAAAACATATTTAGATTATTACTTAATATAGCTTAATAGAACAAATTTTGTGCATTTTTAGGGGGTGGTGGTATATATTGTCAAATTTCTTTTCCAGGCGCCACTTATTTTATTGTATCTTTCCTGAGTTGAGCACAGGCAAGTATATACATGTATATAGAGTTACTTTAATAAACACAAATCAGAATACCTGTTGTTGTTTTAATTTGCATTTCCTTAAGTATGAGATAGCCTGAACATTTTTTCATGCACTTATTGACTCTTTGCTTCCCTTTTTTTTTTTTTTTTTTTTTTTGCATGTGAACTGACTGTTCATGGTCTAGAGAATTGATATTGACATCAAAGTTCTTTTGTGGATGACCAGCTGCTCCTTGCCTCCCATGGGATGTGGGCTGTGCAGTAGGGAAGCTGTCATCTCCGATAAAAATGCCTATAGGATGGGCTGCCTCACATGGCCATCACCGCAGCTGTTGCCAGGGTGGCATTGCCAGGGCTCTGCTGTAGACAGCCCATCTACATGGGAGGACTTGGAATCTCAAACCTGAGGCTCCATTCATGCAGTTGCCTCCAGGGCCCTGAATGCTGCAGCACTTGTGCCCTGGGGGTTGCTTGCTATATATGATAGAAGCATTTTAAGGGCTTTCAATTTTCCAGTGGTATAAGGCCCTGCTGTGACCAAGAGGAAAGTAGGTACCATAAGGCCATGTTGCACTGGGATATTATGGGCTGCTTGGCCTGAACTTGCCGCTTTCTTCTCTGGCTCCATGGTGTGCAATGCTGAAGTCTCTAGTAGTAAGCTTTTGAGCCTCATTACCTATCTAGAGTACCGTGTGGTTCTGCAGCAAGCCACCCGTTAATGTCAAAAGAAACCCAGATTTGTGCATATTCACTGGAGGCAATATATCCGTTTTGGGTCAGATCGAGCTTGGTAATGTGGGTGATGACGATAACTCAGAGATCAGCTTGTTGCTGTTCTGTACTCTGTGGCATTCAGGACATCCTTTTATTACAGCATTTATCTCTCAGTGGTTTAATTATCTACTCACTCAAATGCTTGTGCCTCTGGAGTCTGACCTCCGAGTAGGAGTGGGAGCAGACAGCATTTTGTCCATTGCTATATGTCCAGTGCTGTGTACAGGAGCTAACCCACAGCAATTGCTCAGGAAATATTTTTTGAACCAAAGGAATATCATCATTTGGATTCCCAGGAAAAGAAAACCTTGCAAAACCTTGGATGAAAAGGTAATTTGCCAATGAAGTTTTCAAAAGCAGCTAGCAACAGGATGGCTCTGGTCCCATTGCTGCTGCAGACTCCCTGCCCAGTGGTCTCTCCTGTGTATGCTCTGCAGTCCTGAGCCAGAAGGCCCTGCAACAGACAGGCAGCCACAGTCTTTGCAGTGGGAGAAGAAGACCAGGATTGATTGAATCTTGCCCAACTCTCATAACTAAGATTTTTCCATTTGGTATGTTGTCACAGATTGAATTGCGTCCCCCAGGCCAGGAGTGGTGGCTCACACCTGTAATCCTAGAGCTTTGGGAGGCTGATGAGGGCAGATTACTCGAGTTCAGGAGTTTGAGACCAGACTGGCCAACATGTTGAGACCCCATCTCTACTAAAAACACAAAAATTAGCCGGTGTGGTGGTGCACACCTGTAGTCCCAGCTACTGGGGAGGCTGAGGCAGGAGAATCTCTTGAACCTGGGAGGCAGAGGTTGCAGTGAGCTGAGATAGCCCTACTGCACTCCACCCTGGGTGACAGAGTGAGACTCTGTCTCAAAAAAACAAACAAAAAACTATGTCCCCCAGAAATATTGTTGACATCCTAACCCTTACTACTTCAGAATGTGGCTTTATTTGGAAATAGGGTCATAGAGTCATCACAGATGTCATTTGCTAAGTTGGGGTTACATTGGAGCACGTGGACCCCTACTGCAATATGACTGGTGTCTTTACTAGAGGAGGGAAATTTGTACATGGAAACAGAAAGGGAAGACAGAGACAGAGACTGGAGCGGGGCTGTGACAAGCCAAGGAATCCCTAGGGCTGCCAGGAGCTGGCAGAGACCAGGAAGGATCCTCTCCCGGAGGCTTCAAGAGGGAGCATGGCCAGATGACACCTCAATTGCAGATTTTTATCCTTTAGGACTGGGAGAACATTCAAACCCTCATTTATCCTTAGAATTGGGAGAACAGAATAAATCTCTGCTGTTCCAAGCCCCTGGGTTTGTGGTGCTTTTTTCCAGCGGCCCTAGGAAATAAGCACACATGGTTTGGTATTGCCTCTTCTCCTGTGCAGCCAGCGTGGGGCTAGTGTGTGTGGGTCATGTGCCTGCACACACAGACGCAGCGACACTCTTCTCCAGCACTGGGCTCACTTCTGAGAAATGATCAATACACCTCAGGTATGTCTCTGCCCCTACCCTGGAGCTGCATTCTATTTCCCTCGTGTGGGTCAGGTAGAGAGCTTGTTTTTCAGCCTGAGCTTGATTTTGACGATCCAGCCCAGCTTGTGGGAGTCTGAGATTGTGTCTGCTATGGGGGGTGGGGGGCACCCCGGTTTTGCACAGGCCACTGGGGAGATATTCTTGGCCTCTTAGAAGGCACAGAATTGCCTTTTATTTTGGGGGTGGGGGGCAGAAACTCAATCAGCTGTACTTCCAAATTGGATGTTTTAAAAACTGAGGCTCTGGTCTGACACCAGAGGCAGTGCTGTAAAAAGAAAGGGGAATTAGGATCTGAAGTCCAGGCTGTTGGATCCCACATTCTTCCTCTCCATGTGGTCTTGGACAAGCCACTCCTCCTTCCTGGACCTCAAGTTCCCCACAGATATGATGGTCACACCTGTGCCCTGTCAGAGCTCATTCCTTGGCTGAGTCCCAGTGGGGTACGGCCCCTCTGATGGTCCAGGCAGGGCAGGGATGCCTGGGACTAGGCCAAGAGGGCTAGAGGTGGAGGCAAGGATCTGCTGTCTCATAGGAGCCACCTCCCCAGTGACTTTGGTGCACCTGCCTTGGGTTAATAGCGATAAAGAGGAAACCATGGTTTCTTAGTGAAATCCTTCTGCTCGAATGACAAATTCAGCATCTGAGGACCTGGTTTGAGGTCTGGTTTGAATGTGGTCAAGAAGTGCAGCCTGTGGCAAATCCCTGAGCCTCTCTGAGCCTCATTTTCTTCACCTGGAAAATAAAAATGACAATGTACACCCAGTGGGGCAGTTTTGACCTCAGATGAGAACGTGGGTGTGAGCCTGCTTGGCTGGCCTGCAGCTGGGATGGGCCAGAAACGCTGCCCAGCCCAGCCCAGCCCAGCCCAGAGCCTCCATGTTTTCTCCCCTTCTATGTCTCCTTTCCCCATCTGTGGCCCTCTAATGGCTTTGGCATCTCTCTGGTCCATTTCCTGGAGGGTGTAAATTATTTATGGGATGGACACGTCAGCCTGCAGGCGGAGGGCGCTGCGTCAGAGGCAGCATTGTGCCTGCAGGAGGAGGCTGGGGATCAGCCCGACCTGGCCCTGCTCCCCGCTTCCCACCCCCTAGAGGCTGCCTCCAGCCCTGTGCCTCCACCACAGGGACCTCGCACTGCTCCCCGGGGCTGTCCCTGGAGCCCTCCTGCCCTGGCCTAGGCCATGCACTCTGAGCCAGTGGGTTTCTCTCTTGGAAGGAAGCTTGGCCTCTTACTGGCCATGAATAATAGATGAGCGCTTAGGGAAGGGGTCTTGTGAGGACACTCCCCCCATTAGTGACCCTGATATCACCCCTGAGGAGCCCCCTCTCCACGCAGCTTCTGCCCCCAGCACGCAGGCTTGGACTGGGTTGGGTGTGGGAAGCAGGGTTTTTCGAACCATTGATAGAATAGCTGAGAAGAGGCTCTGAGCCCACTCAGGCTGCTGCCTCACTAGGGAGAGTCCAGAGTGACTCTGGTTACCCACCTGACGACGCACAGGATGGTTTCCCAGCAGGAAATGGTGTGTCAATATCCCTGTGCAGTTGTTCTTGGCCTGGGGGAGAGGAGGGAGGTAATGGATTCTTTTCAGTGTTGCAAGGATGCTACAGATGCTCCCCAGAAACCGCACATGTGCACAAACACAAAGACTCGCAAGCAATCTCGGCAGGTCCCAGCGGGTCCCCTGACTTCCTTGCTAGTGGCCTCTTGTACTGAATTGAGCCCCGTTTCTCAATTCAGACAGACTCACATGTGAATTCAAACTTCACTAGCTCTCCGCCCATCTGCCTGGAACACCTTCCCCGTAGCCTCTCCCTGCCTCAATCCTCATCCTTCAGGTCTCAGCAAAAGCCTTCTTGGGCTCCCAGGAAGAGTTTAGGTTCTGGCACTCTATTTTTCTTTCCCTGACATTTGTGACACTTGTTCTTATGGTTTTACTGTTGGTCTTCTCTACAAGGACAGCAATCACTCTGTTTTCTTCACCACTGTATGCCGAGTGCTTAGCACAATGCTTGTTACCCAGCAGGCACTGAGCCAATATTAATCTCGGATTAGTCACTCAACTTTTCATACTACTCTGCCCACAGAAGGAATGGTCGGATCCACTTCCTAAAATAAAGCTAGGTTATATACCGGGAGAGGATTTCCATTTATCTTATAATGACTTTGAGACGCATCCTTATTTTTATCTGGTCCCCTGAGCTTGGGGGTTTGTGGATCAGAGGTGATTTGCATGGTCCTACCCCATACAAACTCTGGAGGCAGTATTTAGGACCCTGTGTCACTTACCTTGGCTGACTAGTTCTGTCCTTTTTACTGGAGCAAGAGGAGTATACAGGTACTAGACATAGCTTTTCCTAATCAAGGAAAGGCATAATTAAACCCTGGATAAAGGAGATTGAAGAAAATTTTCAGGTTGCTTTGTAGTTTACCAAGGGTCTGGGGCAGCAACGTAAGGATTGAAACCACCTTGGGGGCAGGGTATGGGAAAGAAATGAGAGGGGAGAAATGAGATCACCACTTGTGAAGCAGCTGCCATGGACCAGGGATGGTGCTGGGTACTTTCTTTATTAGGTTATTCATTTCATGTGGGCCCGGGGATTAAGTACTTTAATATCCATTTATAGAAGAGGACACTGAGGCACAGAGTGGTCATATGCCTTGCCTGAGTTCACCTAGTTCATACACCAGGAAGGACGGGGCAGGGATAATATTTTAGCATGCCATCTGTGCTGAGCTTCTTTCTTTCAAAGCACGTGTGCATCTTGTGGATGGTCTTGGCCACAAGTTCACATGCTGGGCGAGGCAGATATCACTGTGTCCGTTAGATTGGTGAGGGGTGGTAATGCTTGAAGAAGTGAAGTGGCTTACTAAGGATTGCATGTCTTGGAGAGCCTGTGTGGCCAGGAAGGGAAGGACTGCTGGTTGAATGGAACCCGAATGAGTGTTCCGAGATATCAATTCATCCTGCCTGGCCCTCCTCTCTTTTGATGTGTCAGGCCTCAGAGCCCCTTAGCTGGGGAGCTCTACTGTCATCAAAGTATTGTCTTCTATAGGGACAACATCTTCCAATTTCCAAAGTACTTTTATATCTACTAGCCCCTTTAACCTCCAAACAGCCCTTCAGTGTAGGTACTATTGTTCACAGTTTAGAAGTGAGGAAACTGAGGCTCCACAATTTTGTGCAACCTGCACAGGGGCACACCGCTAAGAGGTTGTGGAGCTGGGATTCCCTCTGACCCATCTTCTGGTCTTCCACAGTCAAGGTCAACCCTGGACTGTGCAGGCCAACGACCTTGGTGTCTCTCTGATCTCCCGCTGCGCTGGGCTCGTTGTTCCTGGATGGAGGGCTGGCTCCCTCACTTTGTTAGCCCGACTGATAAGAGGAGAGCTGCTTTCCGACAAACCAGAGACTTGCTTGGGGTCGTGCAAAAGAAACATTGACTCCCTTGTGTCACAAGGAGCCTGTGGGACCTTGGTTTGTGGCCACATCTCTGGATAGTGACTATCTGGAAATGTCTCGTTGGCTTCCTGAAGCATGCCAGGGCAGAGCGTCAGCCAGCCGTAGTGAGAAAAACACACTCAAGTCACTTGTCCCTCACAGAGTACATAACCTTCACTCAGATGCAATTTAACAGCTGCCCAGAATGTATTTGTTTCTAATGTATCTTTTAAAATTTTCTTTGTGCTGCTAGATCTAACAGAAGTGATTTCTGCATGTGAGTGACTAATAGATCCTTTTACCTTGTGATTCATTTTGTTTTAAAAGATTTGCCAACAAGAATTGCATTTGGTATATAATAAAAGGAACGTCATAGAAGCTTGGAAACATAGAAAGATAATAGGCTGACTAATGAAGACCACAGAACATGTCAAAGCTGTGGACCTTTGGGCAAAGATGTGCCCCTTGTTAGTTTTCCTGTTTGTGAAAGTAGGGGGAAGGGAACTAGCTGACCTGGACATTATTCTGAGTGAGGTGCAAAATTTCATTTAATCCATACAGCAACCCCAGGGAGCAGGAGGTATTAGCATCTTTGGGGCTAATGGGGCTTCAACAGGAGGCTGGTAGGGTCAAACTGTCATTCCAGAGGAACCTTCTGAAGACTAGGTGGTGAGGGGGCTGGGGAGAGAGGAGACCAATATTAAACGGCACCAGCGAAAGCTTATGAAGTCCTGAACCAAGGCGGGGAAGAGACGAGACCATAGATGTGGCTGATGCAAAAACACAGCATCCATCAGGGAAGGTGTGAGGTCACCCAGGAAGACGTGACTTCTGAATAATGCACGGACCAGGATGACGTGGCTTCTGGGTGACTCCACACCTTCTCTGATGGATGCTGCTTTTTTGCATCAGTCAAGATGAGAAACTGAGGTTCAAAATCTTACCTAAAGTTCTATGAGTAGTAACAGAGGTGAGTGGGGGAGGAAGCACTCGTATTTGTCTGATTGCGTAGCCATGTCCTCCTGGGTGAACCCACACCTTTCCTGATGGATGCTGCGTTTTTGCATCAGTCAAGATGAGAAACTGAGGTTCAGAGTCTTCAACTAAAGTCCTATGAGTAGTAACAGAGGTGAGTGGGGGAGGAAGCACTCGTATTTGTCTGATTGCATAGCCATGTCCTCCTGGGTGAACCCACACCTTTCCGGATGGATGCTGCGTTTTTGCATCAGTCAAGATGAGAAACTGAGGTTCAGAGTCTTTAACTAAAGTCCTATGAGTAGTAACAGAGGTGAGTGGGGGAGGAAGCACTCGTATTTGTCTGATTGCGTAGCCATGTCTTCCTGAGTTAACCCACACCTTCCCCGATGGATGCTGCGTTTTTCATCAGCCACATCTATGGTCTCGTTTCTTCCCTGCCTTGGTTTAGGACTCCATCAGCTGTCCCTGGTGCCATTTAATATTGGTCTCATCTCTCCCCAGCCTCCTCACCATGTAGTCTCCAGAAGGTTCCTCTGGAGCCACTGTCTGACCCTACCAGCCTCCTGTAGAAGCCCCATGCTGGCTCCTAATTGACCAGAAAAACAATTTTTAGTATGGCATTCAAAACTTCTCACTTGTCCACAGTTTGCCTTTCCAACCTTTAAAATAACACTTACATTTGCAAGAGTAATGCACTTTATGGAAGAAGATCTCATATATGTTAACCTCAGCAGCTTATTGTATCTCTTATTTTCAAGCCAATAGGTCCAGACACCATTTTCTAAACATTTGTATATATGTTTTTGCCTTGAGGCATTTCTTCATGAGCTTTCTTCTGCTTGAAATGTATTTTTCCTTAAATTCACATTTTCTTTTTCCTTCAATGCCCCTTCTAATGGGCACCTCCTCCAGGAAGCATTCTATGGTCCCTGTGCCATGCCAGCATCCACTCTTTGATTTGCACAGTACCACAGAACGCCAAGCTTTTGGAGGGGAGGATTTGTGTCTGAGCCACCGCCATCCCTCCCAAGACTCAGAAATGCCTCATGAAATGTTTGTTAAACCAAAACATTAGATAGCATTGAATTAATTAGTATCAATCAATACTATTGCTTTCTGAATGAATGCCAGTTGGGTTTAATAATTATTATTAACCAGGACTGTGAAATACAATAGAAATAAAGCGACCAGATCCTGGGAAGCGGAGGGCAGCGAAGATATGCCTCGTTGGGTGAGCTCTGGGGAAGGGTTTTCCATGTTCTTCATTGGAACTAAGGGTTTGAAGGGGCAGGTGTGGGGCTCCTCAGTCTCCAAGGCCATCCCTGCCTCTCCTTCAAGAACCTCCCAGAGCACTCATTAGCCCACATCCTGACCCATTCAAAAAGCACAATGGTGCTCAAGGTATCTGACAGCAGAGGGATGGCAGAGGAATATTAAAGATAATAGACATCCTGGTTGCTAAAAGGTAACCGTGTTTTACCATTGCTGCGCTGTCCCTGAATAGGTGCTCCTATGTGATCTGTTTTCTTTTTCACTTCCTCGTTAATTCTGAGGCATTCCTTGACCTATCCTTGGCAACCTATGTGCCAAGGATTATAGTGTTGAAAAGATGGAGAAGGCAGTGAGGGAGAAGAAGAGGAGATGAGGAGTGGGAGAAGTGTTTATACTCAAACACACACACCACACATTCATGTGCACACATACGTGTACACACATTGCATGTACACACATACACACACCTACACATACACACACACACACACCCCACACGTCTATTGCTCTGCAGTTATTTGCAGTTGGTCTTGAGAGATCTGACGGGCAGGTGAAAAAATTAAGAACAGGATACCACAGTGAAGGACAAAATGCAAGGCCCCGCCTTAAGGGCTTTGCTAGTTCTGTGCACTCCTGAAGGGTGATGGAGCATAAGAGTGAGATTACCTGAAGGATTCATAGGATGCAGACCCCTTTAACGAGCTAGGGTCCTGGCAGGTTTCCATTCTTTGAACCATTAAACTCTTGCGTCTCTCTCGGTTAATTGGCACAATGCAGCTTGCCCCGTTGGAAGTGTGGAGCCCCCGTCGGGAGTGTGGAGTGATGCCCCACTGGGGTCTAGAAGGCTGGGTTGGGCAGACCTGATGGTGGCTTCCTATGACAGGGGAGACCTGGGAGAAGACCCTGGGATCCATCCTGCAGGAACGTGGAAAGCAAAGCCTTTGGAAGTGCTCTTTGTCAATATCATCCCCTGCAGGGCTTGTCTGAACCTCTGCTCTGAACTGTGCATTTTCTGTGTGTTGGGGGCGGTGACGCTGATGGTGTTGGGAACTCTTTCCTCTCTCCTCTTTATGGCGTTACTTCATACAGCAACCTGCTCAGTTGTCACCTCCTCGGATTAGACCTTCCCTGGCACTCCATCTAGAATAGTCCCTCTCCCTGACTTTATTTTGAAGCATTTTAAGATGGCCTTGGCCGGGCGCAGTGGCTCACGCCTGTAATCCCAGCACTTTGGGAGGCCGAGGCGGGCGGATCACGAGTTCAGGAGATTGAGACCATCCTGGCCAACACGGTGAAACCCCTTCTCTACTAAAAATACAAAAAATTAGTCAGGCGTGGTGGCAGGTGCCTGTAGTCCCAGCTACTCGGGAGGCTGAGGCAAGACAATGGCGTGAACCCGGGAGGCGGAGGTTGCGGTGAGCCGAGATTGCGCCTCTGCACTCCAACCTGGGCGACAGAGCGAGACTCCATCTCAAAAAAAAAAAAAAAAAAAAAAAAAAAAAGATGGCCTCTTTTCCTGCAGCAGAATGTAAGTGTCATCAGATCAGGGACTCTGTCTGTCCTGTTCACAGATGTGTCCTCAGCATAAGGAATAGTACCTGACACTTAGCAGATCCTGGATAATAACAATAATAATTCCAAACTACAACTTGTAAATAAATAATTACATGAAAGGCACAAGGCAGCTATCATTTTCTGACCATCTAAGTGTTCTATATATAGTTTTTTGCATCGAATTCTCAAGACAAAGTAAGATATACAACACTAACCGCCTTTTTTTTTTTTCATAGATGAGAGGCATTTAAGGCTCAGAGAAGTTAAGTGACTTGCCCAAAGCCACACAGCTGATACCTGGCTGAAGGAATAAAAGTGATTGGGTTACATATTTAAATTCCCCAGGGGGTGAAAATCAACTCAAAGTGGATCAAAAACTTAAATCGAAGACCTGAAATCATTAAAATTCTACAAGAAAACCTAGTAGAAACTCTTCCAGACACTGACCTAGGCAAAGAATTTATGACTAAGACCTCAAAAGCAAATGCAACAAAACAAAAAATAAATAAATGGGACCTAATTCAACTAAAAACCTTCTGCATAACGGAAGAAATAATCATCAGAATAAACAGACAACCCACAGAATGGGAGAAAATATTTGCAAATTATGCATCTGACAAAGGTCTAAAATCCAGAATCTACAAGGAACTCAAACAAATTAGCAAGAAAAAAAAGCCCCATCAAAAGGTAGACAAATGACAGGAATAGACACTTCTCAAAATAAGATATATAAATAGCCAACAAACATATGAAAAAAAATCAACATCACTAATCATCAGGTAAATGCAAATTTAAACCATAATGAGATGCCACCTTATCCCAGCCAGAATGGCCATTATTAAAAAGTCCAAAAACAATAGATGTTGGCATGGATGTGGTGAAAAGGGAAGAGTTTACACTGTGGGCAGGAATGTAAATTACTCCAACCTCTATGGAGAGCAGTATGCATATTTCTTTTTTCTTTTTTTTTTATTTCGAGATGGAGTCTTGCTCTGTCACTCATGCTGGAGTGCAGTGGCACGATCTCGGCTCACTGCAACCTCCACCTCCCAGGTTCAGGCAATTCACAGTGTGGAGATTTCTTAAAGAACTAAGAGTAGATTTACCATTTGACCTGGCAATCTCACTAATGGGTATTTACCCAAAGGAAAAAAAGTTATTATATCAAAAAGATACCTGCACATCTGTGTTTATAGCAGCACAATTTTCAATTGCAAAGATGTGGGATCAACCTAAGTGCCCATCAACCAATGAGTGGATAAAGAAAACATGGCATATATATACCATGGTATACTACTCAGCCATAAAAAAAATGAAATGTCTTTTGCAGCAACTTGGATGGAGCTGAAGGCCATTATTCTAAGTGAAGTAACTCAGGAATAGAAAAGCAAATACAGTAAATTCTCACTTATGAGTGGGAGCTAAACTATGAGAATGCAAAGGCATTCAGAGTGGTATAATGGACATTGAAGATTCCGAAGTGGGGAGTGTAGGAGGACCTGGGAAACAAAAAATTATATATTGGGTACATGTACACTACTCAGGTGACAGGTACACTAAAATCTCAAATTTCAACACTAGCAGGATTGGTGCAGAGCAGCTGCGGGAGGCAGTGGTGTCGTCTGAGAGGGTCCTGTGGAACAGCGCCCCTGCCTGTAAATTCTTATTATTACCAGGCCTGCCTCAGGGGCCTGTACAGGGTCTAAAGGGTAAACTTAGGAGCTATGATACACTGGCTGCACATGGGCAGAGCTGATGATGGCTGTGCAATGTCAGACGAACTTTGGATCTAATCTTGGTTCCGACACTCACCGGCTAGGTGACCGAAGCCTCAATGACCTCAGATGTAAAATGGTAAAATAATGATAAAATGGTTAAAAAAAAAAAAAGCTAATGATTATATAATACACATTCTATAGGCAGGAACTGTTGGTATATGTGTATGTGTATTCATTTAATCCTCCCAACAACTCAATGAATTTAAAGCTGTTAAATTTTCATTTTACAAATAGAGAAACAGAGGCACAGGAAAGTTAAGTAACTTGACTTCTAGCTGGGAATGGGTCTGGGATTCAAACTCGGCAGTCTGGCTGAGCATGGCACTGTATCACCTACTTCCCAGGGTTTGGGGTAGGTAAAAGGAGGTAACGGGTGTAAGGCCCGAAGCACTGCTGGTGCTTTTGCAGCATACATTTAATTGCTTTTATGATGCTGCTGCTGGTTTTGCTGTAAAGATAGAGCTCATTTTAGAAAAACATGAGCCCCAAAGGCACGAATAACAACCTGACTTTCCAAATTATTCTCCTTCTTCTCTCCAACCATTTTCCACACTTACATCTTTCTTTATAGCTTTGGGAATATTTTAATGCTTTTAAAATGGACAAGTCACAAAGTTTAGTGTCCACTTTGACCCAACCTTCCCCAGTGGCGTTTAAGGACCCAGAGAAGTAGAGAGAATGTGGCCAGGCATGGGAGCGTCCATATTGCTTGGGGCCGTGTGTGCGTGCAGTTCTGTCAGTAATTCTACGTGTATGCAGACATGCCTTTCTTAAAAATGCAGTTGGATGGCGTGTTCTGTTTCTCTCTTCATTGCTTCCTCTATCCACCCTTGATGGAGAACGGTCTTTAGCATGCTTACTCACTAGCGTTATCCAATGAGGTCAATATTAGCAAGGGAAATGAATTATAGGTGCTTTACTCTGAAGGGTATGAAAGATTAGAGTGAACCTTTCAGCAAGATAGGGATGGAGGTGAGGTAAGTGAGGTGCAGAGGGTGCACCTAGGGACAGGTTGCACCTTGAGAGGGATGCACCTTAAATTTTGTGCCCTAGGTGCTTCTGGCCTCACTGGAATCCCTAGCCCTGGGTTTCATGACCCACTAGGAATAGAAGCTGTGGCTACTAACACTAAAGATCTGTGTGGCCTGGACCTCACAGAGAGCTCCAAGGAGAGGTGCTTTGCAGGGAGGGCAGAGGGGCCCAGAAACAAGAGGTTGCCTGTCTATGGGCCATTGAGTGACTCCTTGGGCAAGACACTGTTTGTATGTTACGCCCTGGTCTTTGTGTGTTTGGGATCAGCCAATAATTCTTCCTGGTGGCATTGTACTTATGTTCACTTTCACACTTTGAAGGGTGTCATGGAAGAGACATCAACACATAAATGAAATGAAATAAACTAAAACAAAATAAAATATCCAAGCCATCCCTGCCTGGCAGCTTCAGTCTCCTGCTGCTGCAGTGGAAGGTGGCCTTGACTGTCCACAGGATTCAACTCTGTGTGGCGGGGGTCACCAAACAATGCTCCACAGAGCATGAGCATTAGAGGTCCCACCTCTAATTGAACCCTGGTACCCTCAGTTTTACCAAGTTGTATACATTGGGATTCTGGACATTTGCTTTAATTTTCCATGTGGCTAAGAAAACAGTTTGAATCACTGTCCTAAGAGATATCTTATTAATTGCCTTTGAGGACACCTCTTGGCCTCCAGATGGCCCAGCTCCCCTTTCTTGCTCTGATCTGTGCAGGACAAATGAGTATTTCCTTCAGCCATTACAGTTGAGACTAGGTTGTTGTAGTCAGACAGACCTTACTCATAATGTCTCAGGGATAATAACAGGGATGCAGACATGTAAAGACTTGTGTGGAGGTGGCCTGACACACAAGGCCTACCCATTCCCTAGGACTAGAAAATTCCATGCCACCCCAGCTCCCTATCTCTTGGGCACTGTCTCAGTTTCTACCCAGGAGCTCTCCTCAGCTCAAAATATGGCCCTGAGACAGTGAGACCTGGAGAACCCTGAACTTCATGGAAAGCAATTTCCTCTGCTTTTTCCCCAAGGCTTGGATTCTGTGTCAGTGTCCTGTGTGAGTCCCACTTCTTCCTAGGATGACTAGCATGGGCATGTCTGTTAACTCCTTCCAGGGAAGACCCTTCCTATGCACTGGGGTGTAGCCATAGAGATCCCTGTAGTGTAGTCCTCAGAATACAGCCCAGCTGTGTCCACTTGCAAACAAGACACTCACCCAGCCACACCCACACACACCCTGGTAGGAGGTGCTCCCTCTTACTAGTTCATTATTACCAGGGGCACCATACATTCTAGCTTGCCTGGGACAGTTCCATTTTGTGCCTATTGCCTGGGTGAAAAGCAATAGCTCCCCTGTTACTCCCAAAGTGTCCTGATGTGGTTTGGCTGTGCCTCCATCCAAATCTCATCTTGAATTGTAGCTCCCACAATTCCCATGTGTCATGGGAGGGACCCAGTGGGAGGTAGTTGAATCATGGGGGTAGGTCTTTCCCATGCTATTCTCATGGTGGTGAGTGAGTCTCATGAGACCTGATGGTTTTGTAAAGAAGAGTTTCCCTGCACAACTTTTCTCTCTTTGCCTGCTACCGTGTAGGACGTGACTTCGCTCCTTTTTCAGCTTCCACCATGATTGTGAGGCTTCCCCAGCCATATGGAACTGTGAGTCCATTAAACCTCTTTCCTTTATAAATTGCCCAGTCTTGGGTATGTCCTTATTAGCAGCATAAGAACAGACTAATACATGTCCCATTTGGGGTGATGTTTTACGTTACCCTAATTATCATTGTTATGATGAGAGAGCTTCCTGACCCTCAGTGCTAAGCAGAAGCCTTACTCTCTCCAGGAAGCCCTCCTACCAGATACCTTGAGCTGATCTGCTCTTCCAGGCAACTAACTACCAAAGTGTTTAGGCATCTTCTCCAACCCCATTCCTTTACCAGCCTTTCCCACACTTTATTCACTCAAGTATTTCATGCCCCTTTACAATGTACCAGGGAGTAGTGAAGGCACCAGGGAAAAATACGAGTACCAAAAGGAAGACTGACAGGAAGTCTCTAGCTATATCTACTTATTTATAGTATACACTGATAATAAAGACATGAACACATACGTATGTATTTTTAATATATACTTTATCATATTTTATGTTATTAATATTTTTATGTTGTTTATATTATATATTATAAGAACACATTATATTTTGTATGTTCATAATATATATTTATATGAGATATACACACACACACACACAAAAACACATATATATGTATAAATGCTTCCTGATGATAAAGACTGTGAAAAAAGGAGAACCAGGCTGAGGTGAGGCAGGAGGGATGGAAATGTGTGTGCCGTCTTTTATGGAATGGGCAGAGCTGGTTTCTCTAATAAAGTGATATTTGAACAGAGGCCTGATTAAGTGAGGGAGTGACTTTGGTGTGGAGAAAGCATTCCAGACCAAAGAACTTCATGTGCAAAAGCCCTAAGAAGGGAGGAAGAGCAAGGTCACTTGTAAGGCAAGGGCCACTGGTGTGCACATGGATTGGGAGTGTCTGAGGCTGTCTTCCTCAGGCCAGGCACTGATGCCTACATCCCGAGGACCTTGGTGAATGTTGATTGGTTGATGATTGACAGGTCACACATCCCTGTGGTTCCCTTGGTCACTGTTGCACTGGGTCAAAACTTCGTGGGTCAGCCTGTTTCTAACCACACCAGTGTGGCTGGACTGTTGACCTCTTGTTATGGGTGATGGAGGTTCCCAAATGATCTGAATCCCAGGGCAGAAAGGCCCATGCCAGCTCTGTGCAGCTAAGCCCACTCCACAGAACTACCTGAGGCAGGGATCTCAGCGACACACCATCTTCACTCGACACCATTCTGTATAATTTTATAAAGCCATACAACAGGCCGTGTATTCAGAAGGCAGAGAGTATGGCTGAGACCTTAAGAGAAGTCCCATAGTACATGTTTACTTCAGGATGTTACATTTGTTAATATTGCATTCTTGTCTGTTGGTGTGTTTCAGTAGGTGTTCCCTGGACAATATAGACTTTAAAGTTGATTGTGTTTCTCCTCTGCACTGGCAGCCAGGAAGCTCCTCGTCAACCCCGAGGCTCATCGTTGATAACTGAGCAGGAACAACCAGCGTGAACTCCTCTGAATGAACCCGTCCTTGGTTTCAACTTACCATTCTACTCTTTCTTTTCTCCTATGTTAAGTTTTCATCTTAGTAAACCAGTTTAAGCCTTCTTGAAGTGGTCTAGATCTTAAATTTATCCCTAAGCAAATCACTTTTCTAGACACTTTTATTTGTAAATAAGTTTTTAGCACCTACTATGTCAAAAGAAGTATGTTAGGCCGAGTGGCTCATGCCTATAATCCCAACACTTCGGGAGGCTGAGGCGGGCAGATCACCTGAGGTCAGGAGTTCGAGACCAGCCTGATCAACATGGAGAAACTCTGTCTCCACTAAAAATACAAAATTAGCCGGGTGTGATGGCACATGCCTCTAATCCCAGCTACGCGGGAGGCTGAGGCAGGAGAATCGCTTGAACTCGGGAGGCAGATTGCAGTGAGCCGAGATCATACCACTGCACTCCAGCCTGGGCAACAAGAGTGAAACTCCATATCAAAAAAAAAAAAAAAAAAAAGAAGTATGTTAGGCTCAGAAGGAAGAACTCCAAGTGTTTCAGAGTCCCTGCCCTCCAGCTGAAGTTCCTATTCTATTTGTTTGTCTGTTTCTCATGGGTCAGATCTCAATGAATGCAGCATTCTACAGAACGAAGAAACTGACCTCTAAATTCCATCCCTCAAAAGGATTAACTATTAGCATAATTTACTTTGTTTTAATAATGGTGCTGAGCCTAGTACCTGCAGAGAGGAAATAGATTTTTTAAAAAAGAAGATGGTTGGGTCGTCATTACTTCAACATGTCTGCTTGTGTCTTTGTCTTGAATGGAATTAAGAACCTTGGTGTGAGTTTTTAAATGTCTGACCAACCATCCCCCACACTTTCACCCAACATGGCCACAAAGGAAGGTTGAAACTAATTCAAACCAGCACTCAGCTGCCTCATACAGTCCTATGTATGAGGGGGGAGGGAAGGGGTTTGGGGAGAGAATATATTGAGATCTGCCCTTTGATCGTGTTCAATGCGACTTTGCATTTACCTGAGGGATTAAAAGTTCTCATTGACCAAGGCTCCTGGCTTCCTACTCAGCCTTTGACGGGACAAGTGTTAATTGGACAATATAATAGGGACAATGTTAATTCCCCTCTTAGAGTTCCTTTTCTTGTTCAGTCAAATAGAAAGGCCCTTTTAAATGGCAGAGAGAGGAAGAAAGGAGCTGGTTTATAAGGGTAATAGACTGCACATCTTCCCCCTTGTCTCAAAACAAGTGCAATGGAGTCAGCATAAAGGCAGGCCCCTGAACAGGGAAAGAAAGGGAAACGACGTGGTGGTTTGCCTGGAATGTCACCCTGGATTAGGGATCAGGGAAATACAGCCAGTGGTTTCTGTCCGTTTTTATAACAGCAGTGGTGGTGGTGAGGGATCGAGGGTAAGGAGGGGGCAAGAGTTGCAGAGGGCAGAAGCTCATGAGACTCAGGGGTAGGGGAAGGGCAGGTTAGTGGGGGTGGTGGATATGTGGCAGGGGGTGACAAGGATAATCGAATGTAAACAATCAGAAACCTGATGGGACCCCCTGAGCATTTGGGCTGATGCTGATGCTCCTGAACACCAGAGAGTTCACCACTGTGCATGGAAGACGGGCACGAGTCAGGGATTCTAGAAGCAACACTCTGCTTTTAGGAGTTTCTGTAATTAGAATCTTCCTCTTGCCAGATCTCAAAATAGACGGATGTTGAGTTCCCTTTGGGTTCTGAGAGCCACCTCCCTACTCCCTCACATGCATGGGAATCAGGATTTCCCTGCCAGCTTCCATCTCTGCTCTGTCCTTATGATTGGTTTCTCTCCTAACAAAGTCTTCTTCCCATTGAACTCCAACTCTGACGCTTCCCTCAGCTCTGGTTTTTATGAATGATGACTCTGGCCTATTCAGTTTTTTATTTGATCATTTATTCAATAAAAAGTTTCTAGGCATCTCTTATACAGTAGGTACTTGACTGTGTGCCCTTGAACAAGTTACTTAAACTTGTTGTGCCCCATACACTTGGAGATGGGAATAACCGACTTGGCCTTGGGTTTACAGGATTCTCTTTGGGATCAATGGAGATAATGGATGGAAAAAATGTCTTATAAACTGTAAAACATGTAAAATGAATTATTCTCTTTCTTACTTTTATTCACTGGCAAGATAAAAGAAATGCAAAAGTGGTGAGGAAAAAAGACAATCTGTGTTAAAAGACAAGCTTACACTTGTCAGGCATGACGCAGTACAGGTAAGGCCGGAATGGTCAGAGTGGGCTGCGGCTGTGTCACCTGAAGTCCTTCCCATGCCTTTCTTTTCTGGCACTAAGGTTTTCTGTCAGAAAATGGACAGGTTGAGCTGCCTCTCTGATGGAGCATTTATGATCCTACCTGGGCTGGCCTCTTTCCAAGTTTTTCTGTGCAAGTCTTTCTTTATAACCACATCAATTTGAGATAATTTGAGACTTGCAAACAGAAATGAAATCTGCAGCTTTTAACCAAATTAATTATTCTTTTGGTTTTAGGGTTGATCAAGAAAAGAGAAGTAGCTGATCCCCCATATTTTAAGGTCAAATCCTGGAGAAACTCCTCAGACTTATGAAGGTCCTATTTTATAGTAAAAGAGCAGAAAAAGTAGGGGAGGCCAAGCCTCACTTGATGAACCTGGAGTGATTTCCCTCAGGTAGCAAGGGGGCAGTGCTTATGATTTACCTGTTATTTCTTAGTTCTACACACTTCTTTTTATATTCTTTTGGAACTAGAAGTCTGCAGACTCCATTTCTTAGGTTTCTTCGCCAGCAGTCTTCTGTCTGTTTCTGCCAGTAGGAGATGCAGGTGGGAGATTGACCAGAGAGGGAAGGAAGAGAAAGATTCTGCTGTGATTCAGACAGGATGGTGTTGCTGGCCACGCTGCTGGCTGATATCGTGGCAGCAGGAGGGGGTGCCTGGCTAGAAAGAACCAGTGTCTTTTCAGCAGCTGCAGCTCTAGTTGAGAAGATGCGTCTTTGGTGGATCCAGAACCCACTGAGACACGGTCCCAGAACTCAGCAGTGAGAGCGGGCTCTGACCTCTGAGTATGTCCACCTCTTTCTTTTGGTCCCATGAATGCCAGCTGATTCTCTTTTTTGCTCTTCCAATTCTTCCAAACCTTTTGTAACCAATTTGCTGTACTAAATTCCCTCCATTTAAAACTGGAGAGCAAATGATTTTTTACTGATACGAAGACTACACAAGAATTATTCACCTATGGTGCTCTTAGGGCTGAGAAGACAGCAATTCCTCCACACGGGTGAGTCCAGGAACTTAGTTAAGGTCCACTCCTTGCTGACACTAAAACTTGGGGTGATTCCCTCCACCTCCCTGAGCCTCAGTTCTCCCATCTCTGAAATGCACAAAATAAGTTCGGGTCTTCATTCCTTGTGATAGTGAGTTGTTACTCACAAACGGACCAGCCCTATGTGCTATCCATGATCTCAGCATTTGGAGCACCTGAGGGCATCTGGGCGCACTTGAACCTGGCACAGTTCCTCACCAATCCGTCTTCATGCATTTGCTCCATCATCTGGTATCCGGCCTTTGACAGGGCTCTTTTCTGCTCTGGGCTGAAAGCTGCACGCTTCAGACTCACAAGCCCTTAAATATTTCATAGCAGACTGGCTGGGAATTAATATTTAATCACAGACTCCTTGGTACTTAAATATTTAATCACTGATGTGGCTGATGAGTAATGAATCAGAGCCCAGAAAAACTTTTGGTCTCTGGTGCCAGTTTTAAAGGATCTTCAGCTCTGGTCTCAGAGAACAGATAGATACTTGACAAGTTTATTTCTATACCAAGTTTACTCACATTTAATATTTTTAAGTGTCAAAAAAATTTGCTTCAATACCATCCTGAGACTCTGGATCAGAAAATCTCATTGTGGAAGACCATAAGCCATTAGGAATAGCCATGG
Organism: Pongo abelii; assembly: GCF_028885655.2. Taxonomy (NCBI): domain Eukaryota; kingdom Metazoa; phylum Chordata; class Mammalia; order Primates; family Hominidae; genus Pongo; species Pongo abelii. Next base: position 116,681,631 of record NC_071997.2, on the reverse strand, counting down.
ATGGTTGAAGTAATAAACATTTGTGTCAGTTCACATCCTAAGAATAGAGAGGTGCTGGGTATGATATAAGGATATCTTCAGAGGTACAAGAGTGGGGGTGGGAGTGGGAAACAGAACTCCTTATATTTCCAGTGGTGATTTAAATTATGGAGTGAAGAGAAGGTTCAGGAAAAAAAAAAAAAAAAACGAACAGAAATTCTTGGAATCAAAACAGTAGGTAGAGAAAAGAGAAAAAAGTGAAGTTGGAAAAATTCATGGAGCTCCATGTTGAAAAAGTAAGGGACGTGAACATCATGAGTTAAACATCAGAAACTGCTGATATTCATGTCTGTGATAACAGCAGCTCCATCACCAGAATGAAGGATATTTCTAGAATTCAGCCTTAAAGGACTTTATTTCTCAACAGTGGCAGATACCTATCTTCGTTACCCAACAGTCATTGTCCCTATTCCTCCTTATTGCTAGTAGAGCCCTAAATTTGTTCACACACTCACCCTTCCATGTGCTTTGGGGAGAGGGACATTCCGTTGCCTAGGATGAATGTTGATTAATCTAACTGACCAGGGAAGCTCCATTCCCCTTTCTTGTCACTCCTTTAGCCGTGGGCGTGTAATGCAATTCAGAATTGCATTCATACGGTATGAAGGGTATGAAGGAAAGCAGGGACACCTGATCAAAGGGCCTCTGGGGAAGTATTTCTCACTGAAGAAGAGGCACAGGAGGAGGACTTACCTTCCTGCCTGTGGGTGAGATTGTGTGGAGTTGTGGGGCAGTGAATTTGCTATCGTGAGAAGACAAGCTGAATACCAAAGCTGAAGATGATGGAGAAGAAAAATGGAAGCACCTGGTCCTAGTGCTACTAAATTGACCAACTATAAAACAAACCCTACCTTTAGGCTTCTTTTTATGTGTTTCAGCTGCTTTTGAGTGTTTTATTATTTGTAGCCAAGAGTATCTAATTAATGGACCACATGAATAAGGGAGGTGGCAAGATAAAGATTAAAGGCAAATAAGGAGTAAATGAGAAACTGTTTCACACCCATCAGATTGGCTAATAATTAAGCCTGATACATGCTGACCTTGGGTGAGTGGTGCAGCCACGGGACCTCTCCTACACTGCCAGCGGAAGTGTAACTTGCTCGATAGCTTCAGGGAACCAGTTGGCAGCATCCGGTGAAGCATAAGATGCATGTAATCCATGATCAAGCAATTCTCCTCTTTGGCTTAGAGCTGGAGATACTGTGGTCCCTGTTCGGAGAGAAACATCGATAGTCATGCTTATTACAGCATTCTTTGTGATAAAGGAAATTGGAAACAAATATTAATGACCATGAACTAAAAAAGAAAGAAATCACCTATCCAGACCTTGGGATACTACTGAGCAGGTACCATGAGTGATTTATAGCTACACGTATCAACACAAGTATGAAAACAGTTTTGAGTGAAAAAAAGCAAGTTGCAGAGGGATATGTAGAATCTAAAACTATTCATAAGAAGTTTTAAAACACGAGCAATATGATATAGTAAAAATGTAAAGAAATGCATTGGGATGATAAATAACGTGTTCAAAATTGCAGCTTCCTTTGAGGAAAGAGACAGTACAAAGGAGGGTGTAGAGGAGGCTCCAATCAAACCCGAAGTATGTCTTTTCTGAAGCAGGATTGTAAGTAGATGGATGGCTCATATATATATATATATTATATATACAAAATATATATTATATATAATATATATTATATATTATAATTATACATAATATATATTATATATTATATATAATATATTATAATTATACATAATATATATTATATATTATATATAATATATTATAATTATACATTATATATTATATATTATAAATATACATAATATATAATATATAATATATAATTATATATAATATATAATATATTCTATATTCTATATTATATTCTATATACTATATATTATATAGTATATATAATATATAGTATATATACTATATATTATATATACTATACTATATATTATATAGTATATATAATATACTATATACTATATACTATATATACTATATACTATATATATACACTATATACTATATTATATATAGTATATTATATATACTATATATTATATATCATATATATTATTATATATGATATATATACTATATATATTATATATAGTATATTATATATAGTATATATTATATATCATATATATTGTTATACATAATATATAAAATATATAATATATAATATATAGTATATAATATATAATATATAATATGTAGTATATAGTATATAAAATATATATATAAAACATATATATTATATATATATATAATTATTTTTTGGGGGGGATGGAGTCTCACTCTGTCACCCAGGCTGGAGTGCAGTGGCACCATCTTGGCTCACTGCAACCTCCGCCTCCCAGGTTCAAGGGATTCTCCAGCCTCAGCCTCAGCCTCCTGAGTAGCTGGGATTACAGGTGCCCACCATTGCACCTGGTTAATTTTTTGTATTTTTAGTAGAGACAAGTTTTGCCATGTTGGCCAGGCTGGTCTTGAACTCCTGACCTCACATGATCCACCCACCTCAGCCTTCCAAAGTGTTGGGATTACAGGCATGAGCCACTGTACCCGGCCATCTATGTTTTTGAGCATGTCTGAAATAGTTCATTAAAAATCCCTGGAGACTGGGATTACTGGTTAGAGTCAATGGAGTGAAATTCAACAGAGATAAACATACAGTCCTGGGCAGTAATGTGGCGAGTTCTGTTTGCAAGTGTGGAATGAGAAGTTTCTCTGTGCTGCATAGGGACATCCCACAGCAGCAGTCAATGAGCTGTATCTGTGAAGAATGTCACACAGAAAGTGAAATAAAATCCAGGAATCCAATCAGATGCAGAAAATGAGGATACAAAATACTGTAGAAGGAAAGGACTAAAAGACTGGCAAGTTTGGATGCTTAATGAAACACGAGAATATCTTTTTGTTTGTATGTTTGTTTGTTTTGAGAGGGAGTTTCACTCTGTCGCCCAGGCTGGAGTGCAGTGGCACAATTTTGGCTCACTGCAACCTTGCCTCCTAGGTTCAAATGATTCTCCTGCCTCAGCCTCCCGAGTAGCTGGGACCACAGGCGTGCACCGCCTTGCCTAGCTAATTTTTTGTTTTTTAGTACAGATGAGGTTTCACCATGTTGGTCAGGCTGATCTCAAACTCCTGACCTCAGGTGATCCGCCCACCTCTGCCTCCCAAAGTGCTGGGATTACAGGTGTGAGCCACTGCGCCTGGCTGTTTGTTGTTTTTTGAGACAGGTTCTCACTCTGTTGCCCAGGCTGGAGTGCAGTGGTGCGATCACAGCTCACTGCAGCCTTGACTTCCCGGGCATACGCCATCTGCCCACCTCAGCCTCCCAAGTAGCTAGGACTACAGGTGCAGGCTACCACGCCAAGCTAATTTTTGTCTTTTTAATAGACACGGGGTTTCACAACGTTACTCATAGCTGGTCTTGAAATTGTGGGCTCAGGTGATCCACCTGCCTAGGCCTCCCAGAGTGCTGGGATTACAGCCATGAGCCACCGTGTCCAGCCTGTTTGTTTGTTTTTAAGATAGGGTCTCGCTGTGTCATGCAGGTTGGAGCACAGCAACACAATCACAGCTCACTGTAGCTTTGACCTCCTGGGCTCAAGGGAGCCTTCCACCTCAGCCTCCTGAGTAGCTCGGAGTACAGACATATACCATCCCACTTGACTAATTTTAAAATTTTTTGTAGAGACAGGGGTTGTCTCTATGTTGTCCAGGGTGGTCTCCAACTCCTGAGCTCAAGCGATCCTCCCAGCTCAGCCTCCCAAAGTGCTGGGATTACAGGCACGAGCCTCTGCACCCAACCTCAGAAAACAGCTTTATTTTTATTTGCATTTGCTGTTAATGTTTCTCATTGCTGTATAGCTTTCAGTTTAGCATACTTACCTTTATGAATACAACTTTACACATATGATTTTATTTTATTTTATTTGTATAACCATATTGTAGGTTGGTATCTAGTAATACTTTGTATAAAGAATTTTTGGGCCATATGCAGTGGCTCACGCCTGTAATCTTAGCACTTTGGGAGGCTAAGGCAGGTGGATTACTTGAGCCCAGGAGTTCAAGATCAGCCTAGGCAACATGGCGAAACCCTGTCTCTACAAAAAATACAAAAATTAGCTGGGCGTGGTGGCGTGTACCTGTGGTTGGTCCCAGTTACTTGGGAGGCTGAAGTGGGAGGATTGCTTGAGCCCAGGAGGCAGAGGTTGCAGTGAACTGAGATTGCACCACTGAACTCCAGCACTCCAGCCCGGGTGAAAGAGCAAGACCCTGTCTCAAAAAAAAAAAAAAAAAAAAAAATTTGTTCAATTAAAAGAAATACATGGTCTTGAATTAGGTCCTCAAAGTGAGTTTTAAAAGATTGGGTGGTTGTACCTGGCTTAACAGCGGTTTATACAAAAAGAAGCCTTTTTTTTTTTTTTAACCACAAGATTACTGTGAACCAATAGGGTAATGTAGTTTCTAAATAAGTTCATGTAAAACTTGCATTATTATAATAGAATTATAGTAATGACACCAGAGGAAGTAAAAATCCAGTTTTATTTTGCATTGGCTGGACCTTGTCTGGAGGATGGTACTCTGTTTAGATTATTCATATCCCAAAGGATAGAAGAGGAGAAGAGTGAATGATTGGATGAAAGCCCTTCCAACAATGTCTTCTGAAGATGGATGGTAAAGACATAATGTTGGGGTAGCCCAGGCACTGTCACTACTTCTTTGATGGGCTGCCATGGAGCAGAGGGACAAGGTAGGGCCAGATGGTAGAGCTGCACCCAATATTGGAAGGCATTGGGTGCATGTATTAGGTGGGGGGATAATTTCAGCTCATTAGGCGCCAAAGCTATCTAATATTAGAGGCATCCTAGAATGAGATCAGTGGTCTCTGGAGGTAGTAGGCATCCTGTCACTTGGAATGTCCAGGAAGGTTCTGCAGTGGGAGTTTCAGCACTTAGTAGGTGGCTGAGCTAGGCAACTTCTGAGATCCCAGTTTTGAGGTTGTACAGTCATGGGACAGAACGTACAATTCGCCTATTACTGGGAGATGCCAGCAGGTCGTGTGACTAGAAATGAGTTTCAGGTCTGCCAAGGAGAAGAATCCCAGACCTGGCTTGTCCATCAGCTCTGTGATTGGAACCATCTTTGGCCTTTCTTTTTGCTGAAAGGTGGAAGAGAACGTCTTGGACATAGATGAAGGGTTGTTTCTCCCAGATGAAGCTAGCTGATGTAGAGGTTGTGAGGGAAATGGCCCCATCCTCTGTTAGCATTGGGATCTCATCCCATTGGAATGAGAATGTTTATGTGATATCCTGGTATTTGAGGATGGTTGATTGTAAGCTACAGCTGATGAGATGAAGTCTTTCCTTATGGCTGACTTCTCAGCATTGAGTGAGGGAAGTCCTGGGGCCTTAGACAGCAATAGGCACCTGCCTAAGTAGGCAGATAGGACTCAAATAGCCTTTTTAGCTATTGTAATTGTTGGAAATTGAGATTTCTACACAGGTACTCTAAGATTCTGGGTTCTGGGAGGTACAAGGAGCCAGTGTAAAGATAAATATGTCTTTTTTTTGGTAAACAAAATTTTGTCAGTGGGTAGTGTTCTATAATTCTTTGTAATCTTCCCAAAATCTTTAGTGAAGTGTTGTTTCTCTGTTCTATTCAGGTCTCAGCTGTGTTTGGTAGAGTGTTAAAAGCAGAGTGCCAAATGCCAAAAAGCATTAGGAAATCAGTGAAAGATTCCCACCACCCCCCAATGGGATGTGAAATCTCTGCACTAGAGGGAAGAGCCAGGGTCTAGCAGTGTCTCCTTCCCATGGCAAATGTAGAGGCGATGGATGCTATTTTTGCTAAGGACAGAGACATGTTTGTATATCCTGAGCATCTTGGCCTGCTTCTTCATCTGCTTCTGTTGTGGTGGGGTGGAGGGGGGGGCCATCCCTTTTCTCCAGCCAGGGATCAGAGATCATGGATGGGGGTTGGTGGCCATTAAGCAGCAGTGTATTAATTATTTATTGCTGTATAACAAATTGCCGCAAAACTTAGCAGTTTAGAACACCCACAATTTATTTTTTCCCATAGTTTCTGAGTGTCAGGAACTGGTTGTGGCTCAGGTATGTGGCTCTGGCTCAGGATCTCACATGGGATTGCAGTCAAGCTGGGGCTGCAGTCTCTGCAGGCTTGAGTGGGTGTGAGGATCCACTCACTTTCAAGCTCATCCATGTGGTGGTAGGCAGGAGACCCAGGAGACTCCATCTCCTTACTGAGTGACTCTCTTCTTAGGGTTGCTTATGAAATGATTTCCCTCAAGAGCAAGTAACCCAAGGGCAAGGGAGTGACAGAGTAACAAAAATGGAAATTGCAGGCGTTTATAACCTAGTCTCAAAAGTGACATACCATCACTTCTGCCATATTCTGTTGGTCACACAGACTCACCTTGATTCAAAGCATAAGGTGTAAATACCAGGAGGTAAGGATAACTGGGGATTTTAACTCTAATTGCAAACATAAAAAAGTTTAAATTAGCTCCAGAAAGATCCATATCTGGGCAGAAGGAATTGATTCATTCGGCAGACTCATTAAGCACTTCCTTTGTGCCAGTCACTGTTCTAGGTGCTGAAAATACCACGATGAACAAGACTTTCAAAGTCCCTGCTTTTGAGGATTTTACATTTTAATGATAGAGACAGAAAATGAACAAATACAAAAAATAAGCAGTTTTAGGTGTTATAAAGAAAATAAAAGATAAGCTAGTGAAGGGGAGCATACATCTATATAGCTTGCTTACTTGCAACTTGGTCTTCCTTCACAGGACCTCATGGGGTGGTGGTACCAGTCCTTTGCCCCCTTCCAGGCCTACCTGGGCCGCTTCTGTGTGGCTCAGTCTATAAGAAGATTGAGTCTACCCTGGAATTGGGTAGGCACTTTATTTATTTTTACTATTTTATTTTATTTATTTTTAGACATAGGATCTTGCTCTGTCATTCAGGCTGGGATGCAGTGGTTGTGATCAAAGCTCACTGCAGCCTCTAACTCTTGGGTTCAAGCAATTCTCCCTTCTCAGCCTCCCAAATAGCTAAGATTATAGGCACATGCCACTATGCCGGGCTCCTTTTTTTATTTTTTGTACAGATGGGGGGTCTCACTATGTTGTCAGGCTGGTCTCAAACTCCTAGCCTTAAGCAGTCTTCCCACGTTGGCCTCCCAAAGTGCAGAGGTTACAGGCATGAGCCACTGTGCCTGGCTGGGTGGACACTTTAGAACATCTGTTGAAGCCCTACTATAGAACAAATTTTATTAGATTGTAGGCTTCCTGAGAGCAGGCTGTCTGCTTTCTTAGTTAGTCTGCATCCCCTAGACATCCAGATATTGTCAGATGGCCTGGCTCCCAGACCTGTGTACTTTTTAGGTTCTGTTCTGCCCATGCCCATCATTATCCTGGAGTTTGCTCCCATGCAGGAGGTCATACTCTGGAAGCTTTTCTGGTGTTTCCACCAGACATGACTACCAGAGTTAATGTGGGGAGCTGTGGTCACATCTGAAAGCCTCATTTTCAACAAGAGTACTTTGAAAGAGGAAAGTCTTGGCCATTTGTCAGCAAAAATGGGTATTCAGACCTAAAGTATTTGCACATTTGTTATCTCACTGCCTCTCAAAACAGACTTGTGAATTAGGCAGACTACAGTTTATCAGTCAGTTTTACAGATGAAGACACCAAGATTCCGAGAGATATAAGTATTTTTCTATTATATCATCACTATTATGGGAGCAGCTGGAGAATTTGACCACATGACAGAGGTATCCCATTTTCTCTCTGTAACTATCCTACGTTATGTTCTGCACAATAAAATCCATGTGGTCTAGTCAAGAAGAGCGCTTCTCAACTTCGATGTACTGACTAATTCCCCAGGGACCTCAATTGCAAATTCTAATTCTGTAAGGTGGTGCCTGCGATTCTGCATTTCTCACAAGCTTCCAGGTGATGCCCATGCTCTGCTCCAGGGGCCACATTGTCAATAACAAGGGCCACCCTCTCTCCCCATTTCCATACATCAGAAACCAAGCCATCCGTTAAAATACAGGGCCAAGATCCCTGTACCCTTGAAACCCATCTAATGTCTGCAGTCAGAAGTACCATGTTCTCCCTGCACACCCAAGCCAAGGACTTGCTCCCCTCGGAGGACACTGGCCACATACTGCTTGCATGAAGTGACCTGTGATCATGGCTCACACTGAATTGGACTCAGAGTGCCTCTGAATTTATGTCTTTTAAAAATATCATTGACTGTTTGTACCATGTAGGTGCTATCAGTGACGAGATGGAGGGCATTGGGTTGCCCAGCTGAGCTGAATCTTAATTCTCTATTTCTTTTCTACTGGGACATTTCACTAACCAATATAATCTTACAGTGATATTGACAAGGCTATGCTTTCAGGCTGTTGGGACACTCTAAGTTTAAACTGAGAAGACAGCTGACAAATAGACTCTGGGTTTTAAGCCTTTGTATAGTCTTTCTAACTGGCAAATTTTGAGTCCATTGCAGCTGACCTTTACTTAGGGAAAAATCTCTTCTCATAACATGGAAGACTTAGACATATGTTGAGGATCTTCTTGGTACCAGGCTCTGATTAGCAGCAGACACAAGATTCTTGTGGGCAGGAACCAGCTGATACTCATATCTAAATCCCCATTATCTAGAACATGTAGATGTACTCAATAAATTCTCAAATACCTGCTGTGCTGGGCCACATACATATGTTATTACTTTAAAAAAAATCCAGGAAAGCATTATAACATATCCTCTGTGAATTTCTGTCTATTAAGTCTCTGTTTTGAAAGTTTAGGATTAGACAGTTTCTAGGTAAGGAAGTTGGTGATTCCTTTTTACTGGACAGATTGGCACACAGACACTCTGGGAGTTGATTAACCCCACCTTGACATTTTTGCAGTCCTGGCTTTGTCTTACAGTGGGCCTTGGAACACGTCCAATATATACTTAGACATACTTCTCTGGGAGAAAAGCTTTTACACTTCAGAAACACATACACACACGCGTGCACACACACACACACACACACTCTCTCTCTCTTAATTTGAGGTTGAATTTTTCTGCCCTAATTAGCTGTGTCTTTGAGCTTCAAGAGCTAGTTTTACTGTGGTTATTAACGAGGCCAATCTCTGATAGCTGGCCTTTTTTAAAAGCATTCCAGCCTGCTAAACAGTGGCCTTTCATGATTTACAAGTTTGGAATCTTTGAGAGTTTTCAACAATTAAGGTGCTAACTTTTCACACTCCTCTGGTCTCCAAACTTCTTAATCACAAAACCTTGAAAATGTGCCGTGGCAAGGGGAGTTTGGGGCCCCTGCAGGTTGCTTCCTGGACTCGGGAGGGTCCAGCAAGCTTGCTCAGTCCAGCAGGCATCATTTCCCGAGAGGATGTTGGCAGGAAGTCACTGGTGTTGCTCTTCAGCATGAAGCCTGTGCTAACTTCGTGTGAAGTTACAGTCCAGAGCAGGCACTGTCAGATAGTAACTCCAAAGGCACAGGAGGAAACATTCGCTTTAGCTTAGCATGTCACTGTTTTCGAAGTGCTTGCAAACTTGACAGCTCACTTGATCTTTACAACAAGGCTGTGTGGTGCACAGACAAAAATGCTATGATCACTGAACGGGCGAAGTGAGGATCAGAGAGGTAAAACAACTTGCCTAAGGACACACAGTCAGTGGCAAAGCTGGGACTTACAGACTTTCTGGTTTCTTGTCCAAAGCTCATTCCAACAAGTGTGTCAACTCCTTTGGTTTAAGAATGTGCTTCTTTGGTGAAAGAATTAAAGATGTTGGCTTAAGACTTCTCTACCATGATGAGTGAACTGCATTCTACTTTCACAAGACATTTATAGATCCTTTGGACATCCTATGTTCCTGTTTGATCTAACAATGAATCCAGATGCACAATACCAATAGAAAGTTAAAAGATCAAGTCTGAAAATGTTTAAAAGCATCTTTTCTTAATCATTTATTTCATTAGTTATTTCTAGTGATTAGTGAAAAAGTAGTAAAATATACAACCTTCATTACAGCTATTTCTGTCAACAACGGAAAATAGGCACAAATGCAATTTTGACATGTAATGTCTAGAATAAATAAGCATAATATGCAGTTTAATTACTTACATAAAAGCTACATGATAATGTGTGTCACAAGTTAATTCTGAATGTTATTCACTCTACCATTTCTTTTTTTATTCCTCCTGCCAAACAATGAAAATGTTTATTAAAGGATATTTGAAACCTCTCCCAAAGACTAGGTAAACAAGCAGAAAAAAATACAAAAAAAGAGTAAAATGACAAGTAAATAATTTGACTTTAAGGCTAATAGTTTTGCATTTTAATTGCTTTTTTAGCTTTTTTCTCTAAAAAATAATATATTTGTATAATACTTTAACATTTAGGAAATACTTTTGCATATATTTATCTTGTTTCATCCTTAAAATACACCTGTGAAGTAAACAGCGTGAATAAATTTTTCACAAATATTATTATTATTATTATTTTTCCAGATGAAGTCTTGCTCTCCTGCCCGGGCTGGAGTGCAGTGGTGCAATCTCAGCTCACTGCAACCTCTGCCTCCTGAGCTCAAGCAATTCTCTTGCTTTAGCCTCCTGAGTAACTGGGATTACAGGCACACGCCACCACGCTTGGCTAATTTTTGTATTTTTAGTAGAGATGGGGTTTCACCATGTTGGCCAGGCTGGTCTCGAACTCCTGACCTCAAGTAATCCGCCTGCCTCGGCCTCCTGAAGTGTTGGGATTACAGGCGTGAGCAACAGCGCCTAGCCTGTTTTTTTATAGGTGAAGAATCAGAGACAGGGTGAGGCTTGGCACGTTCTAAACAGTGTCTTCTAATTTATAGTTCCTTATTCATTTTACAGTTTTCCCCACTTTACCCATCATTGTAAATGGAGAGGGGTGTATATGTTTGTATTGTTGGGTGCAGCTGAGTGTGTTTCATAAGGTACTTCATGCATAATCAAGGTTCAAAAATAGTATATTAAGACTTTTAAAAATCCTTATATTATTACTTATATATTAAATTACATTTTCCAATATAATAAGTCCTTTAATCTCTTTGGAATAGCTTACAGATACTACTAACAGTTTTTAAAAAGTTAGGCATATAAATATAACACATCTAAGCAAAATTCCTAACTCAATTGTCTTGTTTCTGAAACTTTTAATAAAGCACCATTTTTTCACAGAGAAAACCTATTGTTAGTATTAAAAATGAATAAATAAGTGGCATTACGTGTTATGGCATCATGTTATGGAAATGTAGAGAATAAAAAGAAGTGAGTATTATCTAAAAATGTAGATAATAAAAAGAAGTGAGTCTGTATCAACAGTAGGACCCAAAGTCTCCGTAATGAATGTGTGATTCGGTATATTTGATCAAGGGAGAAACTATCCAGAATTCCATTGCTGTGTGGATTTTTATTGATCTGAAATAAGACATGTGAAGACTTGTATTCTGCAAAGTGTACATTTTAGCTGTTTTCTTACTGTGATCATAGTTATTGGTACTTACCAAGTTCTTGCTACGCTTGGATAAGTCTCATTCACTAACTAAAGTGTGTTGCTCCTGGAAGTGCAGAAGATAATGTCCCCAGCACTTTAACTTGAATTTTTAACTTCTCCTCAAATCTATCTTTCAAAAGATCTTCATATCTACCCACTTCTCACCACGTCCATTTGGTCTAAATCTCTACTGTCTCTTGACCAAGTGCTACAGTCTGAATATTTATGTCCCCCCAAAATTCAGATGTTGAAATTCTAGCCCCCAAGGTGATGGAATGAGAAGGTGGGGTCTTTGAGGAGGTGAGTAGGTCATGACAGTGAAGTCCTTATAAATGGGATTAGTGCCCTTACAAAGGAGGCCTCTTACACCATGTGAGGACGAGGCAGGAAGGCAACCTCTGTGAGCCAGGAAATAGTCCATTACCACACACTGAATCTACCAGTGCCTTGATCTTGGAATTCCCAGACTTTGTAACTGTGAGAAGTAAATTCCTGTTGTTCATAAGCCACCCAGTCTATGGCATTTTGTTATAGCTGCCTGAATGGACTAAGACGCCAGGAAATGGAGCAGCCTCCTATAGAGCCCACCTGCTTTCCCTGTTGCTCCGGACAACCCACTCTCCACACAGTAGTCAGAGTGATCTTTGACACGACACCCTTGCTTAAAACCTGACAGAGGTTTTCCATCCCCTTTAGAAGAAAACCCAACTCTGACTGTGGCTGACAGAGTTCCATGGTGGTGGAGCCTCTGCCCACCTCACCACCCTCACATCCCGCCTCTTGACTCTGGACTTACTTCACTCTGGCTGCTGGCTGGCTTGCTGCTCCTGGGCACACTGACTCATCCTGCCCAGCACCTGCATTGGCCTTATATGACCTATCCCTAGATCTCTGTAAGGCTGGGTCCTCCTGATCCTTCAGATCTGTGCAGCCTTCTCAGAGTGGCCACACTATCAAAGGCATCCCCTTGTCTCTTCTTGTCCCAGGCACTCTTGTCAGATTAACCTGTCCTTTCCTGCCATCCAGCACAGATCTCCTTTTGAAGAATATCTTCTGCCTGGTGCGTTGGCTCATGCCTATAATCCCAGCACTTTGGGAGGCCAAGGCAGGTGGATCTCCTGAGGTCAGGAGTTCGAGACCAGCCTGACCAAAATGGCGAAACCCTGTCTCTACTGAAAATACAAAAATTAGCCAGGCGTGGTTGCAGGCACCTGTAGTCTCAGCTACTTGGGAGGCTGAGACAGGAAAATTGCTTAAACCCAGGAGGCAGGGGTTGCAGTGAGCCGAGGTCGTGCCACTGCACTCCAGCCTGGGTGACTGAGACTCCATCTCAAAAAGAAAAAAAAAAAAAGAAAGAAAAATACCTTTTCATTGTCTGTTTTGCTCCCAGAAGAATGTAAGCTCTGAAAAAGCAAGAATATTTTATTCACTTTGCCGTCACCATTACTTAAAACAGAGTCTAGCGTGAGGTATTCAGTAAATATTTGTGACTCACTGAAACATGGACAAATGTAGGAGTGAAGACAAGGCACATTTGTGGAGCATCTACTATATTGAGGCCTCTCTTATCTTCCTTATCTGTAATCCTCCAACAATGCTAGGTAGTGTCAGCTCACTGGGCACAGGGGAGTAAACTGAGTCTCAGAGAAGCTTACTAATGTGTATAAGGATTTGCAATTCTTAACAAACCCATGGATGGCACATTGACTTGAGTGTCATTCCAGGGCTGGGCTCTTCCACTGCACTGTGCAGCAAATGGCAGCCAGGCAGCTGGTGCCTTTCTTTTCCAGTACATGGATCAGTTAGTACTCATTAATGGAGGAATATGTGTATAGATAAAATGTAACTGTATTGTCTGTGAGAGGACCACCAAAAGCTCATAATACAAACAAACCATAGGGACAAAAACTTTTCAAAAGTGACAAGGCAGCCCCTCTCCTGGCTGGCTCAGCTGGTGTATGCCACTCACTCTTAGTAATTTTGGGGGTTAGAATAATACTCAGAATTGTAATCCCAGGTATTTGGGAGGCCAAGGTGGGAGGATTGCTTGAGCCAAGGAGTTCAAGGCTGCAGTGAACTATGATCATGCTACTGCACTCCAGCCTGGGTAACAGAATGAGACCCTGTCTCTAAAAAACTCAACCAACCAACCGACCAACAAAACTAGTAATTATGGATTAGGATGAAGAGCAAATCCTTTTTCTACCATCACAGCTTTTCTAATACTACCTGCTCAGCAAACAGTCGGCTCTTGCTGTGTCCATTCTATTTCTCTTACTAGGCGAGGAATTCCCAATGCCAGGGCTGTGCTGAATATCCAGGGCGGTCCCACAGCCTGTCTATCCCCAGAGGCCGACATGGGTAAGCATGTGGTATGGTTGTGGAATGACTGGGGGACATTTTATCCCGTCTCTAATTTCTTTGAAAATCAGAAAGGAGCATGTGGTTCTTGTCATTCCTTTAAGAATGGACCTCATTTGAATTGGTAGAGAGCCCCAGTGTGGGTGAGATAACCCTGTGAGGATAGCCCTTAATGAGCCACTTCAATAAACGTTGTATTCTCCATTGACATCTTAGCCTGGATGAAAATCATTCTTCCCATTGCCAAATGGTGAGTGCACCAAATGTGGCTCCTGACAAAGGTGGTATCCATATCTAGGATTTATAAGCTGTAGCACCAAGCTCCTTGCAAATCCTAGGTGTGGCAAACCCTAGGTATGGCTCCTTAGCTTTTTGGTTATGTTGCCAGCTTGCAAATCCTACGAGCTTGGTGGTTATGTCGCCAGCTTGCAAATTCTAGGTATGGTGAAACACTAGGTATGATGAAAATTCATACCTAGTGTTATGGGTTGATGTGTGTCCCCAGAAAGATATGTTGAAGCCCCAAACCCCAGGACCTCAGAATACAATGCCATTTGGAAATAAGTTATTGCAAATGTCATTACTTACATTAACCTAAGGTCATACTGGAGTAGGGTGGTCCCTAATGCAATGTGACTGCTGTCTGCCTAAGAAGAGGAACATTTGAGCCTGGAAATACACACGGAGGATGGTCCTGTGAAGATAGAACAAAAATTGGAGTTACGCTGCCTAAACCAAGGAATGCCTGGGCCACCAAAAGCTGGAAGGGGCAAGGAAGAATCCTTCCCTAGAGGCTCTGAAAGGAATAAAGAACTTGATTTGGACTTTTAACCTTCAGACAGAAGGCTAAAAGAACTATGAGACAATAAATTACTGTTGTTTTAAACCACCCAGTTTTATTATGGCTGCCCTAGAAAATGACCATATCTAGAAATAAAAATTTAGGGATAAATCCTACCACTGGCTGGATTGACTCTTCTAGGCAACCCATTTAATCCACAGAAAATGAATGAGTAAATAAAGAAGGAAGGACCCATCTGTCTGTAGCTCCCCGTGTCCAGTGGGCTGAAAGAAGAGTCACTGCTGAGTGATATTCCTAGGTTGAAAAACTGGAGAATCACGGAGTATAACACAGCCCTCTATAGGACTGGAACTCATTGCTGCCAGCTCACTGGAGTTTGTTCCCAGAATAGCTTCTCCATCTTTGGCCAAATACCAGAACTCTATGCATATTTGTCCATGTTTGATACTATCCTCCCTGCCCACTCACTTGCCAACTTGCTCCAGTCTGGTCCCAACCTCCATCATGCCTCCAACTCATTAAAATCATTATTCCAAAGCACATTTTTGGTCATCTTTTTACTTGACGTTTTAACGTCATTAACCACAACCACCTTCTCGAAGCCCTCTCTTTCCTGGGCTTCCTTACCTGTCTAAGCATTCTTCTGTGATATCTTCAGACCTTGTTCTTAAATGTTGAGCTCCTTGGCTTAATCCCTGGGTCTCTTTTCATCTTCCTACTAGGTCATCTCCACACCCCTGACTCCAGGAGCCATCTAGACATGACAAGTCCTCAGGTTTCAAGACCCATATGTTCAGTTACTTATGTGACACCTCCGCTGGGGTGCCACAAAAGCTCCTCAAACTCAACATATCCAACACCGAACTCAGCAATGTTTTCCTTAACTCTGGTCTTCCTTGGGGGTTTACTACCTCAGTGAATGTCTTCATCATCCATTTAAATTTGAAAGCCTTAAACCTTAAGTTCATTTCCAATATCTTTGCTGACTTCCTTCTCTCCATTTTTTTATACAGTCAGAAAGTGCCATTATTTTGATCTCTCTCTCTCTCTCTCTTTTTTTTTTTTGAGACAGGGTCTTACTCTGTTGCTTAGGCTGGAGTGCGGTGGTGCCATCATAGCTAACTGCTACCTTGATCTCCTGGGCTTAAGTGATCCTTCCACCTCAGCCTCCCAAGTAGCTGGGACTACAGGCATGCACCACTGAACATGGGTAATTTTTTTTCGTTATTTATTTCATGTAGAGACAGGGCCTCACTATGTTGCCGAGGCTGGTCTCAAACTCCTGGGCTCAAGCAGTTCTCTTACCTTGGCCTCCCAAAGTGCTGGGATTATAAGCATGAGCCACCGCACCTGGCCTTGACTTCTTTCTTATCTCTGGAATTTGCCTTCTTACTTCTAACTTTCCTACCATCACTTTTATTCAAGTTACTTTTACCCATCTCCTGCCCTCCCACCTCCAAATCCATTTTGTACGTAATTAGCCAGAGCGATCTCTTAAAAATACAGATATTTTCAAGTCACTCCTCTGCCCAACTCCCTTCAGTGACGGTTCGTGTTTAGAGTAGCATCAAATTCTTTACATATCCTAGGAGACCTTCCTAATCTGTCCCCTTAAGCTCACCCAGTTTCCGTCCACCTCTCTGCTTTTCTTCCCAATGCTGGCTTCCTCATGGTGTCAAATGGCTGCACAGGTCTTTTAGGCTTTATATCCACCTAGCAGTCTGTCCAGCAGGAGAGCGTTAGTGGCTTTTAGTAGCTCCCTTAAAAAAGTATTGACCAGCTGGGCACGGTGGCTCACATCTGTAATCCCAGCACTTTGGGAGGCTGAGGTGAGTGGATCACAAGGTCAGGAGTTCGAGACCAGCCTGACCAACATGGTGAAACTCTCTTTACTAAAAATAGAATAATTAGGCTACTCAGTGTGCCTTTAATCTCAGCTACTCAAGAGGCTGAGACAGGAGAATCACTTGAACCTGGGAGATGGAGGTTGCAGTGAGCCGAGATCAAGCCAATGCACTCCCGCCTGGGCAACAGAGTGAGAGTCCGTCTCAAAAAAAAAAAAAAAAAAAAAGAGTATTGACTTCAGTCTCCTCTTCTCCTTCTCAAGAAACTATGGCAAATCTCCCTTTAGGTCTCGTTGGCATGTATTGCCAATTCCCGAACGAATACCCTGGCTGAGGAAAAGTTGTGAATCAATTACATTGGGCCTAACTTATCTGAATGAATGGCCGGTGCATGGAGAATAAGGTTATCCTGATTGGATTAAAAATAACTAGCATCCACTCCTGGACTGAGGGATAAGGTGAATCCCTTTTCTCTTCCTCTATCACCACACACAAAACTCAATCATCTGGCTTCTCCAGCCTTGTGGATGGGGTAGAAGGAATGGTAGGGAAGTCACAGTATTCAGTGCTCCTGGACTGACCTCCTTCTCCTTTTTATCTAGGTAACTCCTACTCATTGTTAAAAATTCAGCACAAGCATTGCTTACTCAGGGAAATCTTCCCTGAATTATTCTCAACACTCCCTCCCATCACCAGTTACACACTGGACCTCTATTATATACTGACAGACCTCCCTGATCTGCCCCTTTGCAATACCTACCACCACTGTTGTGGGTAATTGATTGTGAAATTACTGTGATGTCTGTATTTCCCCCACCCACATCATGGAATGCAAGCTCGGAGAGGGCAGGGCCACTCCTGCCTTTTTCATGGTTGTGCCTTTAGCTTGTGGCATTTGAAACATCATAGGTACTCATTAAAAAAGCATTGAAAAACCAGTCAAAGCAATATATAAAATCTATGAATTATCGAAATGTATAAACAGCAAACCCTTCCCTTGTCATGTCTCTATCCTAAGATCATCAATGACAACAATGTCCTCAAATTTATTCCAGTCCTTTTATTCTGTGAATATTTATTTTTGCACGATTGGTCTTATAACGCATACATAATTTTTTATTCTGGGCCCGGGCAAGGTGGCTTATGCCTATAATCCCAGCACTTTGGGAGGCAGAGGCGGGCAGATCACCTGAGGTCAGGAGTTCGAGACCAACCTGGCCAGCCTGATAAAACCTGGTCTCTACTAAAAATACAAAAATTAGCTGGGCTTGGTGGTGGGCACCTGTAATCCCAGCTACTCGGGAGGCTGAGGCAGGAGAATAGCTTGAACCTGGGAGGCAGATGCTGCAGTGAGCCTAGATTGCACCATTGCCCTCTAGCCTGGGAGAAAAGAGTGAAACTCCATTTCAAACAACAACAAAAATTTTGTATTCTGGGTTTTTAAAAATTGACATCATTAACACTGATATATTTACAGAACACGGATATATTTACAGAACCATTAATGGACTTATGCAATCTCCTTTCAATTTATGTGTGTGTGTGTATATTTTTACTCATAAAAAACACTGCAATGAACATCTTTTTGCATAATACCATGTCTGTATTTCAGGCTGGGAATATTCTTGAAGTGGAATTATAAGAAAAAACGACATAATGTATTTTAAACTTTTTATGTATAAGACACTAGTCGTGCTACTGGGGCACAAAGCACATGCTGTATTTTAAGCCAGAGCATGAACCCAAGATCTATTTGCAAAGCAAATTTAAACTGTCCTTCAAGAGTAGTATCTATTTTTAACTTCTGTCCAAGAGTAATCATGATATTCTAAAAAATCCTTTGTATTTGGTTACTATCAAAATCATTATCAGATTATGCAAATCTGAGATTATTCATTTTGATATTCACTGGGACTATTGGAAGATGTATTACACTAACTGGTTATAACAATGCTAAAAATACAGTTTTTTTGCTTCTGTCTTTTAAGAAATGATTTCTCTTTTTCCTTGCCACTTGCAAACCCCGATACTTCCTCACCCTTCCTTTTAATTTTTTATCTCTTCCTTTTCTTCCATCCACTGCGACAAAGTGTGGACCCCCAAGGGCCAAAGACATTTGGTTGCGTTCTGACTAACAGAAAGTTTGGTATCATTTCACAAAAAAGATACAAATAGATCTTTACTCTAAAACAGATTAGCATTCTGTGGGGCTCTGGATGACAGCTTTTTTTTTCCCCTTTGTTTTTCCTTTCCATCCCCAGCAAAGTGAACCCACAAGACTGTCCTCTGCTTCATTCTCATCTCTTCCCAGCAGAGCTGCAGGACTTGTAGTTGCATGCAGAATAATTATTTTGCCCAGTAAAATTTCCAAAAGATGCATCCTCCATATTGCAGAAAAGCCATTCATCTACTCATTCTTTCCGGAATGTTTAGTATGTGTGTGTTATCAGCCAGGGCCCACGCCTGGCACTGGAGAGACGGACAGGAAAGATCAGTCCCTACCCTCAGGGAGCCTGCCACCTAGTGGGAAGTGGGTAAGGCTCACAGTTAAGAATTACCTCAAATGAGGCAAGATGCTGTCAGAGGGCTGACAGCAGGGTGAGAGGAGGAAGAGGAGGCTCCTGCGGAAGGTCCCCGAGGCTGCGCCATATACAGACAGTAATGCATTCCTGTTCTTTGATATCTGGCCACATGCATCTCTGTGCCATCATCTCTGTGCCACATTGTTTGTGGCACACATCCTTACCACTTCATTCAGAAGCCCAGCTCCGAGTCCTCTGATCAAAACTTTGCAGTGTACACTTGAACGAGCACAGGCTTTGGAGCCAGAAAGTCGTGAGTTGGAAGTTCAGCTCTGCCAGTTTCTTGCCCTGTGATCTCAAACAATTAATTAAATTCTTAGTGCCTCAGTTTCCCCCTCTGTAAAATGGGACTAGGGAGGCTGATGCATACAGAGCACTTTGCACTGTCCCTGGAACCTGAAGCCCTCATTATGGGACACGATCACAATGCTGCTTAGTGTAATCGTGCCATGTTGTACCCTGGGCTGCTTTTCAAAGGCTGCGTGTCTGCGAACACTGCCAAAGGGCTGGAGGGGCAACACGTAAACCCCGCCCTCTGTGAACTGGTGACCTCTCTGGCCACGGAAGCAGACAGGTCATTTAAAAAATGTAATTTTCGCATTGACATTCTTCATGCTAAGTCCGAGGGCAGGCATGTCCCTTCTGCTCAGGGAGAGCTCGGGGCAGTAACCCAGAAAGAAGAGGCAGCCCTCACTTTGCCATTCTGCGCCTGGGCTGCTGACAAAAGAATTGTGCAAATGAACCTTTAAATCCGTAAATAGTGCCCCCACAATGCCGGGAAGAATGCAGCAGCGACAAAGGGCAATATTCACAGTTTATCTCAGGGTGATGGATCTGAATGGACGCATGAACACGGGTTTGTTAGAGAAAGAGCCGGCCACAGCCCCCCGCCGGGAACCCAGTGGCCGCAGTCTGCAGTGCAAACAGTCAGTCTAAATCCTGAACAATTAGGGGAAACCAAGCTGCCATTATCTGAACTTCAACTTGTTCTCATGATTGATATGGGAAATGAAAAGTTGTACACGGCTCGGGGACGGCTCTCCTCGCCCTCACTGCACACGGGGCCTTGGAGAAGGTGCATAATGTATATTTCATACACACGACATTAGTGGCCTGTGTGCCACCCAGGTTAGTACACGGATGGGGGCAGCTCTGAGCATCAGATTGTCCCCGGGTCATTTTCTTTGTATGGTACTGGTCTCTGACCAGTCAAATTTCCCTCTTCAATCTGAGTTTTCTGAAAAAAATATCTCACCTGATAACCTCAGCAAAAATTATCAAAATTTGTTCTTGGATGAGACAAGAGTATTTCTTTGTAAGTGAAAACTGCATTAGATATTAGCTTGGCCTCACATTAGATGAGGCCTTGGTCCAGTCAGCTAATCTGTCTGCACCTCAGTTTTGTCAGCTATAAAATGGGGATGGAGCCTACTCCTCATAGACATATGTGACTTAATTAGTTTGGCCCCTGGCAAATGCTGGCTACTCAATAGAAAAAAAGAGCCATATTCCCTCATCCAGTATCTTAGAGACTGAGCATTTTCTAAGCACCAAGCACTGCTGGGTGATGAGGGTGGAGGAACTCCTTCCTTCGCAGGGCACGCATTGGGGCTTCTGAGCAAGAAGAGACAGACTGGCGCCCCACAGACTGTTGTAAGCTTTTCGGTGTCAGGGGCTGTGGCTTAGTCACTGTGGAGTCTCTAATTTCTGGGCTCAGAGGAGCAGCTTGATCAGGTGCTTGTTTAACGGAAGTGAGGCATGCGCTGTGGGGCAGAGGTGTGGTGCAAACTGAATGAAGCCTTCCCATGGGCCTTGAAGGATATTGGAATTTGAGAGGTTGATATGCAGGGGAGGACATTATTCCAAGCTGAAGCCACAGCACCACAAAGCTGGGCAACCGTGCTGCAGAGAATCCTTCGGCTGGAGTGTGGGGTTCGTGGAAGGGAAAGGTAGGAGTTGAGGCTGGAAAAACAGGCCAATCATCGGGGGTCTAGAAAGCAAAGATGAAGAGTTTGCCTTTCACCCTGTAAGCAATAGGGAGAGATGAAATGTTCTGGAGCAAGGGAGTGCCATTTGACTCAAGCTGCCTGGGGCTTGCCTGGGGCAGTGCAGTGGGGTGGGAGTGGCCTGCAAAAGGCAGGGTCAGCAAGGTCTGTGACTCATGGATGTGGGGAGAGAGAGGTCAAAGGTGACTAAGGTTGTGAGCCTTTGGTTCCTTCTGCACCAATTCATTAATTAATGAAACTCCTCTTACTCCTTTCCATCAGAAAGGAATGTGAGCATTCCACACGCTAGCTCTTCAGTTGCCAGGAAATTATATAATCAATCCATTAATTAATTACACACACACATATACTTTCAGGGTGGGAAGCAGAGGATATGTACTTTTAATTATCATTCAATTTTTGCAACAGACTTATGCAGGAATCACTCTCACTTACATTTCACAGAGAGGGGAAACTGAGGCCCTACTATTCTCACTTCTGTTTTCACAGATAGGTAAACTGAGGCCTGGGATAATTAAATGACTGATCTGCCCAAGCCTGAGCTGGGATTTGAACCAGGTTCTGTGTGATGACAAAGCCATTCACTGTGCTTTATGCTAAAGCGCCTCTGGTGAGGCTGGCCTGGAGGCATGCATAGACTGCACAAAAACACCTGCACTGGGGCCACCACGGCTGAAACAGAGACTTCCAAGAACCCTCTTCAAAGCAGCCAGAGGCATTCAGCACTGCCCGGCATTCAGGCTGGAAGTATTTCCCCATTGTCTCCACCATCAGAGGTAAGTGACATCTTGAACGCCTCAAGAAGATTAAATAGCCCGGCTCCGTCGGAAAGCTTAAAAAAAAAGACTGAGAGGGAGAGAGAGAGAGAAGAAAGGGGCCAAGTTGGCCATTATGGAGCTGGTCCTTTTTTGTCGGTGAAAGCGCTTTCAAGGAGCACCATTGGAAGAAGCGGCCCAGATAAGAAGACAATGACAGGAGCGGGAGAACTCCGAGAGGAACCCGGGGCTGGGCTCGGTGAATGCGGATTACTGCGGCTGGGGGCCGCCAAAGAAAAGGGGAATCCTGGTCACGATGAAAATGAGGAATTACTTTTTTTCCCTTCCCCTCTGAGACTCCAGTTCACTGCGCAGCAACAATGCATGATGGGGGGCACTTGACATGCCCCTCTTCCAGGCCATGTTGGCGCCCCATGTGGGGCTCCCGGGGAACAAGGGCGGTGCAAACCCAAACAAAGCCGATTTTAACCCAATAAACTCACCCCACATTCTCCAATAGAAACGATGAAAGCTTGGGCTGCTGAATATCTACCCACTGCCCAAACACACGGGACAAATAAGAAGTTTGGATATGCAGATGTTTGAACATATGTAAACTTCATCTTCTATAAAATAATTCCCTCCTTCCTTCCTTCCTTCCTTCTTTCCTTTTAAAGTTTATTTACTTCCTTTTTTTCTTTCTTTTCTCTCTCTCTCTTTTTTCTTTCTTTCTAGGCTTTTGATGAGAGGAAGACCAGGGGCTCTGGCAGCACTATTTGCAACTTTCTTGAAACAGCTTGTAGAATTCTAGCAGGTGATTAAGGTGGGATCCCCTGAGCAGGAAGAGATGGAATTTGCTCACTTCCTGGGAACATATGAAAAACCATATGCTTTTAAAATGTAGTTTGTCCGAATCTACCTCTGAATCACGACCTTGTACACTCAACATGTACTTGTGTCCAAAGAGATGAGGTGGTGAGAGAGCTTTAGACTCTGTCAGGGGCTCTGGGTTCAAGTCTGCCAACAACTTCCTGGTGGTTTTGGAAGAATCACATTGATACTCAGTTTCAGGTCTCCTACACTGCCTTGAATGCCTTGTTTCCTGGATAATGTAGTTAGTTGACACATTGTGGATGATGCAGTTCACACAATGGGTTTTCTACATCTCCATCTTGTATGGCATACAGTAGGTACTTCATAAATACACGTGTGAATGAATTCTGCTCGATCCTGCCTCCCCACAAGAAAATTGAGTAAAATAATCATTGCAAAATTGGTTTTCAAACTGTAAGTGCATTTTTTCAAATGTGAGATATCATGTTTATTTTTCTATTTTTATGTGAAAATAATTTTTAAAATATTTAGTAATGAGGATTTATAGAGCCCAAGTCCTTGTATGAAATTGAGCCCAGTGAAAATTAAAAGTGATTTTCATTTACAGTCATTAATGGTTTGAAAATCTCATACTATCTTAAAAATAAGCATGTGGCAGGTGTTGAAATAAGAAATGCAGTGGCAACCTGAGTGATGAACGTGGGAAATCCTCATTTCTCTACAGACCTATGCAGGTATACAGGCATTTGGTGTCTCATGCATCCCGGAATAATACCAGCTTTTATATCTAGTTTTCACTTGTCTTTTTAAATTTGGATTATCGGCTGGGTGCGGTGGCTCATGCCTGTAATCCCAGCACTTTGTGAGGCCAAGGGGGGCAGATCACCTGAGGTCGGGAGTTCAAGACCAGCCTGACCAACATGGAGAAACCCCGTCTCTAATAAAAATACAAAATTAGCCGGTGTGGTGGTGCATGCCTGTAATCCCAGCTACTGGGGAGGCTGAGGCAGGAGAATCGCTTGAACCCGGGAGGCAGAGGTTGCGGTGAGCCGAGATCACACTGTTGCACTCTAGCCTGGGCAACAAGAGCGAAACTTTGTCTCAAAATAAATAAATAAATAATAAATAAAAAAATAAATAAATTTGGATTATTCTCTTTTTTTCTTCCCTGCCCTTCCCTTTCCTTTCCTCCTCTTCCTTTCCCTTCCTGCTCCTTTCTCATTTCCTCCCTCCTTTCCTTCTTTAACTGTTAGAATTAGACCCGGCGTGCCTATCAGTATTTAAGATCATGGAGGAAAGAGAGTTGGGCAACTTCATGTGAAGCACGTTTCCCTCACTTCAGAATCCCTCCCGCTTGGAAGTGAACACAAGGACTTGGATGGTTCAGCCTCACTCTGAGGGTCCCTTGCCAGGAATGTCTGTCCTTCCCAGGTAGAGGAGAACAGCCTCACAGCTGCTCCAGGAGGCCCTGGATTTGCTCTCACCGGAATTCAAGGCTGGGATCCTCCTGAAACAGGCAACCATGTGGCTAGGGGAAGGGGAAGTGAACTGTATCAGAACCAGCATCTCATTGCACCCCTCTAGCTGAGGCCCTGAGTGGGAGACCCAGAACTACTTTGGGCTCGGTTTCCTAGGATAAGAATACCAATGCCTCAGGAGAGGACAAGTGAGCTGATGTTTCTGAAAGCTCTGCGGGGTGCTCACTAAAACAAGAGCAACGTGTGGAACAGGCGGTGTGTCTATCTTATCCTCAGCACAAGTGCTCGTGCATGGTGTCTGTGGATCTGAATCCGGCCCCACCACTTAACTAGGTACTGAGTCTCCTGTGTCCCAGTCTCTTCAACTGTGCAGTGAGCTACTAACAGCATTTTCTTCAGGACTGCAGGAAGGGTGTAGAGATAACACAAGTAAGGATCTTAGTAGAGTGCCTGGCACCCTCAACACGAATGTTAGTTGTTTAAAAAAATTCCTTGACCAAGGAGTAAGGAGAAAGTGGGAGAAAGGGCAGTATCCAGGAGAGAAGATTAGCTGAAAAAAATGGACTTCTCTCAGTTGAGATCTCCTAAAGAAGACTTTCTCAAGGACACTTAGGATTTGAGTGGCTCTCAAATGCTGCTGCAAGGGGAAATAGAGTATCTCGTCTTCCCCGGCTCCCACCCCATGCTCTAGAATTGCAGGTGAATCACTGAAGAAAGAAGGACTTTGTGCCCATTCCTGACTCAGATGAGGTGGGTCTAGGCTGTACGAGCATTGGGAGAGGACAAGAAGAGGGAGGCTCATCTCTATTAAAATTTTAAAATGTTGTTTCACTAGGTTAGTTTTGAAAATTCCTTTCCCTTTGATATTCAGCATGTTTAGCTGTTGGCTTTCCCTAGGTTAGGCAGTGGAGACAAACACTGCCCCTCCCTAAATCCCAAGAGCTCACACCAGCTAAGACTTAATGCTCACTCATGTTTACTGTGTGCAACAGGTTTGCTAGAATTCTACTTTGCTCCATGTACCTTTTAAAAAAAGCTTTCTGCTTTTTTTATTGACCAAATTTTATAATGGTAAAAATATTAATCTTACAACCAGCAGGTATTGAGTACTTGTTATATAGAAATCAACCTTAAGTTTCAAATGTTGCCACTGGTGAAACTTCTCATGGGAAACTCCTATTACAGTTGATGTTCCAGGTGACATGTTAAATAGCAAGAACCAATCTACTGTGCTTCCAGATTACTACATTTTACACTAAGTACACTACCTACAAATTAAATAAAATGGAAGCAGTTAACTTATAAGATTTATATTTTATAATCTACAGTTCTAACATATTATACTAACAATTATAGCCTATCATGTTTCTAATTGAGCCATTGTATAATCTCTTAATAGAATAATACTAAAAAGACACAATAAACACATATTTTTGTGGAGAGCCAAAAACATCTTGCAGTTATCCTGGATCTTCAAAGTGGACACAACGGAAGGTGGATCAACTTGGATGGGGAGCCGCTTCTGTTTCCAGGTGGTGTGGACACAAGATGGAAGCTAGCAGCTGCTGCTGAGGTGTTGCTGGTTGCCATGGGGTACTAGTGCCAGGCCAGAAAGGACCCTTTGTAGAGGAAACTTTGGGGGATCTTTGTCTTTGCTATTAGAAGAAGGGGAAGCACTGGTTGTCCTTATCTGAGGAACTTCTCTCTGGAACCTCATGGAAGATCAGAGCCCGGCTGCTCCCCTCGCATGTAAGGTGGTTGAATCAAGAGCAGCAGTTGAGCTTCTGCCTGTACAAGGAGCACCATGACAAGCTGAGAACCTGCTTGTTGAGAGACCCCAAAGGGTGGCAAGTGGTCAGCACTGGGCACCAGACCACATGTTCCACATCACAGCCTGATGCTGTCCTTTACCAGGGATCTGGCCATGGCAAGTAGTGTGTAGTGTGCCCTTGGGCCTCTGCCAGATGCCTCATTGGTAATTTCAAGGATGGAAGGATACTTTTACAGACCTTTGCATTGTTGCTCAATCAATTTCTTTCTTTTTTTTTTTTTTTTTTTTTGAGATGGAGTCTTGCTCTGTTGCTTAGGCTGGAGGGCAGTAGTGCAATCTCGGCTCACTGCAACCTCCGCCTCCCGGATTCAAGTGATTCTCATGCCTCAACCTCCCCAGTAGCTGGGATTACAAGCATGCGCTACCACGCCCAGTTAATTTTTTGTATTTTTAGTAGAGACGGGGTTTTGCCACATTGGCCAGGCTGGTCTTGAACTCCTGATCACAGATGATCCACCCGCCTCGGCCTCCCAAAGTGCTGGGATTACAGATGTGAGCAGCCACACCCGGCCTCAATCGATTTCTTTGTGATGTATCTATTTTTATTTATTTATTTATTTATTTTTGAGACGGAGTCTCGCTCCTTCACCCAGGCCGGAGTGCAGTGGCGGGATCTCGTCTCACTGCAAGCTACGCCCCCTGGGTTCACGCCACTCTCCTACTTCAGCCTCCCGATTAGCTGGGACTACAGGCGCTTGCCACCGCGCCCGGCTAATTTTTTGTATTTTTAGTAGAGACGGGCTTTCATCCTGTTAGCCAGGATGGTCACTATCTCCTGACCTTGTGATGCGCCCGCCTCGGTCTTCCAAAGTGCTGGGATAACAGGCGTGAGCCACCGCGCCCGGCCTATTTTCTTTTCTTATGTTATTGTGGTTTTTCAGCTAACAGAGCTCTCATCCCAAAATCGTGAACTTTTCTTTCTTGGGAAATAAGAAGGTTTTCATAATAGTTATTCTTCCAAATTTTTCTGAAATAATGCTGGCTTGAATTTTATAGGTACGTAACTCTTCAGATGCATTCTAATGTTTTCTTCTGCATTGGAAAGATTCTTTTTTATTTTTACAAGGCAAATTCTCCATAGATTGGATATGGGGTAAACATTTCTTTTTCTCAGTGCGATTTAGAAAGAAACAGATGTTTCTGCAGGAGCTTTTGTGTCCCCTTTTCTGACTGTTTACTGGCTGCAGTGAAGCTTTCTTGGTTTGGGACTTCGCGTATGCTCTTTAAGTGCATTGATTATTTTGGTTTCTTTAGTTAATTTCATATACATTTTGTTTATTTTGTTTTGCAGAGTTTAAAAATAAGTATATATACTCCACCTCATAAATTAGTTCTTTCAAAACACTTCTGGAATTATCTTGTAAGAGATCACCATTAGATGCCATTCATATATTCAATTCCAGTTTCTCATGATCTGTGTTGTCTTGCTCAAGAACAGCAGCCCATTTGTTTATCATTAGCAAGTGTTCACTTAGAATCTTGACATGATTCTTTTTGTTAAGAACTTGCTCCACAGGCAGTCTAGAGATTTTTTAAAATTAAAAATTTTTTTTTAAATTTTTTGGGGGACAAGTTCTCACTCTGCTGTCCAGGCTGGAGTGCAGTGGCATGATTTCAGCTCACTGCAGCTTTGACATCCCAGGCTTAAGTGATTCCTCGACCTCAGCCTCCCAGGTAGCTGGGACCATATACCTGGCTAAGTTTTCTATTTTTTGTAGAGTTGAGATCTCTCCATGTTGCCCAGCCTGGTCTCAAACTCCTGAGCTCAGGTGATCCTCCCACTTCGGCCTCCCAAAGTGCTGGGATTATAGGCTTGAGCCACCACTCCCAGCCCAGTCTAGAGTTTTCCGAGATTTTTTTTCTCTCTAATAACTTTGTTCACTCCATTTTTGAGATTCTTGTGAAAGCAGCTTCATGCGTCTTTGAAGATTGGAATTTTCCTCCGAAGTCTCTGTTAGTGCTCCTGAAGCTGTTCTCCATACTTCTGAGGGATTTTGAAGAATATTTTGCTTGTAGCCACTTGTTAGATTTGCTTAGTTGAGTCTTCTAAGGACTGGGACTTGCTTGTAATCTCAGCCATCAGCTGAACTTCCTGTAAACATGTAGATTTCTGTTCTTTTTCATGCTTCTCTGTAATAATCTATTCTAAGACCAAGCAGAGAGTTAGACCTTTCCAACTCTTTATTTGTGGTTTTCACATTTGCTATTTATGATAGTTTGTTCTTGAATCTGACATCTAGGATAGTGGATTTAAGGTCTCCAAATTCTCTTGCAATGTGGCAAAACCTTTCAAAAATATGATATCTTTCTTCTGAAAGGATAGAGACTCCAATGGCCAGTTCTTTGTCTCCCCTAGCATAGAAACTCAAAGTTTTAAGCATAGGCACTCCCACTATGATGATAAAAGCTGTCACCTCCCATACAGCCTCCTTGGGGATGCTGCATTGTCTGGCATAGAGTCTCCAGGCCAAGCATCACACAGAGGATGAAGGCCAAAGAGGATCATCTGGGGCTCTCAAGATCTCTGCTATATCTCCTCCGGTTGCCAGGACCCTGCTGGCCATAACAGATGTCAGAGCTAGCTCCATGGTGAGCACACTGTGCAGGACCTCCTCAGTCCTGGCACTAGGGATGACTTCAGTGGAGGTGAGGGAGGAGACATGAAAAACAGTGTCCCCAGCCTTCCCATATCTTGACTCACAGGATAGTGATCATTATCACATGACCTTAGGGATACGGCCTAGGTTTGGCAGGCCAGAGGGAATGGCAGGTGGCTCCAGCCATCTTTGGCCTTTGGCTCTGAGAAGTAAAAAAAGACTGATATATTTTCATACCAGTAATCATTCTGGGTCTTCGCTACTCCTCTTTCTCACCTCTCCTTTTTAAAATTGAGATGACATTCTATAATATATGGCCAGGTGCAGTAGCTCACATCTGTAATCCCAGCATTTTGGGAGGCTGAGGTGGGAGAATTGCTTGAGGCCAGGAGTTCAAGACCAACCTGGGCAACATAGTGAGACCCTGTTTCTACATAAAAAAATAAAAAATAAAAAAAGACATTCATATAACAAAATGTTATATTATATATATGTTAAATATTAAAATGAACAATGTAGTGGCATTTAATACATTCCCAGTGCTGTATAACCACCACCTCTATCTAGTTGGAGAACATTTTCATCATGACAAAAGAAAAACCCCATACCCATTAATAGTTGATCCCTATTCCCTTCTTCCCTCACCGCCTGGCAGCCACTGATCTGTGATCTGTCTCTGTGGATTTCCCTATTCTGAATATTTCACATACAAGAAATCATACAATACATGATCTTTTGTGTTTGGCTTCTTTCACTTAACATTAGTTTTGAGATTCATTCACTTTGTAGCACATATCAGTACTTCTTTTCTTTTATGGCTAAATAATACTCCATTACATGTGTATTATTTGTTTATCCATCCATTCATTGGTGAACATATCTGCTGTTTCTACCTTTTGGCTATTGTAAATAGTGCTGCTATAAGCATGTGTGTATATGTATTTGTTTTAGTACTAGTTTTTAATATTTGGACCAGGGATGTTCTGGTGGAACTGCTAGGTCATAGGATAATTCTACGTTAATTTTTTTGAGGAATCACAAAATTATTTTTCACAGTGGCTATACCAGTTTATAACTTCACCAGCAATATACCAGTGTTCCAATCTTTCCACATCCTTACTAACACTTTCTATTTTTTATTTTATTTATTTATTTTTTTTGAGAAGGAGTTTCGCTCTTGTTGCCCAAGTTGGAGCTCAATGGTGCAATCTCAGCTCACTGCAACCTCCGCCTCCCAGGTTCAAGCGATTCTCCTGCTTTACTCTCCCCAGTAGCTGGGATTACAGGTGTGTGCCACCACACCTGGCTAATTTTTTTGTATTTTTAGTAGAGACGGGGTTTCACCATGTTGGCCAGGCTGGTTTCAAACTCCTGACCTCAGATGATCTGCCCACCTCGGCCTCCCAAAGTGCTGGGATTACAAGCATGAGCCACCACTCCCAGACTTTATTTTCTGTTTTTTAATTACAGCCATCCTAATGAATGTGAAGTGGTATCTCATTGAGTTTTTGATTTGCATTTTTCTATGACAATGAACAATTTTTCATGTGCTTGTTGGCTGTTTCTATATCCTTTTTGGAGAAATACCAATTCATGTCCTTTGCCCATTTTTAAAGTGGATTGCATGTCTTTTTGTTGTTTAGTTGTAAAGATGTGGGTTTTTCTTTTGAGATGGAGTCTCGCTGTCACCCAGGCTGGAGTGCAGTGGCACGATCTCGGCTGACTGCAACCTCTGCCCTCTGGCATCAAGAGATTCTCCTGCCTCAGCCTTCCAAGTAGCTGGGTTTACAGATGCCCACCACCATGCCTGGCTGGTTTTTTGTATTTTTAGTAGACACGGGGTTTTACCATGTTGGCCGGGCTAGTCTGGAACTCCTAACCTCAAGTGATATACCCGCCTCTGCCTCTCAAAGTGCTGGGATTGCAGGCATAAGCCCCCATGCCCGGCCCAAAGCTTCTTTATATGTGCTGGATACTAGGCCCTTAAGAGATATATAATTTGTAAATATTTTCTCTCATTTTGAAGA
This sequence comes from Pongo abelii, assembly GCF_028885655.2. NCBI lineage: Eukaryota > Metazoa > Chordata > Mammalia > Primates > Hominidae > Pongo > Pongo abelii. The sequence continues at coordinate 116,650,875 of NC_071997.2, read as the reverse complement.
TTTTCTTTTCACTTTCTTGATAATGTCCTTTGTGTATTTTTTGATAATGTCCTTTGATACACAAAAGTTTTTAAGTTTGATGAAGTTCAATTTACCTATTATTTTCTTTTGTTGTTCATTCATTTTGTGTCCTATGTAGGAATCTATCGCCAAATTCAAGGTGATAAAGATTTACCCCTATGTTTCATTCTAAGAGTTTTATTGTTTTAGCCCTGATATTTAGCCCATTGATTTATTAATTTTTCTATGTGGTATGAAGTCATTTATCTTCTTTAGTTCAGGATCCAAGTGAAAGGTGCGTCTTCTATCTGGGACATGCCATTCTTATGACAGAGGAAAAAGACAAAAAACTGACACATACAATGACTTTAAAACTTCACTCAGAGGTGGTATATAGTGTATCTGCTCTCACTGCACTGGCAAAGTCTGAGGTCAATGAGGCATTAGCTATTCTCCTCCCTAAGGGAATTATTGAAAACCCCCCAGGCAATGTCAAGAATGAAACATTTCTTACAGGGGAGAAAGAAACAGATATTTGGGAACAATAATAAAATCTACTATAAATGCCCTAGAAATTATAAAACATGGATCAGAAAACTAGAATTCAGAGTACAAATACCTACAGGGAACTTTTGAACATTGCACATCTAGCTCTATAATCCATTTTCTGAAACTGCTGGGGTCAGATGGCTTCGTAGTTCAATTTTTATTTTTTATTTTTAGAAGAGAAATATAGTCCATACGTATAATATACTGTATAATGCTCCCAGCGGGATCTAGGCCGGTATCTTATAATTAATACATTATTTTTTGCAGCAAAACAGACAACTCTCCACTAAGTAAAATTTTGCTGCTAAAATTATAAAAGTACATTTAGATCAAGTCAGATCTTACTGCCAAATAAGCTTAAAAAGCAACAAAAAAATTCTTCTTCCCCTTTTTTTTTTGGACAGAGCCTCACCTGCTGCCTAGGCTGGAGTACACTGGTGCGAGCAGGGCTCATTGCAGCCTTGACCTACTGGGCTAAAGTGACCCTGCTGCCTCATGCTCCTGTGTAACTGGGACCACAGGCATGTGCCACCACGCCTGGCTAATTTTTTGTTTTGGTGGAGACTGGTGGTGGTGGGAGGGGTTTGTCTCACTATGTTGTCTATGCTGGTCTTGAACTCCTAGGCCCAAGGGATCCTCCTGTCTTGGCCTTCCAAAATGCTGGGGTTACAGTCTCCTCTTTTTTTTTTTTTTTTTTTTTGAGACAAGGTCTCGCTCTGTCACTCAGGCTGGAATGCAGCGGCATGATCAAGGCTCACTGCAGACCTGACCTCCTGGGCTCAACTGATCCTCCCACCTCAGCCTCCCCAGTAGTTGGGACTAGAAACAGGTTTTCATCATGTTGTGCAGGCTGATCTCAAGCTCTTGGGCTCAAGCGATATGCATGCTTCCGCCTCCCAAAGTACTGGGATTACAAGGTCTCCAGCTTTTTAATATTTATTTATTTATCTATTTATTTAGACAGAGTCTTGCTCTGTTGCCCAGGCTGGAGTGCAGTGGCACGATGTCAGCTCACTGCAACCTCTGCCTCCCAGGTTCAAGTGGTTCTCCTGCCTCAGCCTCCCGAGTAGCTGGGATTACAAGCATGTACCACCACACCCAGCTAATTTTTGTATTTTTAGTAGAGACAGGGTTTCACCATGTTGGCTAAGCTGGTCTTGAACTGCTGACTTCAAGTGACCCACCCGTCTTGGCCCCCCAAAGTGCTGGGATTACAGGCGTGAGCCACCTCGCCCGGCCTCCTGCTTTTTTAAAGGGCTTTTTGGACTTTCGTATTGTAGATGAGGAACTGTTGGCTTGTATTTTGGAGAGCCAGGCACATTTCTTAAAGTAATTTAGGAGAACCAATCAACAACCACATACCTTCTTTTTTCTAGATAGTAATCAGACAAAACTTCTAGATAGCTGAATGATGTATAAGACATCCTTTTTTTGTCAGGTACTATTTGTCAGCAATTGGACATTTTAGGTGGCCCTGTGTTTCTACCCTGCACAAAGCTCTCTGTAAGGGGTCTTTGGGGGAGACCAAGAAGCATGTGGCTTGTTCCTTGTCCTCACTTACGACCTGCTTGGTGAGAGCAGATAGTGACAAGCAAGGTTGTTTTATGGCACGTGGGTGGGTAGCTGGAGCTGTGAGAAAACTTCAGATGGGTGAAGGCTGATCAGGGAAGGTTCCTGGAGGAGGGCAGAGAGGCTCTCTGAGCATTCCAGGTGGGGAGAAACCCCTGGAGAAAAAGTCTGGAAGCAGGAGGACCCAGGCAGGCACCTGCAGGGAGGCTGAGGCTGTGGAGTGGAGCAGCTCCAGTGCTGCCAGCCTGGCTCAGGAGCCTGTTTGTCTGTTTTCAATGTTTATGGGATAGAACGGCTTCTTTATAGTGATCTCTTTTTAATGGAGTTATTATAGAGCAAAAGACGTGTTTACCGGAAAGTTTAATTAAAATGTACTTCCTTGGGAATTATGTCCCAGGAGCAAATGAGTTTAAGCAGGTCACTTGGCACACACCCGTCCGGAGGTGCTGATCTCATTCCCGACTCCAGGGAGAGGTGTGGGAGGGGGTCTGAGCAAGGCAGGAGAGGAAGTGAGGTGGGGGCAGGGGAGGCAGTGAAGGGCAAGTGTGTTTGCTGTTCCTGTAGGAGCTTGTCTCGGGCAGACTTTCCAGGCTGCGGGGAAGCAATTGCTCCTCCTGCCCGGGAGCCAGCCTTCTGCAAGGGGCTTGAGACACAGTAGACAGCTGCTTCTGTGATCTCCAAGTGAATTTTCCAGACAAATGATTCCTGCCTGCCTGATGATAAGTCAGGCTCTTCCACCTTGTTACCTAGGGTACCTTCCTCAGCCCTGCAGGGGCCTTTGAAATTTGAAAATTGCTACTAAAGCTGTCAAAGAGTTCGCTCGGTGGAGGATGAGATGAGAAAGACGAGACAGCCCCAGCAAATGAATCCATCAGCAGGGCCTTGCTGGGTGTGAAGAGGTCCTTGGTCCTAACCAAGGTACAAGCAGATATAAGGCACAGCTTTTGCCCTTGATTCTCTCTCTTGTTGGAAAAGCAAGAAGGTCTAGAAACATTTATTAAGTCCCCGCCATGGTCTGAGCCCTCTTCAGCACGATAGTGGTTTAAACCCCAAAATAACTGCTAAACGATTGGTTTAGCATCAGTGGTGCCATTTTGGAGAATTCTGAACAAGGCACGATGGGTGCAAAGTGATGGGGTTGGCAAGTGGTGGGTCTGAGCCTGGATCTCGGGTTCTTTGATGTGAGTTTGCACCATGATCTCCCAGCAGGATTTCCAAACGGGAACTGAGGCACAGAGAACATGTTTCCTTACTTGGGTGTTTTTAGGCTTCACATACTCTGTTTTTCCTGCAGAAAGTCCTCCCCTGCCTTCTCTCTCTAAGGACTCATGGATAAAGGCCCCCCTTCCAGAAGCATTCTGCAAAGACTTCCAGGCAGTGCAGGAGACCAGCTCACACCACATCCCATCTGCTCACACTCCTGTTCGTTTTCTTTTATTTGTTGTCACTGCCACTAATCTGAACTTTCCAAGAGCACTGTAGGCATGCTGCCCAGTGCCTGGCATAGAGAGGTATTCAGGAACTTGCCAGTCGAGGTGGCCTTCTGGGCACTCTGTTGCTGTGGATCACTGTCTATTGGTGATCAATGGTGGCCTTGGACTCCAGCCTGTCTGAGGTCGTTCCCAGGTGTCAGCGTCTGCAGGGCCCTGAATCTCCCACGTAGCTGCCATGGCCGGGAAGCCAGGCGTGGTCTGGCTGAAGAGACTCGGTCTGTGTTCTGAATGTCGGCATTCCTGATGACGGAGGACGCTTCAGGCTTCTCTCTCATGTTGTGGTCTGAGAGAAGGGAGAAGGGAGAGTACTCTTGGGGTCTGGGGTAGGGTAGAACTCAGGCCAAGGAGAATCTCAGGCAGGGCTAGCAGGGATGGGAGCTCTTTTGTAGAGGGCTGGGACCGAAGGGAACAATGCTGGGGGCAGTTGGGCAGCAAGAGAAACACCATCCAGATGGGGCCCAGGACAGCCATAGGGCAGGTTGGAAATTCTGACCAAGAGTGGGTAGAGTCCCAACGCTCCACCCCCTTGTCCCAGTCAGAGTCCTCCCTGGCCTCTGAGAGCTTCCTGTCTAGTTCTCCCACAGCAGGATCACGCCGGCTGCAGAGATGGTTGCCAGAAGCCTCTTCTGAAACTGCAGAACGTGCCATTCTCCTGCTGAAATCCCCTGACAGCGCCATGGTCTGCGGATGTGGTGGGGTCTCAAGGTGGAATAATGACAAATCCCGCTGGGGAAGGTGCTCTTGAGTAGGCCACGTGCAGGCTGAGTCCTGAAGGTCCTCTGAGTCCTGAAGGTGGATGTTTATGTCAGCAGCAAGTGACGCGCTGGGGAGGCAGAGTGGGAAGCAAGGCGCTCCCTGGCAGAGAAATGGGGCAAAAGCGTAAAGCCAGCAGCCAAACCTGGCGAAGGAGCACCAAGAATGCGGGAGCCAAAATCCGAGGGTGGGGAGGTGGGAGGTACGGTGAGGACTCAGGAGGCAGAGGTACTAGGAGTGGACCCCAAAGGGTCTCGTGTGATCACTGAAGTTCACATGTCAGTGGGAAGCCCTGAAAGAAGTTTTTTGTTTTGTTTTGTTTTTTCCTGTTATAATATTGCATGTAAAATACAATTTGGGGGGGAGAAAAAGGAAAATGAGGCTCTAGCTGTATTTGGTTTTCTAGCCCCGTTTTTTCCATTCACCATGACCCTGTGAGCATTTTCACACAACCTGAAAATCCTTCATGCACATTTCTGTGACTGCATAATTTGTCTCAAACAGATGTGTCAAAGAGTGTTTACCGTTTCTCCAGTTTTTGACATTTAAGTTGTTTTCTCTTTTTTTTTTTTTTTTTTTGAGATGGAGTCTCACTCTGTCATCCAGGCTGGAGTTCAGTGGTGTGATCTCGGCCCACTTCAACCTCTGCCTCCTGGGTTCAAGTGATTCTCCTGCCTCAGCCTCCTGAGTAGTTGGGACTATAGGCACGCCCAGCTAATTTTTGTATTAGATGGGATTTCGGCATGTTGGCTAGGCTGGTCTCAAACTCTGGACCTCAAGTGATCCGCCTGCCTTGGCCTCCCAAAGTGCTGGGGTTACAGGAGTGAGCCACTGTGCCTAGCCTGTTTTCACATTTTAACAGTAAAAATAATGTGGTAATAAACACCCTATACATATATCTTTAATTTGCATCTCTATTTTCCTAGAATGGATTTTTAGAAGGAAAATTCCTGGATAAAGAGACATGGACACTTTTAAAGCTGTTAATACCTGTTGTTGAATTGCTTCCTCAAAATGTTCCACACATTTTATATTCTCTACTCAGCAGGACACTATAATGCCTGTCTCATTGTATCCTCATGATCAATGAGACAGATGATTTTATAAAGAAGTAGATATTTTGAGAGGGAAAAAAAGTATTTAGTTAAAATTAGACTTTCCTTGATTTTTGAAGTGAAAACATTTTCAGACATTTATTTACCTTATTATGTATTTCTTCTGCAAATTGTTCTCTTCCTTTGCCCAAATTTTATGGGATAATTTTTCTTATTTATTTAGAAAAAGGCTTTGTATAATATATTCAACATGCTAACCCTTTATAGTTGTTGACTTTGTTTTTCAGTTTCCTATTTGCTTTTTAATTTTATGAATGTTATAATGTAAATATCTAGATGGTGGGCTCAATAGACCTTAACAACCTCAGGTTGGTGGAGCCAAGGAGGTAGGGACGGAAAGGGAAGCCCAAGATGACTTGTAGGTTTCTGTCTTGGACACTGGGGAGATGGTGGGAGCCTCAGATGATTCAGGAGGCTCAGAAGGAAGGCATGCTGTACTGCATTGAACATGCCTGCAAAAAACCCCGGCTGAGATGTTTGAGAAAGAGTTAGGGATAACGTCTGAACCTCAGTCATTATATGCAGCCAAGAGTGTTTATTGAAAGAATGAATGGCTATTTTGATTTAAATCTCACCAAAGGCCAATGCAGTGGCTTGCGCCCATAATCTTGGCACTTCAGGAGGCTGAGGCAGGAGGATTGCTTGAGCCCAGGAGTTCGAGACCAGCCGGGGCAACATGGGGACACCATGTCTCTATAAAAAATACATTTAAAAATTAGCGCTGGGAGCAGTGGCTCACGCCTGTAGTCCCAGCACTTTGGGAGGCTGAGGTGGGCGGATCACCTGAAGTCAGGAATTCAAGACCAGCCTGGCTAACGTAGTGGAACCCCATCTCTACTAAAAATATAAAAATTAGCTGGGTGTGGTGGTGGGCGCCTGTAATCCCAGCTACTTGGGAGGCTGAGGCAGGAGAATCACTTGAACCCAGGAGGTGGAGTTTGCAGTGAGCCGAAATTGCTCCATTGTACTCCTGGGCAACAGGAGCAAAATTCTGTCTTAAAAAAAACAAAAAAAAACAAAAAACAAATTAGCTGGGCGTGGTGGTGCATGCCTGTAGTCCCAGCTACTGGGGAGGCTGAGGTGGGAGGATCACCTGAACCCAGGAGTTTAAGGCTGCAGTGAATCATGATCCCGCTACTGCACGGTAGCCTGGGTGGTGACAGAATGAGACCTTGTCTCAAAATAAATAAATAAATAAATACTAAATAAATAAATAAACCTTGATGGAGAGTTCTGGGAGGAGACATAAGTTGTGAGTTTGTGTCAGAATCAGAACTAGAGCCCAAGTCTCCCTACTCCTGTTTCCATGCTTGTTCCTTAGAATCAGATGCGTTGTGGAAGGAGAAGAATCAAGCCAGTGAGATATCTTATTTTTTCAACTTCACTCTCCTTTTCTTTTTTTTTTTTAAATAAAAATCTGATCTCCACACTCCTCTCCAACCTGTAATTGGCTTCTTCTTCCCCATAGGGAGATGGGCCATGTTTTGGATACCTCAAGCCGGATTAACTTTGGAGACAGGCAGAGGAACGTATCAAATGTTTATCATAACACATCTGCTCTCCATCTGCATTCAGTAATTTAGTCTTTTCTACAACAAGTGGTGTTAATATGGCGTAACTGACTTTTCCATTACACTAGATTAATTAATAGGAATCAATATGTTAGAAGCATTAACAAGGTACAGCACACTTAAAACCTTCAACAGTTAGTTCTCATTCCCTTGCATTTCTATCACTAAGGGGGAAAAGCCACCACCAGCAGCACCACCAATAACAACAACATGCCTGAAAACTCTGTTTTTCATGAAGAAAGGTCAGAGCGTTTTGGTTTGTTTTTTGCTTCTGCTTTGTAACCTGGCAAAATCAGATAAAATCATATAGTATTTTATTTTATAGCATGCCTATAATTTGGTGTCCCTGGCATAAAAATGCTCCTCCACTGGAAAATTCCTAAAATAAGGGTCTTTTCCTTGGGGATGGATCACTTTGAAAGGTATTTGTCATGGAGGATATACAGGACGGTGTAGGAGGGCCAGGAATGTGTCCCCGCAGGTTGCCAGACTCTTTGTCATTCTGCTATCCTGCCGCCTTCCATTGTGGCCTCCCATTGCGCTGGGGAACAGGGAAGGAACTTTCCCTTGCAGATCGGCTGCCCTTACGGAGCATCCGGTCAAGAGGTGCCTCTCTCTGCATCCTGCTCCATCTGCAGAATGGTTGCAGCCAGGCGCAGGTCTCCATGCAGAGGGGATCAGAACCTGGCATAGCTGCCTGCTCATCATAGTCTGAAAACAATCCACAATTGAGTCTCAGCCACGCTCCCTCATCACTCCTGTTGAACATCATGGCAGTGATGGAGGGGGTAAAACTGAGTCCCAGAGAGGAAAGAGACCAGTGTGAGATCTCCTGACAGTTAGAGACAGATCCTTGGGGAGAACCCAGATCTCCTTCAGCTCAAAAACTATCACTTGATAATAAATGTTGAGAGGGTCCACTCACAGCAATCTCCATGTAATACTAATTTTTGGTTCAAGGATCACTTCCAGAAAGCACGGTGTGATCCTGGCCTTACAAATAGTATTATTAAAAATGTCTTGGGGGGTGCAATGTATATGATTGAATTTCTGATGTGTTTAGTTTGCTCTGTTTGATTTTTCTTAGTTATTTCAAACTGGGAAATTACAGTTCAGGACTCAAAGGCACAAAGATGTGAAGAAGGAAGGGTCTGAAGGAATATCCCTGTGCCCGTGGCCCATATATCTGGGCCTAGGCAGGCTGGGCTGGGGGTGTGGGATGAGGCCTGGCCAGCTGGCTGCTTCGGGGACCGCCAGCCCCTCTCGGGCCTCCTTGGCGTTGCCTGGAGACCATGCAACAATGCTTCCCGAGCAGCCCTGCGATGATCTTTTCTGAAGTGGCAGCCCCTTCAATTATTTTATTTCCATTATATTATGTTAATTAAATCAGCAAAAAGAACAGAGCACATGCATGTCCAAAGTGGAGTGGCTGTGAAGGGTTAATCGAAATAGCCCTGGCTGCTGCTGGGTGAGCAGGAGCTGCCAGCCAAGGACAGACCATATTCCATCGGGCCCAGCCAGGGTGAACATCAGGAAGCATGGCGGGCCTCCACTGGGCCTGCGTGTTGGTCTCTGTTTCTACAGTGCTGCTGAACCACTGGCTGCCTCTGGTGGGTGCAGATGCAGCTGGAGCACCTGGCTGGGGGCTGTAGGGAAGGGACTCTGTGGCCCTATGAAAGACAGCTTAGCACCGAAGCCAGACTGTAGAAGGACATCCACCAACGTGACGTGCCACAGTTGACTGTCAGGAACAAAAGATGTTGTGGATAAATCATCTGAATGCTCTCACGCAATGCTTTTTTAAAACACCAGGGTGCTTTGCTGTAAAATCTTATACTGACTTCCCCAAATAAAAACCAAATAAGAACGGGGCTGCTTCGATAGGAGACAAAAGTGGGGTAGCAGCAACATCTCTTGTGCTCCACCTTTGATGAGGAGCACAGCTTGAAAAGTAATGCTTTAGCTTGAGCCCAGGAGTTTAAGACCAGTCTGGGCAACATAGTGAGACCCCACCTCTACCAAAAAAAAAAAAAATTAACTGGGCATGGTGGCACTCACCTGTAGTCCCAGCTACTCGGGAGGCTGAGGTGGGAGGATTGCTTGAGCCCAGGAGGTAGAGACTGCAGTGAGCCATGATCATGCCACTGCATTCCAGCCTGGGCCACAGAGTGAGACTCTGTCTCAAAACAAACAAACAAACACAAAAACTAGTGCTTTAGAGCACCCTTAGGTGTAGCAAAACCAGGGGTTTTATCTGGGCTGCTGGTTTTGGGCTTCTGACAACACAGCTCTCCTATTCTAATGTTCCAACACCTGCAAACATGGGCTTTAGGACTGGGGATTTCTGTGGTTGAAAACAAAAGTTGCCCTCCTGCCTCAATTTACTTGCGTATATAATGAACATAAAACAATATGTGGCTTCCTGGGCTCATAAACTTTAAGAAGTGATGCATAAAGGCTGCTTCCCTGTCTGTCATAAACTCTTTGGGGAAGGTGATCAGCCTACTTCTTGAGGGTGTCTTTGTGTTTTTGCAAACATGGTGCTCAGAATATCATCCCTCCACCTCTTCTCTTACAGATGGGCAGTAAGGTTGCTGTTTGAGGCTATTATTTCACTCTTGGGCTTCTACCGAGACCCGTCTAGGAGCCCGAGGATCTGCACCATCTGATTCTGGTCTTGTCTCTAACTTACTGTGAGACAGGAGACCACCCCTTCGGTCTCTGGCCTGTGATTTCTTCCTCACTCAGTGAAGGAGTTACTGTCAATGATCTCCTAGGTTTCTTCGCAGCTGTGGCATCCTCTCATTTGAATACCATCAACAGAAATAGCCATGCAATGCCTTACGTTTAAAAGGCGACTGAGCAATTACTCTAAAGTTTATTTCCTGCTCCCTTGCCTTTCCAATATTGCAAATCTCCTCAGTTTTAAAATTAAGTTGTAAATGAGATTTGAGTTCCACATCACTCGCTTTGTTCTCTCTCCAAGAGAAAGAGTTGAATCACCAGTTCAAAGCAAACGTACACATAACTGAAATTCAAAGGCGGTTGGAGGGATTTTCTTTCTCCTAATCTTGGTTACTGGGTTCACCATGTGATTAACCTTCCACAGCCACCACTGTGAAGAAGTGAGTCCCTGATCCAACACTGGCAGTCACTGCCCCCGGGTTTAAAGGACAAAGTCCAGCATCAGCTCTATCACCTTCAATATCCTAGAAATAATAGAAAATAGTTTAGAAAGTGCTCACTGTGGGCCAGCTATTTTACGTATATGACATTTTTAAAGACTTCTCTGGACTGTTCTTTGAGATAGATATTTTTACACTCACTTTACTGATCATGAAACTGAGGCAGAGGTAGGTTAAGTAACTTGCTCTAGATCTTACAGTTTCACCAGATCTTGTAAATCTGGTGGGTGATGGACCAGGGGTCCAGCCCAAGCTGTCTGCTTCCTCAGTGCTTTGCTCTTGATCCCTGAACTTGACTCACATATAACCCCTGTGGAAAAGAAAGGGCTGAGAGATCTTCTGGTCGTACTTCCCTTGTGATGCTTGAATCTCCTGCAAGGCCTCCCACATGGATGTACTCCCAGAGATGAGGAATCCCTTCCCTTTGAAGACAAGCAGTCATTCATTCAGTTGACAAACAGGCACAGGCCCCATGTGAGGTCCAGACCCTGTGCTCAGTACTGGGCCATAAGGATGAATGCATCACAGTTCCTCCTGCTGGGGACCTGTGGCCTCGAACAGCTCTGTCTGCCAGAAAACTCGGCCTTTACTGAACTGGAAAAGATGTCCCTGTAACTAAAGGGTCTGTGTGATTACTGCTTAAACCAGGACACTGCTGAGAGTGAATGGGGACTCATAATAATTATGTTTCGGGGACAGGCAGAAACGGGGCCTGTACCCTGCAAACAGGGACACAAGGAAGCAACCTACACACCACATCCTGAGTGCCTGTCTGGCTTTGGGTCCACACACCAGCTCTTCTGACATCTGAAGACCATTGTCTTGCTGGCTCAGAGCCCTCCTCTTCTCCAGCCCTCTCCCAGTTCCTTAAATGATTCTTCATCTCCTTAATTTGGATCCCTGCCCCCAACATTCTGGCTCTGTGTGGGATCATGTATGAAATTCTCTGTGTGGCTTCCTGGTCCTTCCTGGATCTGGCCTGATTCAGTTGGGAGAGAAGGAATCTTCCCCTTCTTGGGGAAAGAAAAGGGCTGACATTGTGGCAGTCTGGGATTCTGAGAGAATGTGGAGGGTGGAGGTGAGAACAATGTCACAGTGCTCTGTGTTTAGCAGCGGGGCAGTGCTCAGAAATTCAAGATGAAATGATTTGGGAGAGAGGTCAGAGAAATATGTTTCACTAGTATTTCTCAGGCTTTGAAAACTGAAAAAAACATTTATTTTTAGGTGAGATTTTTCCTTTAACGCATCAGCCTTGAGACCATAAATCTTTATTTATTCACTTAGACAACAAACATTGATTGACTAGCAGTTAGTTGCAGGCTACGCAGATAATATAGTCTCTGCTCTCAAAGAACTCAGCATTTAGGTGGTGACAGGGTGGTGAACAGAGTGGCAGAGTGCTCTGATAACAGGTGCCGTGAGAGAGGGAGCATCTACTTATCTCTTCAGGGGGTGTCAGGCTTCACAGAGTAGGTATTTGCTGAACTGTTTCTCAGAGGATGAGCAGAAATTTTCCTGGCAGGGAAGGGGCATGAGAACACCCCAGGCAGAAGGAGCAGCATGTACAGGAGACGAGGGACACGTGTGTTCAGGTGGCTTCTGGTGACTGGTGGTGGGTGGAAGTTACAGGAGATGCAGGATGGAGAGGCGGGACTTTGATGCCATTCAAAGCACTTGGCTCTGTACTGGGAGAGACCTGGACCTTCATGAACCACTTTGCAACACAGAACATTGGTGGATTCTGATGTCCATGCAATTAATTCAAGTGAGCTCCAGCATGAAGCACCCAGGAGAAAATGCTTTTAATTGAGAGACATGTTTTTCAAATGTTGCTCAGCTGCCAGCTCCTGTGTGCTCTGGCAGGAATGGCAAGTGATACTTAGCTTTCTTCAAGCTCCATTAATCTGCCCATTTCTTTTGCTTCAAATCCCACTTCAAACACACAGCAGCTCCTCACACTCATAATGAAATAAATGATTTATAATCCTGTTGGGAGCCAGCAAGCCTCCTGTCTGATGGTTCAGGTGGTTAGGGCAGGCTGGGTTGATCCAGGTGACCTTTCAGAGTGCATCAGAGGACAGACAGTGGCTCTCCTCACCTTCCCAAACACACTCTCACACAGGCATGCACACACATGCACACATATATACACACTTGGCTGCATGGACCTTGCCCTGTCTTTACTCCTTTCTCGTGACCATGTGGGTCCCCCTGGGAGAGCCCAGTGACCTGGTCAAAGGACAGTGTTCCAGTGGCTTCTGTGGAGTGAGCCACTGAGTGCTGAGTACCACTTTATACGCCCAGTATCTAAGTTCATAATATTATGTGACATAAAAAGATGCCAGGCCGAGGGCGGTGGCTCACGCCTGTAATCCCAGCACTTTGGGAGGCTGAGGCGGGCGGATCATGAGGTCAGGAGTTCGAGACCAGTCTGGCCAACATAGTGAAATCCTACCTCTACTAAAAATACAAAAAATTAGCTGGGTGTGGTGGTGGACACCTATAATCCCAGCTACTTGGGAGGCTGAGGCAGGAGAATCATGTGAACCTGGGAGGTGGAGGTTGCAGTGAGCCGAGATTTTGCCATTGCACTCCAGCCCAGGCAACAGTGAGAGACTCTGTCTCAAAAAAAACAAAAATAAAACAAAAAAAAACCCAGGTGTCATCTCCCTTTTCAGTGAGGGGAAAACTTGAGCTACAGAAAGGTTAAGTGACAGGCACCAGTTTGCATTAAACTAGTAGTTGGTGGAATGAGGATGTGAACCTCTGACAGTTCCAATGCCAGTTCAAGGACCTGGCCTCTTTCACTCTACCCCAGGTTCTATCAGGCAGGCACCACTGGCTCACCTCCTGTTGTCCAGACCTGAGATTGGGATGAAGCATCTGAATCTATGCCATTGCCTATAGAAAAGGTTTTGGAAGTTGGGATCAGAGGTAGAGTTCATTGATTCACTTGTTCACCAGCCTCTTCTGAGTGCCTGCTGGAGACAGGTCAGAAAAATATGTTTCACTGGCATTTCTCAGGCTTGGAAAGCTTTGGAAAAACATGTTTGATTTTAGGTGATATTTTTCTTTTAACCTTGGATGACTTTGCATCCTGGGCTGGGGATGAGGACAGAAATAATGCAGCTCCCACTCTCAGCACGTTAGTCTCCAGAAAGAGAAGTGCAGGATCTACCCGCAGGATACAGTGTGCTCAAGGGGAACCTCAAGCAAGGGAGAGGGGCTCTGAGACCCGGGGAAGACAGGCCCCGGGTCTGAAGGACTCCCCAGAGTAATGACTTTGCAGCAGAGTCTTGATGGCTGGAGTTCCCCAGCTAAGCAAGGCAGGGAAGGGTGTTCCAGGCGGCGGGAACAGTGGTGTGAGGGCAGAGTGCTCAGAAGGAGCGAGAAAGCTGGAGAGGGTGGCCAGATAGTTTATTGTTCAAATTGGAGTTTTTTTCTACAAAATTTTTAGATTGACAAATGTTATACTACATAGGAGTTGAAAAAATAGTACCATGAATACTTGTATGCTTTTTTGTTTTTTTTAGACAGTCTTGCTCTGTTGCTCAGGCTGGAGTGCGGTGGCATGATCTCTGCTCACTGCAACCTCCGCCTCCCAGGTTCAAGCAATTCTCCTGCCTTAGCCTCCCAAGTAGCTGGGACTACAGGCGCATGCCACCACACCTGGCTGATTTTTGTGTTTTTAGTAAAGACAGGGTTTCACTATGTTGGCCAGGTTGGTCTTGAACTCCTGACCTCAGGTGATTTGCCCGCCTTGGCCTCCCAAAATGCTGGGATTACAGGTGTGAGCCACTGCACCTGGCCACTTGTATACTCTTTATCTAGGTCCAGCAATTATTAACATCTTCCTGTATTTGTTTTACTTTTCCTCTATATGCGTTGTGTGTGTGTGTCGGTGGGGGGTGCTTTCTGTATGTATACATTTTTTTCTGAACTATTTGAAGGTAGGTTGCAGGCTTGACACTTTACCCCTAAAATGTATCATTTATCTGTAAAATGACAATAGCTTTATTTCAGGGTCATAAAAATAAGGAAGAGGATACAGTATGTACAAAAAGCCTGACATGATGCCTTGAATATAGCAGCCACTCAATCAAAGTTAACACTGAGCATCTAGTGAGGGCTAGCTATGGATCAGCACTTCCCGCAGAAAATCTCGTAACCGCTTGTTGGGGAGGTATTGCCGCTCCCATTTCACAGGAGGAGAGAACTGAGGCTCAGGGCGGAGGATGACTTGCCCATGGTCTCACAGCTATTAAGTAATGAAGCTACAGTTCCAGCCCAAGTTTGTTTTACTCCATAGCCTGTGTTCATTCTTTTTTCTTTCTTTCTTTTTTTTTTTTTGAGATGGAGTTTCGCTCTGTCACCCAGGCTGGAGTGCAGTGGCATGATCTCTGCTCACTCCAACCTCTGCCTCCCAAGTTCAAGTGATTCTCCTGCCTCAGCCTCCCAAGTAGTTGGGAATACAGACACCTACCACCACGCCTGGCTAATTTTTGTATTTTTAGTAGAGACAGGGTTTCACTATGTTGGCCAGCCTGGTCTCGAACTCCTGACCTCAGTGATCCGCCCTCCTTTGCTTCCCAGAATGCTGAGATTACAGACATGAGCCACCAGGCCTGGCCCATTCTTTTTTTTTTTTTTTTTTTTTGTGACAGGGTTTCACTCTGTAACCCAGGCTGGAGGGCAGCGGCATGATCTTTGCATACTGCAACCTCCGCCTCCCAGGTTCAAGCCATTCTCTCACCTCCACCTCCCACGTAGCTGGGACTACAGGTGCATGACACCATGCCTGGCTAATTTTTGTATTCTTTTGTAGAGGCGGGGTTTCACCATGTTGTTTAGGCTGTTCTCAAACTCCTGACCTCAAGTGATCCACTTGTCTTGGCCTCCCAAAGTGCTGGGATTACAGGCATGAGCCACCGTGCCTGGCAAAAGCCTGTGTTCATTCTGCTGCCTCTGGGTAGATATGAATTCTCTCACCTTGAGCTTGGGATTCAGTTTCTATGCAGGGGAAGTGGACCTAAACTCACTTTGGCTTGACTCGAGTTTTCTTCCTCAATCTTATGTTGATTATTACATTGTAGCTAGAGAGACTTATTATACATGGAACAGAAAAATGAAGAACAATTTGCTTTAGAAATTCCTCTAAAATCCTTTTAGAATGAAACAATGAAAACTGCTCATAAACACATATCACATTCTCATGAAAATATTTGAGCAGTCAGGAAGATAGTGCAAAAGGATATTGTGCTGAGAATTAGGGCACAAGCTCTAATTGGCTGTTTCAACTTGAACCTATTCCTTTCCCTCTTTCAGCCTCAGTTTCCTATTCTGTAAAATGAGGATGAAAAATCCTAACTCTCCTGCAGAGTGGTGAAGGAATTAAAACAGGTGATGAAGGTAAAAGCAATTAGTAAACTCTGAAATGCAGCGCATAAGGGAGGGATTGTTGATAGACCTCCTGGATTGTGAAGGGAACCAGAGAATCTCCGTCTAGCAGGTATGCAGCTGCAATCTTAATCTGGAACAATGTTATCAACTTTTGAGGTGTTTCCTTATTTCCTTCAGGGAAGTGGGGGAATATAATTTTTGGCTTAGACCTCACACAGTACTTAGTGATCGTGACCTCCTAAATGTGCCTCTTTGAGTGTAAGCTCCCCCAACTCATAAGCTCCAGTGGAGCAGACACTTTGCTTTGTTCACTGCTGCAGCCCTAGCACCTAAAACAATGTTAAGCCCATAGAATATATATGCTCAATAAATATTTATGTAATAGGCCACTCACGGTGGCTCACGCCTGTAATCCCAGCACTTTGGGAGGCTGAGGTGGGTGGATCACCTGAGGTCAGGAGTTTGAGATCAGCCTGACCAATATGGTGAAACCCCGTCTCTACTAAAAATACAAAAATTAGCCTGTCGTGGTGTCGGGTGCCTGTAATTCTAGCTACCAGGGAGGCTGACACAGAAGAATCGCTTGAACCCAGGAGGTGGAAGTTGCAGTGAGCTGAGATTGTGCCACTGCATTCCAGCCTGGGCAACAAGAGCGAAACTCCACCTAAAAAAAAAAATTATGGAATAAATTGATCAAATGATCAGCCATAACTCACACTGAGAGACACATGAGAGAGGGCAGGCAGACTTTTCATATCTGGATCCACAGTGCTGAGCATCACATGACACAAAGCCTTGGAATGATTGGAGGATTTGCTTAGTCATTATTATATCCCAACCTTGACGTGAACCTAAAGGTTCAAACTATGATTATATTTCATTTTAGTACCAATGATATTTTCTTTAAGCAATGCAAATTAAAGCTGTATCAGTCAGCTTTTGTTAGACTATGGTTAGTAACAAATACCATCAAAATGTCAGTGGACTATAAAAACAAATATGCAGGGTGCAAGGGCTCATGCCTGAAATCTCAGAGCTTTGAGAGGGTGAGGAGGGAGACCTCTTGAAGCCAGGAGTTCAAGACCAGCCTAGGGAACATAAGGAGAAACACTAGCCTGCCTCTACAAACAATAAGAGAAAACACTAGCTGGGCATGATGGTACACGCCTGTAGTCCCAGCTATTCTTTGGGAGGTTGAGGAAAGAGGATCAGTTAAACTCAGGAGTTTGAGTTTGCAGTGAGCTCTGATCTTGCCACTGCAATCTAGCCTGGGTAACAGTGTGAGACCCTGTCTGTAAAATAAATAAATAAATAAATACAAAATAAAAACAATTTATTTCTTTATTTTTTTTTAGGTCATCAAGTCAGCTGAGGCTCTGATCCAGTATTCTCTCATTCTGAGGCTGAAAAGCATAGCCCCTGATCTTGATTTTGTGGCAGGGGGGAAAGCAGAGAAATGGCCAAACCAGGCAGTGAATCTCGCAGCCTCTGTTAGATGCAATAACATCACTTCTGCTCATGTTCCACTGGCAAAGCAGGTCATGTGACCAAGCCCGATGTGGGTGTGGGTGGGATGGATATTACTCACCAAGGGGCTCTGCAAGGCATGTGGTAGGGGGTGGGGCTGATCAGTTCTCCTGTAGGCAGGGAGCGTGCAATCAACCACCCTGGCCTTCAAAACACTTTGACTTCTTTGAAGGTCAAAGTTTTGGCCTCTCATGAGATCCCAGAATCCCAGAATGTCTGGCTAGAAGAGGCTTTGAGATGAAGCCACCATGATTACAAATCAGGAAGCTGAAATACAGGGAACAGAAAGGACCTCATCGTGGATTTTACAGATGCTATCGGAACATTGAAAATGTTCCCCCTGTTTTATGACGTTGACATAAGAACTACAGGCTGGCCATGGGAATGCGGGCCTAGAATCCCAGCTACTCTGGAGGCTGAGGTGAATCACTTGAGCCCAGGTATTAGAGGCTTCAGGGAGCCATGATTACGCCACTGCACTCCAGTCTGGGTGACAGAGCAAGATCCCAACTCTAAAAATATAAACCAACTACCGAAGTCAATGTTGCTTTATAAGTTGTACAGAACAGAGAATGAAAGCACCCTCTTCACTGGAGTTACCTGCATCTCCCACTGCCTAGCACAACTTTTGGCCCCGAGCGTACAAATAATGGACAGCATATGGCTGCTTTCCTCAAGGAGACCATATAGAGTCCAGGGGACAAGAGATGAAACCTATAATGACAGCATAATATGATACACTCAGGAAGTGTGGAGGCACAGAATGGGGTGACCCCAACTAAGATTCAGAATGAGAAAAGGCTTTCTGAAGAAGAGACTGTTGGAGAAACAGCCAAGGCTGAGATGTGCCAAGAAAGTATGGTGCATCCAGGAATAGTGAGCAGTTGAAGGGCCTTAGGCATCATGCAAAGAGTCTGGAAGGGGAGCCACTGAAGGGTCAGGTGTTTCTTTCAGAAGCATTGACCTGGCATCCTTCTGGAGAGGATGTGTTGGGGCATGTGTGTTGAGGGGTGACAGAGACTTCCCTGGGCCCCAGTTGGTCTCCTGTGGGATCCTAACAGTCATGACATCTTATATTTGTGCCTTCTCTCACTCTCCCATGTACACACAGGCAGGCATCCGATGGGATCCCCATAACACCTTGTGTGCAAGAACTGTGGTCCTTGTTTTGCAGATGAGGGAACTGAGACTCGAAGAAATGAAGGAACATACACAGGAGAACACACAGAAAGTAAGGAACCACACTGACATGCTCCCCGCAGGCCTGCTTGACTGCGTAGCCCCTCTTCTTCCCAGCCTACCCTCTGCTCTTCCCTTGGTAGGTGGTGGAGACTGCCAGTTACACCCAGGGCTGATTGTCCTTAATTAATAAACGGTCCCTCCCACCCAGCCTTCTGATCTGCCATTTGTAGGATTTTGTTTCACTAGAAAATACCTTGGCACACAGGAAATGCTCAAAAAGTATTTGTGGAGTGAAGGAAGGATGGAATCTGAGCTGCACAGATTACTGTGCATTGGGTCCCTTCTGTCATTCCAGGTTATGGATTTAGCAAGGGGGCTGGTCAGAGTGAGGTCTTGATTTTAAAGGGTGCAGTTGTACTTTGTTTATTTTATTTTATTTTATTTTTTTGAGATGGAGTCTCGCTCTGTCACCTAGGCTAGAGTGCAGTGGTGCAATCTTCGCTCACTGCAACCTCCGCCTCCTGGGTTCAAACGATTCTCCTGCCTCAGCCTCCTAAGTAACTGGGACTACAGCTGTGTGCCACCATGCCAGGCTAATTTTTTTGTATTTTTAGTGGAAACGGGGTTTCACCGTGTTAGCCAGGATGGTCTCGATCTCCTGACCTCATGATCTGCCTGCCTCAGCTTCCCAAAGTGCTGGGATTACAGGTGTGAGCCACCGCACCCAGCCTTTGTTTATTTTTTAATTAAACTTTTCAATGTTGAGATAATTGTTGATTCACACCATGGGTTCAAATCCCCATTCCACCGCCTGCGTGCTGGGGAGATCTTGGGTGTGTTACTTAAATTGTGTGGCTTAAATTCTGTTCTCTCACCTGGGGAAACAGGGATCTGAATGGTGTCTACAGCATCAGGCTATCCCCAGCAGAGTCCTTGTCACCTATGGGCTGCCCCAGGAATACCCTAATAAACATGGTTATCAGCCTTGTGCCTTTCAACCCCATCGCCTCTGACGCAGTGGCCCTGCTGGGAAACAGCATAGTGCGGAGGTCATGGAGCTTGGATCTGCACAATCTGAGTAGGAAGTGGATTCTGCTCTGTATTCGCGGGGCGACCTTGGTCTTTCTGAACTTCCATCAAACAGTGTAACAGAGCCTTCCCTGAGGGTTGCTGTGAGAATAAAGAGTGGATGTATGTTACGTGCCTTCTGGGTTGTAGGAGTGGCACAAATGAGCGATGCCTGTTCACCTCTATCCTCTCTCTGGAGCTGGCTTTCCCACTACTCCTTTCTCCTCACAGCCCTGCCGGTGCCCAGCCACTCTTCTCTCGCTGGTTAATCCATTAACCTCGCTGGTTAGTCCATAA
The DNA here is from genome assembly GCF_028885655.2 of Pongo abelii. Lineage (NCBI taxonomy): Eukaryota > Metazoa > Chordata > Mammalia > Primates > Hominidae > Pongo > Pongo abelii. The sequence goes on along the minus strand of NC_071997.2, from coordinate 116,631,166 downwards.
GGTGGTAATGACTGACAATGGCTTTTGCATTTTAATAAGGGGCTTCATGCCTTACTCCAAAAAGAGAGCCAAATTATCATTTTTGGCACCTGAGTCACTAAGGGAGAGGTTTGTTCGTGCGTGCGGGAGGGCAGGAACCCGGGACACCTCACTGTGTGGGTGCATCAGTTACCCCACCCATGCCAGGGCCCCTGCTGGTTCACATTACACATTTTTTTTGCCAGTGAGAAACCAAGGCTCGGGTTACCCCTTCCCATGCTGCCAGGGCCCCTTGTTCAGCACACAACCTGCTCAGCTGTCCAAGGCCAACCTGCAGCTGTGTGCAGGCCGCATCTGGCTCTGGGATCCCCGTTGTCTCCCTGTTGCCCCCACCACTTCCCCACTCACCAGCAGTAGACTTCTGAGGCCCTGCAGACTGGCCACAGCTGCTATTGGAACGACTGCTTCTTTCCGGGCCCAGCCAGTCACCCTACTGGAGATGAGTGGCCTCCAAGCCCCATAAAACTTGCTGCTGATCTCTTGGTTCCAGTGACTTTCCTCCTGTAGCCTCAGGACTTTCTGGAGCTCATTTGTCTAAAGAAAGAAAGGCAGGCTTTGTCCCTCCTGGGCTTATTCTCACCGAGTACTGAGCCCACCTTTCCAGCAGCTGCCATCAAGGCTGTGGTGTGAATAGGCCTTCTCTTTCCCCCTCCCTCGTAGGGAGGGCTGGGAGCAGCTCACCCACACAGGGATGGTGGCAGAGTCTCAGCCAGCAATGAAGTGACACTGGGCACTTGTTGAGGGCCTCCCCATTCTGTCTGACTGTCTCATATGGCTGTAAGAGGGAGTCAGGGAAGTTGCTAGGTAGTGAATGCTTTATCATTTCTAAAGTCCAGTGTAATAGTCAGTACCAATAACTGCCTCAAAATCCAGACACTTAGGCATTTCTCCTTTAGAAGAGCTACTGAAATAACAGCCCCAATTATTAATAATATTTCTAATTATGAATTATTAACGATGGATGTGATTGCCAGCATTTGTTTTCCAGAAGGCCGGAATGAGCTTGCTGTCAGAAGAGAATGCAACACTCAACTTTAAATTCTTAAGAACTGAAGATTGTGTCTCCTTGGACATATGTAGTCTTGTGTGGCCCTGGGGTTGGTCTTACAGGCCTCAGAGGACTCCCTCTCACCTTCTGGCTAAATCCTTCACTTAGGATTGATATCTATTCTCAAGAAAAAAAACAGACCCCTTTTTTCATCAAGAATAATGATTTTGTAGGGCAGTTTCCTTTTGCAAACAGTATTATGAACCATGTTTTCCAGTAATGACTATCTTTCTCTTGAAGGCACTGAAGGAGGAATCAGTCAGGCACACGTTTACCATCGCCCGCTGGCCTGGCCTCTCTCGGAGACCTGAATTAGATTTGAGTGATGTTTGTTGTGTGCCAGGCCTCTGCTAGGCTCCGTGGAAGATATGGAAATAGATCATGACAGTTCTTGCCTTTGGGGAGTTCGCTGTCTAGTAAGGGACACAGAATGTATCCGGAAATGGTTATAACAGAATTAAAAAGCACTTTGGGAGCAGGGGCTGGGGTAATGGGGAAGGCATGGATGGTTGATTATTTTTAATTAGAAGGTTTGGAAAATTCTTCCTAGGAGAAGAGGCACTGGAGATGGGCCTTGGAGAATGTGAGGATTTTAGGGATTGGACAGGGTGAGGTGAGTATGAAGGAAATTTCAAGAAAAGGAAGGTACTAGCAAGATGTAGACTGGGCAAGGCCAAGGCATATTAGGTGAATGGTAGGCCTTCAGGGATGGCTGGTGGGTCGGGCCTTTGGGAGACTATGGGGTTAGGGGGCATGAAATGAAACATGTACTGTGTCCAGGCTAGGTGGGTCTTGTGGGTGTGGAATTAATCCACCCACTCACAGCTTCCTCGTGTTCCAGGTGCTGTTCCACGCACTGAGGATTCTAAAGAGAAATAATCCACACCAGACTTACAGATAGGTTCAAGAAATAAATCCTCTTTTGCAACCCAGAGCTCATTGTTCAGTATGAGTTTCGATACATATAAGAATAAATATTATGATACCAAAAAAAAAAATAAAATAAAGAAAGAAATAATTCACAGCCAGGCATGGTGGCTCATGCCTGTAATCCCAGCACTTTGGGAAGCCGAGGCGGGTGGATCACTTGAGGTCAGGAGTTCAAGACCAGCATGGCCAACATGGTGAAATCTCATCTCTACTAAAAGTACAAAAATTAGCCAGGCGTGGTGGTGCACACGTGTAATCTCACCTACTTGGGAGGCTGAGTCAGGAGAATCTCTTGAACCTGGGAGGCAGAGGTTGCAGTGAGCAGAGATCGCACCACTGTACACCAGCCTAGGTGACAGAGCCAGACGCCATCTCAAAAAAAAAAAAAAAAAAAATCACAATCCTGTCCTCAAAGAGCCTACAGTTTATTGTGGCACATAAAACACTAAAGAATTGTAAGGACGTGACGGGATCAGTCCTATCTATGACAGACATAAGGTCAGAGGAGGTCGTAAGATATAAGGTCAACTACTCTGACCTGGGAAAAAGAGTTGGGGGAAGCTGTACAGAAAAAAAGGCCACCTTTGGCTTGAGTCTTGAACTGCTATCAAGCAGTTCAATTGAGTTTTCCTTGAATTTAATCCAGAAGTTAGTCCAGTAGTTCTCAACTGAGGGTAATTTTGCCCCCTGGAAACATTTATCAATGTCAGGGGACATTTTTGGTTGTCGTGACTTGGTGGTGAGGGTGGTGCTACTAGTATCTCATGGGTGGAGGTCAGGGATGCTGCCATACATCCTAAAATGCACACGGCAGCCTGCACAGTAAGGAAGGATCCGGCCCAAAAGTCAATCGCTCTGAGATTGGGAAACCCTGTGTTGAAGAACATGTCAAACTCCACCATGTTGGGAACTGGGAGACGGTCGAGTAGCCAACAGCTTCCTGTGGCTTTGGGCAGGTCCCAGCTGTTTCTGGTGGGCCTCATGCTATGGACTGAATGTGCCCCCTCAGAATTCGTGTTGAAGCCCTAAACCTCTGTGTAACAGTATTTGGAGGTGGGGCCTTTGGAAGAAATTAGGGTTAGATTAGGTCATGATGGGACTAATGGCCTTATAAAAAGAGAAAGAGGTGCAAGATATCTCCCTCCCTCCCTCCCTCCCTCCCTGCCCCCGCCACCATCCCTGCAGCCTTCAGAACCGCAGGGGCTAAATGTCTGTGGTTTCTGCCCTTCAGTCTACAGCATTCTGTGATTCTATGATAGCAGAGGGAGCATCTTGATTTCCTCTATCTGGTCATGAGTCTGTGAAGCTGGATGTTCTTTTACACTTGTCTCACCTCTCTAGGACATCATGAGAGGGTTGTTCAATGAATGTTCAGCTCACTCATCTTCTGGCAGGGCATGGTTTTCATCTATCTGCAGAGTTCTGGCTCATACATTTATAGAGTTTCTAGAGGCAGCTTTACAAAGCATGTTGGATGAGGTGTTTTGTTGTTTGTTGGGTATAGTGGATTATTTATATTGCTGGATAACTATGTGACCCAGGGAAAAATATGCGGTATTATGCAATATTAGGATCTCTCACTCTCATCCCACCCAGCCACATTTTCTTCACACTGTCACTCAGTCCTGGTCACATACAGAAGCCACATACAGAAGTGGCTAGAGAGACCCTTCCCCTTGACTCAGCCTCTGACAGCCTCTCACTGCCCATCGGCTCTGGCCTCATCCTCTGGGCCTGACTTTCCTGGCCCTCCACAGCCTAACTCCAGGGACAGCTCCGCCTCATCTGGATGCCTCCTTCCCTCAGGCTGTGCCAGAGACTTGCTTCAGCCACAGCAAACCCACCATTGTTCCCCAAAGAACACCCCTAGAGGGAAGAGACTGTGCTTAATTGCTCTAAAAGCCCAGTTCAGCAAAGACTCAGTGAATAAAATGACAGACAAATGAATGCACACTTTAAAGAGGCTTTTAGAATTCAAGAGAGGCCACATGTCGAGGAGGTTGGTGATAGGAAGGCAGTGGCACCCGTGGACAGAAACAGGGGAAAACATTTCCTCCACGAGGCAAAGAGACCGTCTCTGTGTTGGCAAATTTGAGATGTCACTCTGCAGAGATGGAACCTGACCTCTAGGGATGTCATTTTAGCATCTCTGTGGTTACCTCTCTGTGATTCCTCTGGCTTTCCAGTGTGGTTGGGAGATGGCTGCATAGCTTTTTAAGCTCCACACCCACACAGCTTCACTAAACAGCAGGAGGGGGTGTATCAGTGAGCTGCTGTCACGAAAGCACTGAGTAACAAACCACCCCAAACTCAGTGACCTATAACAAATGCAACAGACCATTTATTTTTCTTTCTCTGCAGTCTACCTACGGGTCAGCCAGGACTGTTCTGCTTCAGGCTGAGGCGAGGCTGAGCTTGTCTCTGAGGCTTCAGGTCAGGTTCAGGTCTGTTCTGCAGTCATCCTAATTTTCTTGTACTCACCAGCAACCCAGCATGTTGATTGCATGACAGATTCAGGGAGCAAATTGTAAGACCAAGCCTGTGAGAATATTGAAAGTCTGTTTCATGTCTGCTCACATGCTATTGGCCAAGCAAGGCATCTGCCCATGTCTGGGCAGATGCCTTGCTTGGCCAATAGGACATGATGGTGGGCTGGCATGTGCATCCTGCCCTGAGGGGAGGGGAGGGGAATAGGAGCATCAATACTCTCTGAACAATCATCTCATCTATCACAGGGGTAGGATGTGTTCCTGAAACCCTCGGCCAGCGTTCCCCGGGGATTCTTACGTCACACTGACTAGAACCGAGTCTCATGCCCAGCCCCAAACCAATCACTGGCAAAGAAGGACGGGCTTACTATGAGGGATTAGACCAATTGTCATTTGGCCATGGGCCAGGACCCTCTTCCTGTGAACACTGAATGGAGTTGGGCTTCTGTCAGCAAGGCATTGGCAGGTAATGACTATCGAGTAAGCAACCAATGTCTGCCCCAGCCACCAGCTCTGATCAGGGTGAGGCCACTTTTCCTCTTTGGGCCCAGAGTAGCATGGAAAAGTCTCCGTGGGCCTTGCAGGTGTTGGAAGTATACCCACAAGTCTTTCCAGGTGCCACTCACTGAAATACCTTCACTTGCTCCGTCCCCACCAGGCAGACCAGCCAGTGCGCTCCCACCTCAGACACTGGCTCACCAGGCAGCTCCTTCTGTGGGTGTGTCTGTCCTTACAGGATCCCTGGAGCAAAGGCTGCCCTCGCCAGGCACTGGCCGGCAGCTCCCACGGCACAGGTGTCACATCAGGCCTGCTGCACTTGCCCCTGCTTGCCCAGGGACTTCCCTTCTAACAACGAGATCTGACAGCATCTCTAAGTTGGTAAGAACCTGGACGGCCAAACAGCCTTGGATGATTCTACCCTCAGCCTGCCTCTCTGAGCTTCAGATTGTTCATTAGAAATATTCTGGGGGATGATAGGGATTCTCGCACAATTTCCCTTGCAGGAAAGTGGATTTTCTGATGGCAATGGCTATCTCGGGGGAGTGGGGGCATAAGCATTCAGCCCCTCCCGAGCAGGCAGCCTGTTTCTGGGTATCCCTCTCCATATCTGGTCCCTGAAGCTCCGGGATCCTCCTCTGAGGGCCTGGGCAGCGCATCCAAGGCAGGCAGGGGCCTTGGATTCTAACCCTAGCAAGGCCTGGACATTGCTGTGTGAAGAGGCTTTGTAGGGCCTGAAGCTTTTGCATTTGGGGAGTTTTTTCCTAAAAAAGAAAAAAAAAGGTAGAACGTAATTTGTAAATGCCCAGCTAGGTAAGAACTGTGCTGGTTAATTGCATGTGTCAACTTGGCTGGGCCACAGTGCCCAGATATTTGGTCAACCATTATTCTGGCTTTTCATGTGAAGGTGTTTTGTGAATGAGATTAACATTTAAATTGGTGAACTCTGAGTAATGCAGATTGCCCTCCATAATGTGGGCGGACCTCACCCAATTAGTTGAAGGCCTGGCCACTCCCGAGGAGGAAGAAGCTCTGCCAGCAGGCAGCCTTCAGACTTGAACTGCAGCTCTTCTGTGGGTCTCCAGCCTGCTGCCACACCCTGTGGAGTTTGTACTCCCGAGTCTCCACAGTCATATGGGCCAGTCCCTTAAAATCTCTCTATGTCTCTCTCTTTCTCTCTCCATCTATCTCTGTCTCTCTTCTCCTTGTCTCTCTCTTTTTCTCTGTCCCTCTGCCTCCTTTTCTTTCTCTCTGTGTCTCTGTCTCTCTTTATCTCTCTCTCTCCATCTTTATCTCTCTCCCTCTCTCCATCTCTGTCTCTCTGTCTGGTCATCTCTCTCTGTGCTCTGTGTGTTTATGTGTCTCTCTCTCTCTCTCTATTTCTCTGCCTCTGTCCCCATCTCTCTTTTTCTCCCTGTCTCTCTGTCTGATCATCATCTCTCTCTCTTTTTCTCTCTGTCTCTCTCTCTCTTTTTCTCTGCACACACACGCATCCTGTTGCTTCTGTTTCTCAGGAGAATGCTGCCTGACACAGGGCCTTGGAAAGACCCCACGCGATCAGGGGCCCGACGCCCAAGGCCCATTAGCTTCTCTGTGGAATCATCCCTGGGAGCCGGACTGCCCTCCCCATGCTGGTCCGCCACAGTCCCTCTCTAAGATGGTGAGGGGTTGCCCCTGTGCTTGGCCTTGGTGCTGAGGCCCTACACACAGACTGCAGGTCTCTGAGTACTCCCAGATAGTCAAGCATCAGGGTCCCCAGCCCTGCCTCAGGCCATCCCCCCACCCGCAGCCCATGCACACGAGGTGAAGAAGCAGCAAGAGGCACACAGAGGGCCACCTTCTCACACCAGGAGCCTTCAGCGGCTCAAGAACCCAAGGTCACCCCAGACCCCAGGCCTGGCCATCTTTCCCTTTTCCTCAGCTGAGTTCTGCTCAGCTTGCTCCTTTCCAGGTACCATTACCTGCCACTTATGGGCTGCAAAAAGAAATATATGGCGGTTCATAGATTTTCAGACATAATAAAACACCCTTGTCAAGGCCAGATTGTTGTCTGCCTGTCACTGCTAATGAGAATGTACCTTCTCTGGAGGCATTTCGAAGGGGTCGGAGCCCTGGCATGGAGCTGGGGAGCTGGGTGCTGGTTGCAGGGGAGCCACTAACTGGCCAGTGGCCTTGGTCAGTCCCATCTCCCAGGTGGCCCTCCACTGAGTACCTAGGCTTTGTTGGATGATCCACGGTCCTTGCAGTTGTGCCATCCACTGGATAGACTTTGCAGCTTGCTCTGCTGCCCCCATGTGCTTGGTGACCTGGCCCTTTTGAGAAGACAGTGGGGATGGGGAAGCCTTTGGGCAATGAATTGGGAACTCATTTTGTCTTGGGTGGATTCACCAAGAAGTCAAACACACTGGACAAGCAAACAAACAAACAAGCAAATGAATAAATGCACTAATTTGAATTTTTTTACAAGCACTTCTTCTGTGCTTTGGGGTGTGTGTTGATGTGTGCATACGCAGAAGTGGGGGTGGAAAGGAAGTGACCCTTGCTTGGTTTAGTTGCATTATGCAGGGACCCCTTTGGGCAATCCTCCACAAGCAGCCAGCTTACGGGATGCAGGAGAGGGTCATTGGGCCTTCATCATCAGAGGAAGAATTCCTCCGTCTGGCTGAAGAGGAGACAGTGCATGAAAAATGGTGGCAAGGGGTCAGGAGGGGAAGGCAAGTGAGAAAACACTTTCATCTATTATCCCGGGGTCAATGGGCTCCCTCCCATCAGGGAACCTTGGGGCCGATGAATGGCCCATTGCAGGAGGTGCGGCATTGTGTAGACCGGGAGCCCACGTCACAATCCCCCAGCTCAGGACAATAGTGCCTAAGAAAGTGGTGGGTGGCTCGCCTCCCAGGAGCTGCTTCTTCTTATCAAAAGGCTTTCACCAGGAACGCCCCAGCCTGCTTAGGAAGGAGGGAGAGCTGTTTGTCCAATAATGAGAAGGCATTTTAGACTCATTCCAAATTCTCCGTCATGGCGATTAGGTTGGCCCGTATTGAATTTCCTCCAGAACCAGTGTAGGTTTCTCAGCTGTTGCCGCTCCCTAAAAGCCACACATATTCTTTGAGTTGTGTAATTTTTGTTTGAAGAACAACACATTCCTGTTTAAAAAGAAGTCCAAATCCTTATGCTGAAAAAAAGACATGCATTCCCTCCAAAGAAGATGCCTGGAGGGCCACATATGTCCAGCCTGCAGTGGGTATGCAGCACAGGGGCTGGCTCCTGGTTTGGGCAAAACCATGGTCTTACCTTCTTCCTGGCACCTCCTTATCAATAACCCATAATTACATGTTTTAAAATATCCTGCAAATTAGTTGTGAGTCTGGCATTGTGACTACCCTTATTGAGTTAGGGCTGGTTTGCTTTCAGGGTTTCCAGAAATATGTCACCCAAATGGAGAGAATGTGATATCCTGGTTGTACCTGATGTTCCCTGCTACCCTAAGCTTTAGAAGTGGGCAGTGGCCAGAGATGTGATTTTGTGGTGTTGTTTTCACATCTGGCATGGGGCCTCGAATCTCAGATCTCAAAATGAGTCTGCCTGGCACCAAGCAACCCTCGATTTCAGATCCAGAACTGATACTTGCATAGAGACCCCCTGGGCTGCAAGGCTTTCCTGGTGAGCAAAACTGACTGTCCACAGGCAGGGATTTTGTGAGAACTGGTCCTTACGGCCCCAGACCTGGTAAATGGCTTTCCTGCATTTTCAGTTGGCAATTTACTTAGGAAGTCAGTTGAGTGGCAGGCCCTGCACAAGGAGCTGGAAAAACAAAAAGAAAGAGGACGTGGTCCCTGCCCATGTTGGGGACAAATTAATAGATAGATGAATGCAAACATCTGTGATTAGCATTATGAAAGAGCTACACATGAGGTACATACCCTACACTGTAAGCACTTGAAGCAACAATGACAGTGATTTATTTCTAGAGTACGGTAAAGAGTCTATGGTAGAGTACTGGGTTGAATAGTGCCATCCCAAATTCATGTCCACCCAGAACATCAGAATGTGACCTTATTTGGAAATAGGGTCATTGCAGGTGTAATTTGTTACACAAGGTCACCCTGGACTAGGGTGGGCCCTGAGTCCAACCACCGTGGTCCTCATAAGAAAGCCATGTGAAGACAGAGGCAGGGGTTGGAGTGATGTAGCTGCAAGCTGAGGATTGCTGGCCACCACCACGGGGGAGATGCAGGGAGCAGATTCTCCCTTGAAGCCTCTGGAAGGTACAGACCCTCAGGACGCCCTGTTTTCTGATTTCTGGCCTCCTGAACTGTGAGAGAATAAGTGTCTTGTTTTCAGCCATCATGTTTGTGGTCATTTGTTACAGCAATCCCAGGAAACTAATACACATGGTGTGTTGTCAATTACATTTCACTGGTAGCACTGAATGAGAGTTTCCACAGTTGGATGGAGTGGGAGCTGGGTTATGGGCTAACCATGGAGACTTTTGGGGCTGGGGACCACAGGTAAAGGAGGAAATGGGAACAGAGAAGAATGAAAGCACACAGAAGCTTCTGCCCTGTGGGTGGCATATGCCAGGAATGAAGAGGGCACGTGGGAGTGTGGGAAGGTGGGACTGGCCAAGTGAAGAAGGACAGCTCAGAAAGACTTGGTGAGCCATACTAAGGAGTTTAGGTTTTATCCTTTCTCTACCTTCCTTCCTCTTTTTTTTTTTTTTTTTTTAAAATCAAATCAGTGATCTCTGTCACATAGGCATCCTACAGAATAGCAAAACGTTCATGGATGTTGCAAGGAAAAACAAAAGTTGCTGGCTCCTCTGTGATACAATATTGCACAGAAAAACTGAACACAAAGAGGTGCCAGATGCCAGTAGTGTGATGTGTACAATTTTAAAAAGAAAATTATTAATAAATAGTATATCTTAGAGTCATTTATTTACCTTTTCCACAAAATACAAGGCAAGAAAACCCCCCCACACACACAAAAACAAAAATAGCTTTCTCTGTTGGAAGGAATTTCTGATGCTGCAGATGTATTGTTGTGGTCTTTCTGTCTCCTCTCTTCTCACTGTGCTGTAAACTCCTACATCAGGGACCTTCTCTGATTCAGCAATGCATGGATGAACAGTAGGCACTAGTGTACTGTGGAGTACAGAGGCAACTGGGTAGTGTGGCCACGAAAGACCTTCCATAGGAGAGTGGATCTGAGCTCCAGCAGGATGTAAGGATAGGGTGGACAGAAGAGGGAGAGGAGGGGAATATTCTACCTATGGGAAATGTCATGAACTAAGACACAGAAACAGTTTGTGTAAGGTGTGTCTAGTAGGAGGAAAGTGTAACTGCCCAATAAGTTCTCCTTGCCCACTGCCTAGAGAGAGCCAATTTATCAAGACAAGGGAATTGTGATAGAGAAAGAGTTTAATTCATGCAGAGCTGGCTGTACAGGAGACTTGAGTTTTATTATTATTCAAATTAGTCTCTTTGAGAATTTGGGGACTGGAGTTTTTAAGGTTAATTTAGTGGTTATGGGGCTAGTGAGTCAAGAGTGCTGATCGTTTTGCTAGAAGATGAAATCATAGGGAGTCGAAGCTGTCCTCTTGTGCTGGGTTAGTTCCCCGGGTGGGGGCCACAGGACTGGTTGGCAGGTCCAGGTGGGGCCATCTGGTTGTCAGAAATGCAAAATCCTGAAAAGATATCTCAAAAGGCCAGTCTTAGGTTCTTCAAAAGTGATGTTATCTTCAAGAGTAATAGGGAGAAGTTGAAAATCTTATGACCTCCAGAATAATGGCTGGTAGTTATTTAGAACTTAAGCCCCTCTCATCCTAACTTGGTGGCCTTTAATTAGTTTTACACGAACAGTTTAGTTTTGGGGAAGGATTATTATTTAAACTATAAACTAAATTTCTTTCAAAGTTAGCTTAGGCAATGCCCAGGATTGAGAAAACACAACCAACCTGTGATGCTAGAGACAAGATGGAGTCAGCCATGTCAGTTTATCTCACTGCCATAATTTCCTCAGCTATAACTTTTGCAAAGCTGGTTTCAAAAGGAGACATGGCCATGGGAGACAATATGGGAAAAGTTTATTAGAGCCCTACTGGTGATAGCGACAGGAGGCAGGTAAATTCTTAGGCAGACAGGGATAGGTCCCCAGTGAAATTCAACCTTCGAGCAAAGGACAATCTAAAGCCTGAAATCCAAGCTATGAGTTCTGGATAAATCCATGGGCCAGATTGAGAACTCCCATTCCCATTTGGCATGCTCTCTCCTGATTGGTCCTTATCCTTTACCTATTTTACATATACCTACCCTTCCCCAATTTATCCTCTACACTTTTGTGCCTATTTCTGAATGGTGCTTTTTCAAGCACATCCATAGACCAATCAGCATGCACTTCCCCATTTCAAGTCCCTAAAACTCCTAGACTCAGCCTTGTGGCAGGCCACCCACCTTTGGGTCCCCACTCACTGTCCAGAGTTTTCTGTTGCTCAGTAAATTCTACTCTGCCTTACTCTCTCTCCAGTGTATCCATACCCCATTCTTGTCAGTCGTAGGACAAGAACTTGGAACTTGGTGAACTACAGCAGTGAAAGAGCTGCAACACTTAATGTGCAGGCAGGAGACTTAAGAATTCTTCCTATAAAGAATAGAGCCATTGATAGTTTTTGAACAAGGCAACTTGATTTAATTCAAGTTCTTAAGATTGCAGGACCTGAGAAGTTCAGCTGATGATCAGACTTTGTCGTCTGATGGGAGAGATGTCAAACACCCCAGGGCTCCCTTATGCCATGTTCCCCCATGTCAATTACCTTCTAGGAGAAGCTGGGGCTTGTGTCCTCACATGCTTCTTCCAAAGGGTCTCTCTAACAACCCCACTGGTCAAGATGTCACCAGAACTTGCTGCCACCCATTCTGCAGATATGGTTTTCTGCTTCTTCCCCTGCCCTGTGCCTCGTTCTGGGGTCTCAGAGCAGTTGGGGTGGTGCTAGGCCCTCTGGGACCTGCTCATGTGCATGCCCTCAGAAATGGAGATGGCAGTAGGAATCACTGGGGGTCAGGAGACCTGGGGTACCAATTGTCTCTCCCTGCTTATAAAACCATCTCAAAACTCAGCTGAAAAAAACAATTCTTTTGATTGCTACTTCTTGCATTGCTGAGAGCTGACTGGGCTTACCTCTGGGTCTACTACAGTCACCATCAGTAGTAACAGGAACCGGAATCACCTGAAGGTTCTGTCACTCACTTGTGTGGTGCCTGAGCTGTAAAGACTCAAACATTGGGAGCTGAAACAGCTGGAGCCACACCATTTTCTCAGGCCCTTCAGGAGGTCTTCTCAGAGCTAAGCCTGTAATGACCAATTTGTCTTTCTGTAAAGCTCAGAGGACAAGTTACCCTCAAGCTAAGGAAGCTGAATTATCAAATTATCAAGGCTCATCATTTGCAATTCCGAGACATATATTATGGTATAAATACCGGGCCCCATTAGAGGTTTCTCCTTTACTACACTCTTTCTTGCACAGGCAGTTGGATCATTGCACTAGAAATTTAGTTATAAGCATACCACTCCTTAATTTGCTGAAAGTACCATGAAATTTCCTACAAAGCTTAAAAACTCAAATGCCTTTGGGCTATGGAGTCATCACAAAGGTGTGAAGTGGCCACGGTAGGATCACAGTAAGGGGTGAGGACTTCATTTAACTAAAGAACACCCTAAAGGCATTCACTTTCTTTTGGATACCAGATGATAATTGCTATGGATCAGATTCAGGCTGCAGGAGGCAGTGGGTTCGTGACCTTGACTTAGAGAGAAAAATATCCAACACATCACCTCTGTATTCAAGATCCACCACCCACAGTTACCCTCTCAAACTTACTGCCCGTAACCACACTGCCACCCCTACACTCTAGGGATTATCTAAATTTGTCTGGCAGTATTTGTGCTTCCTTCCTCCTTGATCCCAGTTCTGCTTTCCATTTGATTGGAGAGATGTCAGACACACCACTGCTCCCTTGTGCCACGTTCCTCTGTGTCAATAACCCCCAGGAGAAGCTGGGGCACGTGTCCTCAAAGTCTTCTTTCAAAGGATTTCTCTTTCTCCAGGTAGCAGAATCTTACCTGATTGTCATAGTCCAGCTCAGATCTCATCTTCTAGAAACTTCTCTGATCTCCAAGATCCTTATTGTCAGTCTGCATAATGAATTCATCATGGAGCCTTTGGGGTTTCTCTTCTACCATTGTCTTGAAGTATTGGGAAAGTGTGGGTTGTTGTTTTTTGCCTCCTCTCTTCATAACTAGGGTGCAGTGGTATGATCATAGCTTACTGCAGCCTCGAACTCTTGGGCTCAAATGATCCTCTCACCTCAGCCTCCATAGTAGCTGGAACTAGAGGTGTGCACCACCATGCCTGGCTAACTTTTAAAATTTTTTGTAGAGATGAGGTTTTGCTATGTTTCCCAAGCTGGTGTCGAACTTCGGCCTCAAGCAATCATCCCACACAACCTCCCAAATTACTAGGATTAGAGGCATGAGCCATCCTGCCTGCCCCTGCAACATAGCTTTATCAGTTGCTTTTTCTAACTGGACTTTGGGTGTGGTGTTATTTTGCTTTTATCAAGGGACATCCTTGAGGCTACTCTAGCTGTCCTGACACCGGTGGTCTGCAGAGTCCTTTGGCGCTTAATGTGTTTATCTGACTTTGCTCCCTCTCTGGTTGTGTGTGTGTCCTTCTCCTGCCACTCCACTGTAAGCTCCTGGGCCAGGCCCCATGTCTCCTCTGCTGATGGTGTCCTTACAATTTCTTACCTGGGTCTGAGCACCTTGTAGATGCTCAGTGTTTTCTGATTTGTTGATTTGTTTACGAGCAGGGAAATGTTTGGGTCCATGCCAAATTGTGATGGGATAGTAATTAGCTTCTGGAAGAGATTCTGATTGTCTCAGGCCCACCAGTCCCTGGGAAGTCTTTTTGGCTTGAGTAGCTGGGTGAACGGTGGGGCTTTGATTAAAAATGAGAGACTGGAGGAAGAACAGGCTTGGTGATGGAGGAAGAGACAATAAAATTTTTTGGTTTAGAAATACGTAAATTTGAGATCACTGTTAGCTGTCCTAGGGGAAAGGTCAAGTGGGCTATTGATATATGAGCCAAAAGCTTAGAAGACTGGCTTGAGCTGGAGAAAGGAATTGGGACTTTGTAGTTGGAAGGCAATTTGCTTTTCAATATTCATTTTCCCATTTTCTTACTAATAAGAATTCCACTCAGATAAGAGTTTGCATCCCTCAGGCTCTCTTGCAGCTAGATGTGGCCGTGTTTTGGCAAATGAAACATAATCACAGGGAATACTCCTGGAAACAGAGCTGGCTCCCTATGTTTCCCCTTCCTTCATCCTGATGTTTGGAATGTGGCTGTGATGAGTGGTGCTCTGTCAATATTCTTGTATCAGGAGGATGTGGGCTGTAGGGGAGAAAAAGTAATACCTTGCCTTCACCCATTTCAAGGGTCATGGCTGACATCCCTGTAACAAAAGACAGATTAACAAGAGAAAAGCATAATAAATTTATTTAACTAAAGTTTTAAGTGACACAGGAATCTTCAGGAATGAGGACTCAAAAACCCAGGGAAAACTGGGTAATTTTATGAGAAGTCTGATGAAAGAAATGTATAGTTATGGAAAAACATGATTGGACAGAAAAAGGTATAACCTAATGGTAACAAACTGGGTAAACTTCAGCAAGACCTGTTTGTTTAGACCTTTCCTGTGTCTTTGTATGACATTATTTGCCTCTGGATGTTGGGCAAATCCCCTCTAGAATAAGGGGAGGTATGCCCTACTTTTAGGGGAGGTACTTCAGAGAATTTCTTTATAACTATGCTTCAGGGGAGAAAGGCTGGAGAAGGGCAGAGTGACCTTGCTTCTGCGCTTTTCTCAATTGCCAATGTGCCATATTTTGGGGTATTGGGTTCTGAGCCTCTGCAGGGCCATTTCTTAGAGATGGTGAAGGTGGATAACTGAGAAAATCTATCTGCTTGATAATTGTGTTACCTCTATACTCGGCTCAGATACTTATACCTGGACTTCTTTCATATGGGAGATGCTTTCATCTGTCCTCATGCTGCTAATAAAGACATATTTGAGACCAGGTAATTTATAGAGGAAAGAGGTTTAATTGATTTATAGTTCAGCATGACTGGGAAGGCCTTAGAAAACTTACAATTATGATGGAAGGGGAAGCAAACACGTCCTTCTTCACATGGCAGCAGCAAAGAGAAATGCCGAGCAAAAGGGGGAAAAGCCCCTTATAAAACCATTAGATCTCATGAGAACGCACTATCACAAGAGCAGCAGCATAGGGGTAACTGCCCCCATGATTCAATTACCTCGACTGGGCCCCTCCCACAATACCTAGGGATTATGGGAACTACAATTCAAGATGAGATTTGGTGGGGCACAGCCAAACCATATCAGGAGAAAAGTAAACTTTTATATTTATATTCTATTTTAAATTTTATTTTCAAAATAACTTACTACTATTCTGTTCTCCACCAGTATAGCTTTGTCATTTTGAGAATGTAATAGAAATGGAATCATATACTATATAACTTTTGAGACTGGCTGCTTTCACTCAGCAAAATTAACATTTAACATTCATACATGTTGCTGTGTCAATCAATAGCTTGCTCCTTTCATTCCTGAGTAGTATTCCATTGTACGGATGTACAACAGTTTGTTTTTCCATTCAAATGTTGAAGGACATTTGAATTGTTTACAGTTTTTGGCAATTATAAATAGAGCTACTAGAGACATTCAAAGACTTTTGCCTGAATTTGCATTTTTATTTCTCTAGGGTAAGTACCTAGGAATGGGACGGTTGGTTCATATGGTAAGTGTATATTTAACTTTATAAGAAACTGTGAAACTGTTTTCCAGAGTGCCTGTATCATTTTACACCCCAACTGGCAATGAATGAGAGAACCATTTGCTTTGCCTCCTCGTTGGTTTTGATATTGTCAGAATTTTGCATTTTATCCATTCTAGTGTGTATGTATGTTACCTCATCGTGGTTTTAATTTGCATTTCCCTGGTGGCTAATAATGAAGATTATCTTTTCATGTGCTTATTTGCCATCCATATATCTTTAGTGAAATGTCTGTTTAGCTCTTTTGCTCACTTTAAAATTAGATTGTTTTCTTACTTTGAGTTTTGAGAATTTTTTATATAGTCTAAATACAAATCATTTGTTAGATACATGATTTAAAAATATTTTCTCCCAGTCTATTACTTGCCTTTCATTTTTGTAATAGTTTCTATCACAGAGCAAAACTTTTGGGTGTTTTTTTGTTGTTGTTTATTATTTTGTTTTATTTTACTTTATTTTATTGTATTGTATTTTATTTCATTTTATTTTATTTTTTTTGAGATAGGGTCTCGTTCTGTTTCCCACCCTGGAGTGCAGTGGCACGATCTTGGCTCACTGCAACCTCTGCCTCCCAGGGTCAAGCGGTTCTTGTGCCTCAGCTGCGCAAGTAGCTGGCACTACAAGCATGCACTGCCACACCTGGCTAATTTTTGTATTTTTAGTAGAGGCAGGGTTTCGCCCTGTTGGCCAGGCTGGTCTCGAACTCCTGGCCTCAAGTGATCCACCCACCTCGCCTTTGAGATTACAGGCATGAGCCACCACACCTGGCTTGCAGAGCAAAAGTTTTTATCTTTGAGGAAGTCCAATTTGTCAATTTTTATTTTCTGGATCATCCTTTTGATTTTAATGTCTATTGTCTTACTGTTTATAGTTCCTGTGAGCAGATTAATGTCTATTTTTTCAGGCGCTATTTTTCAGGTCTTTGTGACTCAGAGAAAATCTAATTTTGATTAGACATGGTACCAGCACAGATACACTATTCAGAGAAATAGAATGGAGTGAGATTGTGACTCACTCAGTTTGGGAAATGGGAAAACCTCAACTGTGGCTTGTGTCTGTAGGTTGCATCTTTTCACCTTGAGGTTTTCAAATGAGGTTTTCCCATTTCCGAAACTGGTGTACTTTCTACCTGCTACTCATTGCTCTGTCAGAGAACATCACCATCAGAACCCCAAAGAGGTGCTAGCATCCTACACTAGGTGAAATGTTCCAGGCTTGGTCTTTGCTTTTACATTATCGTGCGACAAACGTTTATTGAGCACCTATTACATGTTAGGTACACCTATACATGTAATGTATTATGCCATGCTGTATAAGGCAGCAAAGTCTTTTACATTCTAGAGTACAGTCAGTAAACAAATAAATATTATAGCGTGTCCAAGAGTGGTAAGTTTGATTAAGGTGGTGACTTTGGGTAATGTGACCACACTTCTCTGAACTCAGTGGTTCAGAGATGGCCTCTGAGCAGGTTTTTTTTCTCCTTATAGCACTGTCACCTCCTCCAAGTCCCACACTCAGGACTGGCTTTATAAGAGTAAACCAGTAAACCAGCGATGTCGCAGGGCCCTAAGCTCACAAAGGCCTTGTCCTTGGAGAAGAGAACCCTATTTTGCTTAATGCTTTCTTGTTACTGTCTTGAAATTCTTTCTTTTTGAACAAGGGGCCCCACATTTTCATTTTGTGGCAAAGTAGGGAGCATGTCTTGCCTAGACACTTGTCCAGACAGAAAAACAAACAAAACCAGCAACACCTTTATATACCTTTGTCTATCTTGGTGAACAAATTGTGCCACTTATATTGATTCCACAAAAAATAGATGCTTAAGATGCATCTATTTCAAAAATTCACTGGACTAAGAGTCCATGTGGAGTTGTTAGGTGGACGCCATGTCTACCATTCTTTACTGCCCCTCTTGCTGCCTCTACAAATCTCTTTTGCTTGGTTAGACTTTACATAACAGAATTGTAAACCTCCAATTCATAAGTGCTAGAAGTGTTTGTTGTTGATGGCAAAGATGAATTCCGTCACTAGGAGCACATTTAAAGAAGGCTGTATCCAGCAGAGTGCTGGTCATTTTACATACAGCCATGCAGTACATAGCATTGTTTTGGTCAACAATGGTCTGACTATATGACAGTGGTACCATAAGATTATCACATCGTATTTCAACTGTACCTTTTCTATATTTAGACACATTTAGATACACACAATATTTAGCATTGTGTTATGATTGCCTACAGTATTCAATATAGTTGCATGTTGCACAGGTTTGTGGCCTAGGAACAATGGCTATGCCATATAGTTTAGGTGTGTAGCAATGATACTTACCATCTAGGTTTGTGTAAGTACATTCCATGATATTTGCACAATGATAAAATTGCCTAAGGATGCTTATTTCAGAATGTATCCCCATAGTCAACTGATACATAACTGTATTTATTTGCATTTTATCCTTACAAGAGCTCATTTTAGAGATGTAAGAACTACAACTCAGAGAAGCTAAGTTTTTTTTTTTCATAAACATACAGCTAGTAAGTGAGGACAATTCTTGTGTGCCTTAAGTACCTGGCAGGGTATTCTGATATTGCTGGTCTGAATTTCCGATTTTCTCTGTTGAAGAGGCATGGGCATTTTATACATCTTTAATCGTCTTTCGGATATCACAAGCAATAGTTTCTGAGAAAGCTATTATTCTCTTCCATATTGATATTTTGAACATCCTTGCTGTATTGCTAAGTGTGATTGTAGGATCAAGAGTTGACCGTCTCCGAGTGGAATATCTGAAGCGGTGCTATCACCCCTTCCAGTGATGGAGAGGCATGTGAAGAAAGCTGTTCATGAAGCTAGGAGTCTCTTTCTCTGCTTGGAAAAGAAAGCTTGTAGATTCTTCTGTTTGGGCTCATAACTGCTCTGGAAGAAGGCGGAATCCGGCAGAACTGATGCAGGCCTAGGAATTCTGGGAAGCGGAAGCAGCGGCGTAGGCCCACGCAGTCCGGCCGCTCCGCCCTGCCCTTCACCCAGATTCCTCCCTGCTCCCTGGGTGCTTTTGGAAACTAGCTTCCGGAGCCTGACACATGTTCCTTTGTCTGGCCCCAGCTGTTAGAATCTGTCTTCATTCATTAAGCAGGAAGGGAGTTCTCAGAACTGCTTCTGCAGTCTGATGTCATGGGGCAGCCACACTCAAACCTCGGCAACTTCAAATTAGAGATGTCAAAATACGCAATGGAGACCTGACTGAGCGCCCTCTAATCCTCGGCCATGGTGCTGGATGCCTCCCCTCCCCGATAATGACTGGTCTTAGGGCCAATCTGCACCGTGGGTGTCATTATCATTTTACAGAAAAGGAAACTGAGGCTCAGAAAGGCTGTGAGGCAGCTCATAGCTCTATACTTAGAAAGGCAGGCTCTGAGCCCAGGTCGGTGTGACTACAAGGCTGGCTCTCAGAACACCACACTCACCGTCTTTCCTACCAACAGAGAGCTGTAGCCATCTTTCCTGCTATTAAAAAAAAAAATCATAAAAGGGCTTGTCTTTTAGAAAATAACCATGCCGTCTTTGGGGAGAACACAGGTTTCTGTCCCAAAGCCTGGCTCACCTCCCTGCCGGGAAGGGCCTCCACGCTCAGCCCAGGACTCAGGGTATGCACCATATTGTCACCGATAATTGTACAGACCCATTCATCAGCAGGAATCCTATTTCAAACAGCTCTCCGACTCTAACGGCACGAAAAGCGTGAACTAAGCACAGTTTAATTAATTCTGATCTCAGACAGAGGCTGCCCCATCAGAGACGACGGTGCACAGACATGAGGTAGGAAAAATTGCTCCAGCCTCAGAAGCAGGAGTGCATTCAAATGATCCCTTCATTCCTTCAAGATGGATAATTTGTTTTTTAGTAAATTCATAGGAGACGTTTGTTGGAACCGTCACCGGCTCTCATCTTTCTGGGAAGGTGTACCTTTTAGCCTAGAGAGCAGAAAAGCCTCTGATCTCACTCCCTCTGACCGAAAGAAATGAGCCTCTTTGCTTTTAGTCTAATAATAGTATCTCCAATTCATGTAGATTTTTATGGTAAATCTTAAACATCATAGAAAATCCATATTCACAGTCCAATCACCAAGTCACCTTGGAGGAAAAGGAGGGGGGAAAATAGCATTATTTGAATTTCAAGGAAAGAAATACGCCAGGAGAGCTGGGCATGCTTCATCTTTCTTCTACCAAGGAGCTCAGAGGCCTCCATGCCCTGAGACAGTACCAGCTTCTCAGTGCCAAAGAGAAATGAGGGTGATACACACAGATGGAGTCCCTGGGACCCAGAAGGGTGGGCTCTGCCCAGAGTTAGCTGACTCCAGGAAATCGGCATGGTTCTGCTCCAAAAGGACCTCAATGACACTTCCCTACTGCTGCAGTGAGGAAGGTAGAGTCTATTTTATAGGGGGAGCTACCAAGACACAGAGAAGGTAGGCCACTGATACGGGGTCACACAAGTAGTGTGGCAGGGTCAGAGATGTCCCCTTACTCCAGCTGGACCACTAGCTTCTGAAGCAACTCCTTTCCTCTCTCCAAGTCCCCGCTGCCCCACATATAAAACGAGAAGGCAGAACTGTCTTGAACACTAGATACCTTTTATTAACAGTGGTGCCTGTATCACGAAAGCAGTAATTCTTCTGGGAGCGAAACCTGCATGTTTGATACCTTGGTCAAGGGGAGGGAGGGAGGACAGAAGACGGAGGATCAGAGTTCAATTTTCACTCCATTCCTTCATTTACTTACCTACTATGTTTCTAGCATTGTGTTCAGAGGTTAGAACTCAGCGATGACAAAGATACTGGCCTCCTTCTTGAGGGGCTCATAGTCTTCTAGAGAAAACAGACAATGAAGTATGAAACCAGGGCCAGGCGGTGGTTCATGCCTGTAGTCCCAGCACTTTGGGAGGCCAAGGCAGGCAGATCACCTGAGGTCAGGAGTTCGATACCAACTAATATGATGAAACCCCATCTCTACTAAAAATACAAAAATTAGCCGGGCTTGGTGGCATGTGCCTGTAATCCCAGCTACTCGGGAGGCTGAGACAGGAGAATTGCTTGAACCCGGGAGGCAGAGGTTGCAGTGAGCCGAGTTCGCACCATTGCACTCCAGCCTGGGCAACAAGAGCAAAACTCCATCTCAAAAAAAAGTATGAAACCAGGCAGGTGCAGTGACTCATGCCCGTAATCTCAGTTACTTGGGAGGCTGAGGTGGGAGGATGGCTTGAGGCTAGCAGTTTGAGACCATCCTGGGCAACAAAGCCAGATGCCCATCTCTACAAAAAAAATTAAAAAATCAGCCAAACATGGTGGCACATGCCTGTAGTCCCAGCTACTTGGGAGGCTGAGGCAGGAGTTCGAGGCTGCAGTGAGGGTGCCACTGCACTCCAGCCTGGGTGACAGAGCTGAGATTCCGACTCAAAAAAAAAAAAAAAAAAGAAAGAAAAAGAAAAAAAGAACGATAGAAATGTACACAAGGAGTTATGGGAACAGAGGAGAGAGAGCAACTATCTCTGCCTGACCTTGAGTAAGTCATGTAAGTAATTTTGGTCCTCATCTTTAACATAGAATAGTCACAACTTGCACTTTACACAGTTGTAACTCGTGGTGCTTGTGTGAGGAGCTCAGTGGGTATATAAAGGATCTGAAGTGGCCTACGGCTTTCTCCAGAGTCCCTGGGTTCGTCTAGGCCATATTGGCTCATAGCTTTCTCCATCTATTCACCAGCAGCCCAGCCAGCAGGGAGCCTCGGGGAGCCCTGCGCCCTCTTCAGGCTGTCCTCCTGCCATACATTTACTAGTCTTCCCTGATTTGCCCCCACCAAGTTTTCTCTCTAGAGTATACTGGTGCATTTGGCCTTTTCCTTAGGCAGTTCAGAGGTAGGAGTGGACAAAAGCTAGAGCTCTGTAGTGTCAGGCAGACATTGGCTCAAATCCAGCTTTGCTCCTCAGCTAGATGCTAAATCTGGGGAAAGTTACTTAACGTCTCTGAGCCTCTGTTTCCTCACCTGTACGGGAGGGATAATGAGAGTGCTTCTCGGTAGGGCTGTGAGGATTGAATGAGGGGATCGGTCAGCTCCTCAGACCCAAGACCCTCTTGGGGTGCTGGTGGTGCGGGGGTGGGTCCTTTACTTGCTCAATGAAAGTCCTGAGCAAGTACCAGGACCGGTGAGTGCTAAATGTTGATAATGTTCTCCCTCCTCCTTCTGTTCCACTGCCTCCCTCCTCCCCCCTCCCCCCTCATTGTTATTATTAAATGCAAGGTCAAGTGTGGCAGGGCTCTCACCCTGTTCAGTTTTGCACATGCTAAGATGGGGTCCCCCAGGACCATGTTCAGGGTAAGAGGGAATTGCAGGGGTCCTGGAGGCATGCTAAGGCTAAGGTGGGAGTTTAAATCCATACCAGCTGTGTGATTGTGAGCAAATTGCTTGCCGTCTCTGGGCCTAAGCTTCCCCATTGGTAAGGTGGGGGTACTGACACTTTCTCACAGGTTTGTTGTGAGGAGTAAACGAGATCATCTAAGTTCAGGGCATGGCAAGTCATGGGCACTGCCTTCTCTCCCCTGTCCAGAGGCTCAGTGCCTGCTACACAGAACAAGCAGTGGCTTGTAAATGTCCTGACAAGCATCACTTGTGCTTTCACTGGGAGTCATGCCCCTAGGCCGCAGTGTCTTTGCCGCCTGTCTTCTGTAACTCCACCACCGCCCAGGAGGGCCTTGGGTCTGTGGGGCTCACCCAGTACCCAGGTGCCAACTGGCCTGCTGGTGGGGGCATCTATGGGCTAAGACTGCATCTTTAGATAACACTTTCCAGATAAGCCCTTTTCTCTTATGGATATTTCATATCATATATGAGTTATGTGTTCAATAATAACAAAGATGGCTGGGTGTGGTGGCTCATGCCTGTAATCCCAGCACTTTGGGGGGCCGGGGTGGGCAGATCGTGAGGTCAGGAGTTCGAGACCAGCCTGGCAAACATAGTGAAACCCTGTCTCTACTAAAAATACAAAAAAAAAAAAAAAAAAAAAAATTAGCCAGGCGTGGTGACTGGCACCTGTAGTCCCAGCTACTTGGGAGGCTGAGGCAGGAGAATTGCTTGAACCCAGGAGATGTAGGTTGCAGTGAGCTGAGATTGCAACACTGTGCTCCAGTCTGGGTGACAGTAAATAATAGTGACCAACAAATGTTGAGGATCCCATCTGCCAGGTACTGTGCTAAACCTGTCACTGCCTGACAGGATGCAAGATGTCTTGCAACAAACTTTCTTCATTTTCCATTTTTTTTTTTTTTTGAGACAAGGTCTTGCCCTGTCACCCAGAATGGAGTGCAGTGGCGCCATCACGGCTCCCTGCAGGGGATCTCCCAGGCTCAAGTTATCTTCCCACCTCAGCCTCCTGAGTAGCTGGGACTACAGGTTTGTGCCACTATACTCAGCTAATTTTTTTTTCTTTTTGGTTGTTTTGAGACGGAGTCTCGCTGTGTCGCCCAGGCTGGAGTGCAGTGGCCCAATCTCGGCTCACTGCAAGCTTCGCCTCCTGGGTTCACGCCATTCTCCTGCCTCAGCCTCCCGAGTAGCTGGGACTACAGGTGCCTGCCACCATGCCCGGCTAATTTTTTTGTATTTTTAGTAGAGACGGGGTTTCACCGTGTTAGGCAGGATGGTCTCGATCTCCTGACCTCGTGATCCACCCGCCTTGGCCTCCCAAAGTGCTGGGATTACAGGCTTGAGCCACCGCACCTGGCCAGCTAAATTTTTATTTTTTGAAGAGATGGAGTCTCACTATGTTGCCCAAGCTGGTTTCAAACTCCTGGGATGAAACAATCTTCCTGCCTCAGCCTCCCAAAGTGCTGGAATTACAGGTGTGAGCCACTGTGTCTGGCCAACAAACTTTTAAGGTAGAGTTTATAGGCCCCATTTCACAGAGAGGACTCAAAGGCTCCAAACAAGATGCTAAGTGACTTCAGAAGCCAAAGAGCTCACACCGGGCACAGCTGGGAGCTTCATCCAGGTCTGGCTTTCTTCCAGCCTCATGCTCTGTTGTAAATCTGCACCGGCTTTCCTAGGTAAAGAAGAAAAAAGAGCACAAGGCTGGGGGTAGGATGAAAAGCCGTAGTCTCTGATCCTTAGGTGCATCGAATGATTTGTTTTATCATTAGACTTCCTGAATGAGGTCCTGAAACCCATGTTAGCAAAAGTCAGTTTCCTGGAGCCACCTCACAGTCCACCACCAGCAGAGGCCCTCAGGGCCCATCGTCCACCACCAGGAGGGGCTCTCAGGCCCTTGCTGAGACCCACATCCTCCCTGTGCTGCATATTCTTCCCAAAATCCATGCCAACCCTGAGACCCTCATGCACCCTGTGGTCCTCACATCCCCATGATCCTCATCCTCCCGGTGATCCATGTCCTCTCCATGATCCTCAGCCTCCCGGTGATCCATGTCCTCTCCATGATCCTCAGCCTCCCGGTGATCCATGTCCTCTCCATGATCCTCAGCCTCCCGGTGATCCATGTCCTCTCCATGATCCTCAGCCTCCCGGTGATCCATGTCCTCTCCATGATCCTCAGCCTCCCGGTGATCCATGTCCTCTCCATGAACCTCATCCACCCTGTGATCCATGTCCTCTCCATGATCCTCATCCACCCTGTGATCCATGTCCTCTCCATGATCCTCAGCCTCCCGGTGATCCATGTCCTCTCCATGATCCTCAGCCTCCCGGTGATCCACATCCTCCCGGTGATCCATGTCCTCCCCATGATCCTCATCCTCCCGGTGATCCATGTCCTCTCCATGATCCACATCCTCCCGGTGATCCATGTCCTCTCCATGATCCTCAGCCTCCCAGTGATCCATGTCCTCTCCATGATCCTCATCCTCCCGGTGATCCACATCCTCCCGGTGATCCATGTCCTCTCCATGATCCTCAGCCTCCCTGTGATCCTCATCCTCCCGGTGATCCATGTCCTCTCCGTGATGCTCATCCTCCCGGTGATCCATGTCCTCTCCATGATCCACATCCTCCCGGTGATCCATGTCCTCTCCATGATCCGCAGCCTCCCGGTGATCCATGTCCTCTCCATGATCCTCAGCCTCCCGGTGATCCATGTCCTCTCCATGATCCACATCCTCCCGGTGATCCATGTCCTCTCCATGATCCACATCCTCCCGGTGATCCATGTCCTCTCCATGATCCTCAGCCTCCCGGTGATCCATGTCCTCTCCATGATCCTCATCCTCCCGGTGATCCACATCCTCCCGGTGATCCATGTCCTCTCCATGATCCTCAGCCTCCCTGTGATCCTCATCCTCCCGGTGATCCATGTCCTCTCCATGATCCTCAGCCTCCCTGTGATCCATGTCCTCCCCATTATCCTCATCCTCCCGGTGATCCATGTCCTCTCCATGATCCTCAGCCTCCCGGTGATCCATGTCCTCTCAATGATCCTCAGCCTCCCTGTGATCCATGTCCTCCCCATGATCCTCATCCTCCCGGTGATCCATGTCCTCTCCATGATCCTCAGCCTCCCGGTGATCCATGTCCTCTCCATGATCCTCAGCCTCCCGGTGATCCATGTCCTCTCCATGATCCTCAGCCTCCTGGTGATCCATGTCCTCTCCATGATCCACATCCTCCCGGTGATCCATGTCCTCTCCATGATCCTCAGCCTCCCGGTGATCCATGTCCTCTCCATGATCCTCAGCCTCCCGGTGATCCATGTCCTCTCCATGATCCTTGCCCATCCTGTGGTCCATGTTGTCCCTGTGACCTACATCCATGTTTTGCTCAACATCCTCCCCATGATCCACAATCACCAGTGATCCACATCTATTCCATGATCCACATCCTCTCCATGCTCCCCCTCCTCCCTGTGCCCCATGTCCAATCCGTGATCCACATCCACCCCGTGATCCATGTCCACCCCATGATCCACATCCTCCCCATGATCCACTTCCTTCCCATGATCCAATTCCTCCCCGTGATCCACATCCTCCCCATGATCCACATCCTCCTTATGATCCACATCCACCCCATGATTTACATCTTCCCCATGATCCACATTCTCCCCGTGATCCATATCCTCCCTGTGATCCACATCCACCCCATGATTTACATCTTCCCCATGATCCACATCCTCCCCATGATCCACATCCTCCCCATGATCCACATCCACCCCATGATTTACATCCTCCCCATGATCCACATCCTCCCCATGATCCACATCCTCCCCATGATCCACATCCACCCCATGATTTACATCCTCCCCATGATCCACATCCTCCCCATGATCCACATCCTCCCCATGATCCACATCCACCCCATGATTTACATCCTCCCCATGATCCACATCCTCCCCATGATCCACATCCACCCCATGATCTATATCTTCCCCATGATCCACATCCTCCCCATGATCCACATCCACCCCATGATTTACATCTTCCCCATGATCCACATCCTCCCCGTGATCCACATCCACCTCGTGATCCACATCCACCCCATGATTTACATCCACCCCATGATCCACATCCTCCCCATGATCCACATCCTCCGCATGATCCACATCCACCCCATGATCCACATCCTCCCTGTGTTGCACATCTTTCCTATGATCCACGTCCTCCTTGTGATCTAAACTCTAGCTCCCCACAAAAGCCTGCTCTGATCATGGTAGGGAGGGTAGCTGTTTCTTCTCTCGACAAAGCCTGTGGGCAGTTGAGACTGGATTTAACCCTGCTCCAGGGAGGACCAACATTGAGCAGTGAACAGCATCTTCCATGACACTGGTGCGTCTCCCCTCCCTGCCTTTTCTGTGCTGTTCCCCTGCTCAAAATCTTCCCCAGCTCTGCTCCGCTGGCCAAGACCTGCACCATTCCCCAAGGCATTCCACATGCTGCCTCTTTCCAGGAAGCACCCCTGGGCCCTCCAAGTCAGGTAAGGACCCTTCTCTGTGCCGGTACGGTCCGGCCTCTGGCAATGGCAGCCTCTGGACTACTATGTCATGTGACTGTCTCCTCTGTCAGACTGAGCCCATCGAGGGCAGAAGCCAGTCTTAGTCATCCATGTGTCCAGGAACCTCAGAGCAATAGCTGGGGCTAGTCAGACAGGACTAGCTCTGCTGCAGGAACGAATAAACCGTGAAATCCTGGTGGCTAAGCACAAAGCAGGTTCATTTGTTGCTCATGTTAAAGTTGGGCGATGGTCATGCAGTTAGCCTCAGTCATGTTGCTTTAAGCATTGCCATCAGAAATGGCTTCCTCCCTTCCCAGTGAAGGGAAGAGATAGCTGGAGAAACACATGAGATGATGTTAAGCCCGACCTGGAAGTGGCACATATCACTTCCACCCATCCCATTATCCAGAACCAGCCACATGACCCATCCCAGCTGCAAGGGAGGCTGGGAAACATTGAGGAGCATCTGGGCCTTGGATGAGCACCCGGATGAGAGGTTGGCTTCCACTCGATTTTAGGAAGCACTTCCTAACAATCAGAGTTCGTGATGGAAGAAGAGACAACTGGCTAGCCGATGGAAATTAAGTTGCTTCCCTTCACCTCAGCCAGAGACTTGAGTTCAGACAAAAATCAGCTTCTTGAAAACAAGAGGCCGGGCCCTGGAAACTCCCGTTTAGCCCTGTCAGTCTTGAAGAAGCCTGGTGTTCCCAGCTCTCGGCATCCTTTGTCCTCTGTGAGCTCCCTTAGCCTGGAGAGGTGACTTCTTTATTCTTGGGAACTGCTATTTATAACTTCCAAAGGACCCCTACTCCTTTGCTTCTGAGGCTCAGAAAACAAGTCTGCCCTCCCCAGCCTCCCTCCCCCAACACCAGGCCTCTCTACCCCCAGAGCAATCCCGTAAATAAAGGATGAAAGGCCCCGTAATTATTACCATTCGAAAACACAGAGACTGTCAAAACCAGGAGTCCAACAAAAGCCTTTACATAAATCACAGCTGATACAATGGCTCTTGGCTGAAGGGGAGAGGGGCTTAGAGTCTCAGCGCTGCTGAAAGAAGGTTTGTGTCTGGGGGAGGAATTGTCAGAGCAGTCCCTGGGGAAGAGACGAAGCCCGATGTCTGAACAGAGGGTGAGCCCGTCATCCTGCTGGGGACGACAGAGGCCATGGAAGGGAACGAGAGTGAAAATCTGGAGGCAGACTCCAGATGTGACATCTCCATGGGGCTGGATGGTCCAGATATCTGGGGCCTGTACAGGTCACGCTCCATCACAGTCCACAGTCCACAGTCTATCCTGGCAGGGCAGTCCCTTCTAGGAGGGCATGCTGCCTTGCAGAGGTGCCAGGCAAGGGCAGTCCTCACCCAGTGAGTAACGGATATTAAGGGCTCTGGGCTCCAACAGAGGGGAGGTCTGAGTGGGCTGAGCTGCTCCCACAAGGCCTCTGAAAGGCAAATGTGCCAGGCAGGGAAGGCTGTTTTCTGACAGGCAGAGGGGAGACTGGGACTCTCTGGGGTGGAGTAGTGTGGCTGCATCAGCTCAGGTTCCTTGAGAATGTGTCCACAAAACTGGAATTCCATGGTGGCCCTGTTGAGGAGCCCCATCCCTGAGGAAGGACAGAGACCTCTTCAGGGAGCAGCAAATTCCAGAAAAGCAGGGAAATTGGTAAGATATTTCATATCTCTGGGCAAAATTATTCCTTTTGAATGAGCCATTCAGTGGCACATCAAGAATTCAGTGGCATTTAGCAAATGCTGGTGGCTCCTCTTACGTGCCATGCACTGCTCGACTCTGACTGCTCCTTCCTTTGAAGATGAATAAGACATTGTCCTTAAGATATTTAGAGTCCAGGGAAGGAGACAGACACAGAAACCAGAGCTATAAGGCAGGGTGACTAGTGCAAATAGACAGCTGCCCAGAGGCAGAGCCGCACAGCAGGGAGAAGCTGTGGCTCTGGAGCTGAGCCTCCTGGGTTTATGTCCCACCCTGCTGCTGTTGGCTTGGTGACCTGGGCGAGTCATCTACCTCTCTGGGCTTCAGTCACATCCAAATACTAATGGGGGTTATGAGGATTAAAGAAGAATCAGCACAATGTCTGCTATCCAGTCACCGCTCTGTATTAGCCTTGCCTTAAATTGCTCGAATAGTAAGCAAGGGTTTATAAAGCATCTGTGTGCTAATCCCATCCTAAAGTGACAGGGATCAATTTAACCTCCTCATTTAAAAGATGAGGAGACAGGATCAAAGGGCAAAGCCGACTCACCCAGGCTCACACAACCAGAGTGGCAGAGCCTCAGGGCTTGCCCTGCACAGCGTAGCTTCTGTTCTGCGACGAATGCACCTGGGTTTTGTGTCTTTGGTGCTGGGGTGGTGAGTGGGAGCCTCTGACCGACAGCAGAGTTCCCAGGGGATCCTTCAGGCAGCTGGGGGACCTCGCTCATGGTGGGGCTCTGAAGCAAGTCCTGGCTGACCTTTTCTTGAAGCTGAGCTCTTCTGCCAGGACCCTTGGCCCTGCCCTTGGCCCCTGTAGGAATGCACACCTGTAAGCATGTAATGTCTTCTCCAGACCACAGCAACTAGGGAACTGCTGGAAGCCACGGGGATCAGCAGGGACCGCACCATCCCCAGAAGTGTGGATCCACCAGAGGGTCACGTGGATCCTCAAGGAGTGGGGAGTAGACCCTGAGCCACGTGGGCTTCCAGCAGTTCCCTGGGCCTGCTGGCACCAAGATGGGCTCCCTGTCACAGGCCTGACGGGACCTCTGTGAGGGTCCCAGGAGATGAAGCACAAGAAGTGGCTTGGTGCACCAAGCAGGCTCATGAAATATTCACTCCCTGAACCCTTTCCCCACCCAAGCTGTGGTGGGGAAGGAGTGTTTCATGGTGGGCAGCCCAGGCGCCAGTCCTCCCCTTCCCCAGTGATGGGGTACCATTACCCCCACGACAGCCCAGCTTGGTGCCAGCAGGCCCAGGGAACTGCTGGAAGCCCACGTGGCTCAGGTCTACTCCTCACTCCTTGAGGATCCACGTGGCCCTCGGGTGGATCCACACTTCTGGGGATGGTGTGGTCCCAGCTGATCTCCCTGGGGGTCTAGTTAGCCTCATCCTCCTTCACCCAGGGTGACTGCATGTCAGCACCTGCTCTACCTTCTACCTTAATGGCGCCCCCTAGGCTATCTGTCAGGGGAGTCTATGCAAAGGGGCCCCTTTGAACTTGCCTGTGCCACTCCACTCAACCCGGGCAGTACCAGCAAGCCACAGCCTGGTGTTCAGAATTAAAGCAGGACTAAGGCGGGTACATGGTAGCTCCCCAAACAATATACCTCTAGATCCCCACAAGTGATCTGGGGCAGGCAGTGTCCCTGGAGGGGTGTATGTGTGGGGAGCATGCAGAACAGCAAATCCTTCCTGAAAGCAGGATTGACGGGGACAGGAGCATCAGAGGAAGCTGGAGGACTCCACGTGGGCCCGAGAAGTCAGGCGAAAGGGAAGGAAAGGGCTTGTAGGCGCTACCAAGGCTCAGACATTAGATATAGCCCTACAAGTGGCCACCCAGTTACATTACAGTGAGTGCCCTCACCCTGCCTGTCAGAAGAGGGCCAGGCTGCAGTGCTGGCTGGGAGAGTATCCCTCCATAGAGGATATATCCTGGGCTGGTAGCATAGTGTTTTTCCAACTGTGGGTGTAACTCATTAGTGGGTCCTGATGTCAATTTGATATATTAACCTCTGCGTTTAAAAATACAGAGGAGTGGCCAGGCGTGGTGGCTCACACCTGCAATCCCAGCACTTTGGGAGGCCGAGGCAGGTGGATCACTTGAGGTCAGGAGTTTGAGACCAGCCTGGGCAACAAGGTGAAACCCCGTCTCTACTAAAAATACAAAAATTAACCAGGCGTGGTGGCAGGCACCTGTAATCCCAGCTACTCAGGAGGCTGAGGCAGGAGAATCACCTCAACCCAGGAGGCAGAGGTTGCAGTGAGCTGAAATTGTGCCATTGCACTCTAGCCTGGGAGACAGAGTGAGACTCCATCCCCGAAAAAATTAAATTAAAAAAATAAATAGAGGAGTATACAATAGAATAGAAAACGAAGTGCATTGCACACTGTAAGGTGCACGTCATTTCAATAAACTTTTGTGTATGTAGACCTATAGTGCAGTATTACACAAAATAATTTTTATTGTATGGTTATTAATGTTGGAAATTCTGCTGTAGTATTTCAGTCTCTGAAATAGACTCAGCCCTGTGCTTGGGCAGAACGGGGTTCAAATGGCTGGTCCAGGCCCCTGGCTAAGTTGCTCACTCTTGAACCTCAGCTTCCACATCTGTTAGGTGAGGCCAATGTCACAGGCCTGATGGGACCTCTGTGAGGGTCCCAGGAGATGAAGCATATGAAGTGGGTTGGTGCACCGAGCAGGCTCACTGAATACTCGCTCCCTGACCCCTTTCCCCACCCAAGCTGTGGTGGAGAAGGAGTGCTTCATGGTGGGCAGCCCAGGTGCCAGTCCCCCCTCTTCCCCAGTGATGGGGTACCATTACCCCCACGACAGCCCATCTTGGTGCCCGGCTGAACTGCCAGTTGCTCTATTTGAGGTCCCTATGCCCTGTCTCCACTGAAGTTAAGGTCCACTCCCCATTTTTATATGGGGACTGTAGATGTGCTGTGCATCAGGTACCCTCCTCCTCCTTCCCCTGGTGCATCAGACGGAACCCGGTACTGAGGCTTTGGGGGCAGGGAGAGGGGCAGGGCTGCTACAGGACATCTGTCCGTCCGTCTGTCTGTGAAGCTGCACCGGCGATTGGACCACCCTCTGCCCGCCTGTTCTTTCCCCTTCACACCACCTGACAGCCTTACACAGAAAGCCAGCCTGGCCAGACCTGCCCCCTGAGTTGGTGGCACGGGGGAAGATGAGGGAATTAACTTCTGGCCCGCTGACAGTGGTGCAGCCTGCCAAAGCCGCCCGGGTAATTTGGTTCCTTTCCTTTGTTGACTTGGTGCCAGCGCACAAGAGCGGATTAAGCAGGGAAATTCTGCATGGAGAACTCTCCCCCTTGGCGCTCCAATCCCATTGTCTCCTGAGAATGACAGCCGCTGGTGGTGCCAATGCACACCGCTTCACTGGCACATCCCCAAACAGATCAGCTTCCCATTCCTGAAAAGAGGGATTTGTTAAAGAACTGGAGTTAAAAGAAAGAAGGAGAGGCAGGAGAGGACAGGCTGCGGAGTAAAAGTTATGCCTGGTTTGTTAATTAAAGGAGCAAGGTCCCCTAATGCTAATGCTGATCCCTGCAGGGGACGTTGGTGCTTCTCAAATTCACCTCCTTTGGGGGATGATTTCAATTGGGCCTACACTTCCTGCGCCTGGGCATTGGGCTCCGTGCTGGTTGGTGAGGTGGAGATGAACAGCCAGCTCCTTTAAGAGACATGCATCAGAGTCCTTCTCTGTTTTCCAGAACACAGACACCTATGCAAAAACCTTGGATAATTGTGGGTAATATTTATTGAGTGCCAACTATGCGCCAGGCACTGTTCTAAGCATTTGATTCACGTCAACTAATTTAATGATTCTAATAACCTCATGAGGTCTGTATTATTGTTATTATTATATTCCTGCTTTAATGATGGGAAACGTATGTATAAACAGTGGTGAGCTGTCCGTGTTAACAATTGCTCTCTGGAAAAAAATAAAAAAACTAGCCCTGAGCATTGCAGCATTTGCCACTTTCTGTGGTGTCCACACTCCTACCACACTCGAGTACCAGCTTCCCATGGGAGGTCCCTGAACACAGAGCTGGGGGCAGTCATGACGTCAGTGCACAAGCAGGATCCCTGACTCCAATGGGTGACAAGAAACTTTTCCAAACTCATGCAGTTAAGTGGCGGAGCCAAGATTTGTACACGGGTCACTTGGTTCCTGAGC
This sequence comes from Pongo abelii, assembly GCF_028885655.2. NCBI lineage: Eukaryota > Metazoa > Chordata > Mammalia > Primates > Hominidae > Pongo > Pongo abelii. The sequence continues at coordinate 116,598,356 of NC_071997.2, read as the reverse complement.
CTCTTCTCTCAACTGCTGTACTGTTCAGCCTCTGATGACAGACAGAAAGAACACGAGGCCTCCGGGAGTTCTGAAGGTGAGAGAGGTATGGGACACGCCAGCACCTCTCAGTTCCTGCCTCACTGACAGTCCTCATTCCTGAGCCCCCCGCCCTGCCCCATGTTGTTCTCCTCCCTTACCAGCACTTGAGCCTGATAACTTCCAGTTCAAGAAATCCGGATGTACCACAACACACTTTCTGAGGCAGAACATAAAAGGTAGAGCCACCTTTGGTGTCTGAGGTAAAAAATTTTTGTAGTCGCTAATGAAATCTTTAAATCCTGTCTTTGTACATCGTTTTCATTTTATTATCACAGCATGTTTGTGAGAAATACTTTAAAATTCTTCAGCCTAGGAGTAAAAAAAGCACCCCCACCCCCCACTCCGCTGTCAGTTTTCTCCCTTCTGTGTCTTGCATACTGGCTCATTGACTTTCTCCACTCCAGGTATCCTAACATCTTAACAGTCTCCTTGCTGGAAAGAAATCTTCAGTGCCTCCCATTACCTACGGATCCAGCCTGGCTTTTTAGTCCAGTATTCAAGACCTGTCAAGCTCTTCTGCATCCTCTCGTATGCATGCGATAGACAGGCACTCCACCAAGCGAAGTACAACCATCCCAAACTTATTCCTATTACTTTTCTTCCATTCATTCATTCATTCATTCATTCATTCATACAATCAATCAGTCATCATTGAGGATTTATTAGACAATAGGTTCTGGAGACAAAAAGGTAGATAAATATGACACAGTCTTTGCTTTTGAGGACTGCATATCCCAGATACATCTGACTGGTTGTTCTTGCTGAAACATTTTTCCACCTCCATGCTTTTGCATACACTACTTTCTCCACCTGGAAGGCCCTCTCTGCATTTCTGAACATGCACTTTTATTAACTGTCCACAGCTGCAGTGAGGCCTCCTTCATGAAGCCTCTCCCAGTTCTCCGCCTCACCTCACCAAGCTGGAACTGATCGCAGCCTCCAAACTCCCACAGCAATCCTTTGCCTCCTCTTCTGACCCTACTCTTTCTGTCTTGGATAAAAGCCGTGTGTATCCATGTTGGTTCTCCATTTCTAGAACCTGTCCTTTTGGGGCTGCAGGACTTGGTGGATTCACACTGGCACCCCCTCAGGAAGCAGGTGAGCAGGAAGTGACTGTTGGATGCACAAGAAAGCAAAGGAACCACAGAGGTGGGAAAATACTGTCTCTTTTTCATTGTTAAGTCACTACTTTAGGCACAAGAGTGTAACTAAGTCCTTTCCAAATGGAAAATGGCTACTTTAGGGCCACGTAGGCTCCTCACAAATTACATGTTGTGTCTTCTATTACTCTTTAAAATATTTTTCACAGGTAGCTTCATTAAAATGACGATCACTTCTAGGAGAAAATTAATAAATTCAAACATAGACTATTAGAATTTGAAGGGACCTGCAAGACCCTTCTCTCTTTAGCTCACAATTTTAGATCTAAGAAAACTGGGTCAAGAGAGGCAAAAATAACTTACTCAAATTCCCTGTGAGTGCTTGTGGTATATTGTACAATACACCATAATAATTGTTTATAATAATTTAGTGATTCATTCAACTACTCTGCAAGTCAACTCTGTGTCAGGCAAAAGGTGATTCTAAACCATTGAGAAAAAGATAAAATATATTGCTTATTGATTAGTAGTTTAACTTTTTAGAAATGCTTTCATCAACAGTAGCAAAAAGGAAAGCAAATAAAAGCTCATATAAGGTAAATTTCAGTTACCTGGAAAAGTTACCTATGTGAAGTGTTTCATTTTACATGTGAACAGAGCAGTGAGACAGGGCCATATGACAACCCTTCCTTGTTCGCAGGGGATAGTCCAGGTTTACTTCTCTTGTAAACATATCTCTTCCCACCACTATTATTAATAGTGTGTTCTTTCACTCTCAGAAGTGTTCTGGCTTGGACAATGGTCATTCTACGTATAAAGCTTAGTCATTTTTGCTTGTATAGCTGTAATACCACTTTTTAATTAATAGCAGGTTCTAAGCAATGTGTCACTGATCTGTTGCTGTCGAACCCTGGACATCTCAAGGCTGCCTGCTTGTGAGAGAGCTCCCAGAAAACTGTCAGCAATGCCAGCGGATTCCCTCTTTCCTCTCAGTGTCTTGCTACTGTGAATATGTTCTGTCCACAAATGCTATGGCACAACCTTCCAAATCCCAGGAAAATAAAGGGCACCTAGAAGCAGGTTGGTCTGTTTTGCCAAAAATAGAAGCTACCAGCAGTCTTGGGGGTGAAGAGATAGAGGATGTTGATGGTGTGTCATAGGCCAGATGCAAGTCATTCCAGGCATTTTTGCATAAAAATCCACTTCCAATCTTCATATATGAACTTGTCATTAGGTACATTGCTTTAAAGTATTAAATGAACCATCAAGCTTTCCACTTGGCAATTCTTAAACTTCCAAAAAATCTGCTTTGTCAATTTTGGATACTCACATTGTTTGAATTGTTTGTTGCTGTCTAACTCCCATTCTTGGGAGTAGATGGAGAGAAAGATGACTTGATGAGAATGTGTATGGGAGCAACTCACCTCCCAGGTTCTTGAGAAGGCTTGTCAGAGGACCTAAATGACATCACATCACCCAACCTCTATTGTATATCTTTGTAGAAACTGATATGACAGACTAGGTGTCCTGGATGGTTGAAAAGATATTAGGACTCAATTTCCACCTATATCTTACTCCATGACAGTTGTTTCTTACCTGGGTCCCTGTCTTTAATCTGTTCCCTCATAGTTCACCCTCTCCACTGCAACCTAAGAGAGCCTTCTGGACCAGAGAGACATAGGCAGAATCTAGCTTCCAACACTCTGGGGTTTCACTACCTCCAGATTTAATGTCCAAGCACAATATCATAAAGCCCTCAATAAGCTGATGGTTGCTTCTTTCTTGCTTCATTTTCCAGTATAAGATTTCTTCTATTGTGTACTTTTGAGTTAAAACGAAAACAGGTTAGATGTGGTGGCTCACGCCTGGAATCCCAGCACTTTGGGAGGCCAAGGTGGGAGGATTGCTAGAGCCCAGGAGTTTGAGACCAGCCTGGGTAACATAGTGAGACCCCATCTTTACAAAAAATAATTTAAACAATTAGCCAGGCATGGTGATGCACATCTGTAATCCCAACTACTTGGGAGGCTGAGGTGGGAGGATCACTTGAGCCTGGGAGGTTGAGGCTGCAGTGAGCTGTGATTATGTCACTGCACTCCAGCCTGGGTGACAGAGCAAGACCCTGTCTCAAAAACAAAAACCAAACAAACAAACAAACAAAAACAAAAATAAGTGAAAACAGTCATACACCAGAATTAAATGCATCAACTCTCACCACTACCAACACACTACCAACAGATGGCATGAGAAGGTGCTTGTAAAATACCACTTTGGACTTAAGAACACTCTAGGAACTAACTTTTCTGTAAGCAGAGGAGCTTCTTTTTCTCTAATTTTCTTCTCTATTTATCCACTAACTCATCCATCCATCCATTCATTCATTCATCCATCTATCCTCCCATTTATCCATCTATCCATCCATTCATCCATCCTCCCATTTAACCATCCATCCATCCTCCCGTTTAACCATTTATCCATCCATCCATCCATCCATCCATCCATCCATCCACCCATCCATCCATCCATCCATCCACCCATCCATCCATTCTTTCAACAGGCAATTGCTTGCTTGCTCTGTGCCAGACACTTGAGCTCTGTGGTGGTAATCACTGGGGGAACAATGAAGCCCCTGGCCTCAAGAAACTTGGAATCTAGTAGAAAAGTGTTGTATTCCCCCTGCATGCTTGCCATTGCCTATGACCATGCAGCATCCTTCACCTAGAGTGTCATTATTTATGTTCTCCATCTAGAAAATGCTTCACTAACATTAAGAGTTAGTTAAAGCACTTCTTTCTAAGACTATCCATATCTCCCCATCAGCAAGAATATGGAGTCAGACCTGCAAAAAACCTCATGGTGTCAGACAACGCACAGGAAGCTTATTTCCCCTTTATTACCCACGCGACTTTAAAGAGATCTTTCTCTTTTTTTGAAACAGGGTCTGGCTCTGTTATTCAGGCTGAGTGCAGTGGCATCATTGAGGCTCACTGCCACCTCTGGCTCCCAGGCTCAAGTGATTCTCCCATCTCAGCCTCCCAAGTAGCTGGGACTACAGGCATGTGCCATGACACCTGGCTAATTTTTGTATTTTTAGTAGAGATGGGGTTTAGTCATGTTGCCCAGGCTGGTCTCAAACTCCTGGGCTGAAGTGATCCACCTATCTCGGCTTCCCAAAGTGCTGGCTGGGATTACAAGCATGAGCCATCTCGCCTGGCCTTAAACAAATCATTTAATCTCTCAGGGCCTTAGTTGCTCAAACCATAAAATGGGACGGATAATAATTGCTTATCTAATCTCATGGAGTAGTTGTGAGATTCACATAGTTGTTTAAATGCCTTAAACCACTGACTTTCTGTTGATTCATTTATTCCCTCAACATTTGTTAAGTGCTCTTTGGGCCAACCCTTGTGTTAGTTCTGGGGATTTATATTTAAGTGGACCCTTCCCACAGGGAACATATCACCTACAGCAGGCAATAGTCATGGAAAAATTCCCACATAGTGAGACATGTGATGAAAAAAGCCAGCGTGGGGAGGGTGGCTTCAAACATGAACATCATGCGATTTAAAATAACCAGAGCATGCATTCGCCTCACACTCACTATGCACACTGTCCTGTTCTCATGCTTTGCATGCATTTGCCCATTTAATTCTCACATTTATTATCTCTCTTTGAAACAGGAACATTTATGATCCCCATTATACAGATGAGAAAAATGTAAGCAAAGGATGGTATGGCTAGTAATAGGCAGAGGTAATATTTAAACCTCCTAAGCCCTTTGTAAACAAGTTCCAGAGGTAGGGGTGAATGGGCATCCCTTGGGGCCAAGGCAGTGAGTGAGAGTGTTGGCACGACCAGAGCAGAAGAAGGTGAGCTCGCGGGAGCAGGTCGAATTCCCGAGAGCAGGCAACCTGGCTGAGGAGTCTGCAGCCCCCAAGGTTACTGAAAATAGGTATCGTGTGATCAAACGCAGGCCTTCTAGGAACTTGGATTTACCTCCTTTTTTGTCCTCCTTCTTCCCTCTCTTTTCATTCCTGGGGAATGTCTTGCCTGTCCTCTTGGACACTGGCCTTGAACAAAGATGGCTTAAAAAAATAGTTGGAGACGAGAACCAACTTTCACTTCATTAAAAAAAATTCTTTTTCCTTTTCCTTTTTTTTTTTCCAGAGATAAGTTTCACTAATTTTTTTTTCCAGAGATGAGTTTTGCTATGTTGTCCAGGTGATTCTACTGCCTCAGCCTCCAGAGTAGCTGAGATTACAGGCCTGTGCCCCCACCCCTGGCTCTAGAACCAGGTTTTGGTTTGCAGAGTGGCAACATTCCCTGGCTACAGTTGTATGTTATGAGCCTTGTACGTTTGCAGAGTATACAGGAAGAAAGCAGCCATTCATCAACATCTTTCCTTACCTGTTGGACTTTGGATTTATGACAAGAAGTTACTAAGTGTCTAAGTAATGTCTTTTCTTTTCCTTTTTATCTAAATGACCCTAAAAATATGAGTATTTGGCATCATTCAGTCAACAATTGATTTGATTTGCCCTGAACTGATCTTTGCTAGGGTTCCAAGTTGGTTTAAATCAATGAGCTCTCTCTTTTTTGTTTTTGTCTCTCAAACTGTATTGTTTTGGAGAGTTTTTCTTTGAAAAGCTTTTATTGACTTTTCCTAAAAGAAGAAGCGATGTGTCAGATTCTAAATGGAATCTTCTTTCCGAGGAGCTGTGAGGTCCCCACAATGTGTCAACAACGATCAAGATGTTGAAATTGAAAGCATTCACAGAGGTCACTCAGCCCAGCCATTCCCAGGTCTGACCGATCACCGGAATCATGTGGGCATCAGAGACAGAGCAACAACAACAACAATCCACAACAGCAGCAGCAGCAGCCGAAGCAGAATGAATGAATGAATGAATGAATGAATGAATGAATAAATGAATGAATGAAAGAGTGAGTGAGTGAGTGAATCCACATTTCTGGAGGAGACTGTATTTATGAAGAATCTCCCCAGATCTCTATGGCAGCATGTCTGGGGACCCCTGCAGTCACTGGTCTCTCTAACAGGGCAGCCACCCAGAACGGTGCAGTTTTGGCATTGCACACACCTGAGGAGGCACGTGGGGGCTGAAATCCAGTCCAAGCTCCAAGGGAAAGACTCCTTTTTCTTTGTGTGACTCCCCCAACCTGTGGAGTGTGCCTCTACGGCTGCATCCATGCAAGGGGACACCTTTTCCTAATTTGCACAAAGGTTCCCTATAGGTTAATAGGGGCATTGCTAAGAAACCCAAATGCTGCAATGATTTTTAAGGACCATGCTGATTGGTGGTCATCTTGGACTGCCACTGAGGTCTCACATTTTACTGTTAGTTCCTTCTCTTCCTCCACTCCTCTACTACCTGCAACCATAGTCTTGCTCTAGATCCTGCAGCCCATGACATCCCATTCCTCTTTCCCCAGGGAGACCCTCACGGATTTTGAAAACAACCTGTTCCCACTTGTCCTAGGTTTATTGGTCAGAATATCCCCACTTCTTTCTGAATAACCTGGATTTGGTTTTCTTTCCATTTATCAAATTCTCCCATAATCTGTATCATCCACATGGATGGACACTTCATTTGGTCACTCACTCATTGTTTCACTCATGAGTGCATACTGTGCAGCTGGTTCACCATGCCCTAGTTACCAGCTTGTCTAGTTTCATGAGGCAGAACACCCATGCATATCACAGGTTACATAAAGAGGGTTTATTACTTAAAGATAGATAGCAAGGGAAAAGAGATGCCGAGGGCCTGTTGTAAACCCATCCCCCAAGACTCAGGGAAGCTGCCTGGGGTGGATAGAGCTTCAACTGCACACGCTCCATTTGCAGCACTGCAGAGGGACCCTGGAAAGCAGCATTCCATGGGTTTTATACCCTAAGGTCACATGACATGCGGGGCTGAAGCACTGATGGAATCTTGTTTCTGAGGGAGACTGGGACAGAGCTCCGGCTATTCCAGCCAGCTCCTCTCTATCTCAAGGATGTGGCATTCTCAGCGCATTCTAATTTTTTTTTGAGATAAGGCCTCACTCTGTTGCCCTGGCTGGAGTGCTGTGCTGCAACGATGGCTCACTGCAGCCTTGATCTCCCAGGCTCACACAATCCTCCCACCTCGCCTCCAAGGCAGCTGAGACTACAGGTATGCACACCATGCCTGGCTAATTTTTTTTTTAAGTTTCTGTAGAGAGAGGGTCTTGCTATGTTGCCCAGGCTGATTCTCAGTGCATTCTAAAACAGGGGAGAACTGGATTGGTTGAAGACCATCCTGATCATATGCTAAGCATTCGACAGTTGTTCATCAAATATTTATTAGTGCTGACTATGTTTTAGTCTCTTCTCCAGCCTTTGGGGATATAGTGACAAGCAAAATAGAACATGTTTCTTATTTCACGGTTCTTTAAGTCTAGTGGTGGGGAAGACAGATAATAGACAAGTAAACCAATAAATAAGAAAGATAATTTTAAACAGTGTTGAGTCAAGCACTTTACAAGGTGTTAAAGGAGTTAAGGAGATGAAAAAAGTGCTTTCTGCAAGTTGCTTACAGTCTAGTGGGGAGATTCATTCAAACTCATATTTTCCACCTGGCTTTGCTCATATTGAAATCAACGCTTGTAGGAGACCATTGGAGCATGGGGCCAAAAGGCCTAGGGAAGAGGAGGAGGGGTCCCTCTCTGGGATCAGGGCTCCTCAGCCCAGAGGGAGGAGGTTCTTACCCAGTTAGGATTATTCTAGTTTGTTTTAAATAACTCTGGCTTACTACATTGTTTTTAAGGTCACGTTGGGTAGACTTGATTTTAAAGTCTGATTCTTTTTTAGGTGTGGAAGGAGTTTTCCATGAGAGAATAAAACCCCACATTGCAATTCCCATTTCAGTCTGGTGGGCCTTGGAGCCAAAATAGTTTGTGCACTAACTGCTAAGCTATGCAGAGATGGGAGATATTCAGCTCCTTCAATCTGGTAGGCTTGGCAGGGCGAGCTCTTGGTAACAATGACTTCCTATATGCCAACTACAGTATAAAAACTGTGGCTTGTGTTTTGTCTTGCTCTATGCCCTCTGGGGCCAATTCCAGCTCCAAGCTCCCTTTGAAGTTTCTGTGCCTGGATTGGCTTCACAGGCTCTGAAGCCAGATGAGAAATGGGCCCATTAATTAATGGGGGCAAAGAATTTGCACCCTCTTCATTCTGTGTGGGTGGTATTGGGATTCCATGGGATACCCTAGGGGAGAGTGTCAGACTGCTCAGAGCACTGGTGCCGGGCTTGGCACTGGTTCTTTTTGGGACCTGTTGGCACTGAATGACACTGGACAGTAATGACTTCCCTGTGTTCAGCTGCTGAGTGATGAGAGGTTACTCTGGACAGATGATGGGTGTGGTGAGGGGTCATGCATTAGGAGAGCAGATTCATTCATTGTTTAATTGATTGGTTTGCTCATTCAAACATTTACTAAGTTCCATTCTGTGCCAGGTCTTGTGTTTCTCCATTTCTCAGGGAACAAAGAGCCACAAGATTTTGGTAGAGAAGGTGAGTGTGCAAGGGACTTGGTGGAAAGCAGAGTTATAGGCACCCTGGAAAAAGTCTGAGTTGCAAGGGGTGAGGCACAATGAAGGAAGTCATCCATTCTCTCTGGCTGGGGGTGGTTAAAAAAGGCTTCAAGGAGTAGGTGGTGTTTGAACTGTATTTTAAAAGTTAATATCAGGAGCAGACCAATGATAGGAATGTGGGTGTATTACATTATGATGAGACACATTCTACTCTGTTTACAAAGTCTTAACCAAGCTTTTAGGGTGGCTCAATTCTGTTCACAAGGAGTGTGTAATGAGCCGGTTCTATTTAGTAAGATAGAGACAGAAGAGTACCCTGGTCTAGTAGTGAAGAAACCCGAGTTTGTGATGAGTCCTCACTTGCCCTCCATGGATGTTGGTTTACTCAGCTATAACATGAGAGATGTGGACAACTTCAGCAATATTTCACCATTTCCTAGGAAGAGTTGAAATGGTTGTGGTAGGGGTAGAGAGCTGAGATCTCTTGCTAGTTCACCCCTTGCTCCCTGAGGGGTCCCACAAAGGAAAGCTGAGCTTTGCAGAACATCTTGTCAACCTTGTGAAGAAATGGCTTCTAAGACCCTTTCCAGGCTGATACTTGGAGCTTGATCTCAAATTGAGTGCAGTAAATTCACAGAGATGTGAACTTGGTGAGCCTTCTTTCTTGCTTATGAGCCCTTCTTCCTCCCTCATTTCTACATCTGTAGGATAACAGCTTGGACAATATGACCTGGAAGCCCTGTCTCTTCTGGCTTTACAGACCAAAGACTTACAGATCCAACCACACTGGTTGTGCAGGGAATTTGGTTATAAGGAAAGAAAAATGATTCTATTTGTCAGGTGCCTTCCACAGACCACACACAGGGCTAGGGGTTTTGCTTACACTACTTCATCCTTCTAGCACAGAAGTCTCTTGAGGCTGTTATAATTGTCATAGCTTTAAAGATAAGAAAACAAGCCCAAAGAGATTTAAAAACTGCAGAAAATTCTCCAGAGTTGTGTGAAAGAACAGGAGAGTGGATGGGGGCCTCTGCCTCTCAGTCCAGGGCTGTTTCTGTCATTCCATATCTTTAATATCCCTGACAGCGTGACCCTCTTTTCTTGGCTGTCTGGTCAACACAGTGGGCTGCCATGCAAGGTGGAACTCTAGTGCCATGATGTCCACAGTGCCTTCTGGCCCAGAGCAGCCCTGGCTGGACAGTCAGGCCACACTCAGAAAATGCAATGGCCTTGAATCAAGGAGCTGCTTGGCTGGACAGATAGAAGGGGGCTGTGAGGTCCCAGATTGGGGAGTCCCGGGCTTAGAGTCAGAGGAGCCTCCACTTTCTCACATGTTGGGGGCTGGGGTCTTGTGTTGGGAAACAGAGGCCAGTGGTCCAGAAAGGACCACCCTTGAAGTTAGTTTTTGGAGCAGGGAGTGTACTCTACTCTAGATGTCTGCAAGAGGGAGATGCAACTTAAGCGAGAGAGGATGTGAGGGGATGGCATGTCCCCCACAAGTGCGTGTGTCTGTATGTGTCTCCCCATGTGACACAGGAGTGCATGGGAACACATCCGTGTGGCCAGGGTGCATAGGCATGCATCAGGAGTGCTTGTGCTGTGGGCTTCTGTGTCAGCAAATACGCATTAAGGAAGCTGTGGATGTACACACGTGTGTTTGTGTCCACGTAAAGAAAATGGACGCGTCTGTGTGGTATGGGTTTGTATGGAATGTGAGAGTACTGGGAAAACACGTCTTCAAAACCCGAGTGTGAAAACCAGTCCATTATGAAGGCATATGCTTCATTTTGGAAAAGGGATCTAGTTTATTTTTATTCTTAGCACCTTCTTCAGCTCTCAGGTAATAAATCGCTCTTATTTTGCCTATCACCATAGGTCCTGCCCCTAGGAATGCTATGCTGTCTAGAACAGTCTATCTGGTTTGACCATGAGAAACGTGCTTGATTTGAACAGAGCAAGGTCAGGCTTGGACAAGGAAAATTATTTTCAACCCCAAAAGGACAAGCTCAGAGCAAGTTGGGAAGCATGTGGTAGCAGAACTTGGAACTAAAGCCCAGGTGCCCCAGGACAGGACTGGGCACACGTGGTGCTGCAGGAATACCTGGTAGCAAATCTCCGTGGGCCTGATGGGAGGAGGGCAAGGAGGAGGAGAAGGGTCTCAGCAGCTTCTGGTCCTGAAAAATCTGTGTCTGCTCCTGCCAGTGACTCATGGGGCCTCACCTTCCCTACCATGAATGAGACTTGCTGGAACTGACTGCCTTATCCCCACCAGAGTGAGAACTAATGAGGTCATGTATCTCCCCGGGCTTTGAGCTCCTTTGGGAAAGTTGCTGTAAAATCATAGGGTGTTATTACCATGGGGGACACCAAAAGGTCACTGGACCAAGGAGGTGAGTACTGCAGCCTACAAGGTCTTACGGTGCCTGCCTGTTCTCAGATTCTGTTTCTACCTTGAGCCTCTGATGCCTTAAGCAAGTCAGAAGGGCTAGAGATCCTGCTCTGGGGCCTGGGCCAGGCCAAGCAGGGGAGTGATTCAGTGGAGTTGCTGTCCTGTCCATCTGTCTTAACACAGGGGGCCCTGTGTCCTTGGGGGCACTGAGGTTTGGAGTTCCTGTTCCCTCTGATGGCAGGCAGCTCTGTCGGTGTTATGGAAATCTCCAAGCAAGGCAGCTATGGGGACCCCAAGGAAACACCTTTCTTCAACCAATGCTGAGCCCATGAAAAGAAGGGAACTAGTGGTAATGAGCTCCTGGTCTATGCCAAAAAACTCCTAGATCTTCATGCTCCTTATCTCATTTGATCTAGGCAGCATGTACAGGTGGAAATTACGACCTCTGTCCCAGATGTATAAGCTGTGGCCTGGAGTGAGAATAACTGCCCATAGGCCACAGTCCACCGAGGTAGCAAGAGCATCCAGAGCCAGCCTCTGAGTCTAGGGCATGCACTCTCCTCTGTGCCCTCTGCCTTGATGAGTCTTCTCCTCGCAGATCCACAGTCCCTGTTCTAACTCCTTTCACTCCTTCTTCCCCTCCAGGCTTCTCTTCAGTGGCCTATTTGCCATTCCAACCAAATTCACCCCTTCCTTCCCTATCACCTACGCAGCTCGAGGGGGTCCCAGAAACAGGTGAACCAACAGCGTATGTCAATTTTTCAAGCATCACCAACGTCAAAGAAGCCTTTCATCCCTCCCCACCATGTCCCCTACTGCCTGCAGAGCCTGACTTCTGAAATGTTTCAGCATCTTCACTGCAGAAAAGTGTCTTTTTGTTTTTATTTTCTTAAATCTCCGCATTTTCTATCATCATAATGAAGGAGACGGTGACTTAATTCATTCACTGACACTTACCTACCGGGCACATAAGGGTAAGAAGGGGAGATTCTTGTCCTCAAGAATCCTGGAGGCTATGGGAGGAAGCAGATGGATAAAATATGACTAACTCAGTGCTAACTGTAGGCCAAGCACTGTTCTAAATGCTTTGTGGGTCCCACACCGGTTCATTGTCACTGCAGCCCTCATGGGCAAGTGCAGTCACTACCCTCGCCATGGTGCACCTAGTCACTCTGCTCTCTGCCTTCTGCTAGATGCACCATCCAGCATTGTGTGGTGGCACAACATGGAGACACCAGAGCACAGAGAGAGGGACATTGGTTTGGCTGCAGGGACTGGGAGGAGTTTAGAGAGGGTGGCCAGGAGCTGGGGCTTGAAGACTGAAACGTGGGAAAGCCTCTCCTGGGAAGGGGAAGGGCTGGTGTCAGGGGTGGCTCTGAGGGCCTGGCACCTGGGGCCAGGCACACCAGACGTGCAGCAGCACCTACATCAGTAAGAGCACAAGAGCAAAGTTGGCAGAGCTTCGTCTGCCTGCCTGAAGGATTTGGGTCTTTCTTGTCAGGATTGAGATGCTTGATGAGTACAGTGGAGTCGTGTTATTTGAGGCAGTTATGTTCTATAAAGGCACAGAAAACACTGAATTAGCCAATGCTGAACCATGGCTCCTAGAGGAAACACAAGGTTAGGTTCCTGCGAGCCTCTGGCCACAATGTTTTAGTCAGCTTATCAATGTAGAATCTTGCATTGTGTGTGTTGTGTGTTTCTGTTGGAAGACACCTTATTTAATATATGTTACTGATTCATTCACATTGAACTCATTGCCAACAGCACTGGAATTCATGTCCACACGAAGCTTACCTAACACATGTTTTCTCCATAAGGCACATCACAGTCTTGCACAGAGGAAAATGAGACAGCATTTCAGCTCTTTCCTTGGGGGCCGTTTTTAAGCAGTGAAATCCCCAACAAAAAGTGTAAAAACATGGAAAATGTAACACTAAATGAACTGCAAAAGGGACACTTGTTTATAGCATGAGAGCTGAAACAAGAAGACAGATAAGGGCCAGGCATGGTGTCTCGCACCTGTATTCCCAGCACTTTGGGAGGCTGAGGTGGGAGGATCACTTGACCCCTGGAGTTTAAGATCAGCCTAGGGAACGTAGTGAGACCCCCATCTCTATTAAAAATAAAAAAATAAAAACTTGAAAAATGAAAGAAGGCACAGTAGGGCCTCTTTTGACCTCAGCTTAGAATGAGTGACCCAACTGCTTCACTGCTCTGCCCATGTCCACAAATAGCAGGGAAAGAACTGCAGGTGTTAATGTTGTGGTTACAGATGCATTTTAGCAAGGACATGAATTTGCAATGATGGAATCTGCAAATTGCTATTGGTAACGAGAGGGAAGCCTGAAATACTCTGCCCTTGGAGCCCCTCCTATTCTCCCACAGAAGCCCCCTTAATCGGTGGATGGGACTTACCTGCTGGCGTCCCTCCATATGGGCGTTGCTATGCGGTCTTTAGATCTTTGTGGAGCCGTGGGAAGCAGCCTGGGAAGGGATTACACTCACCTAAGGGAATGAGATAATGGAAACTGGGGCTCAGGTGATGTGAGCAGCCCAAGACTGCTGCCCAGTGGGGGCAAAGTTGAGAACAAAGGCCACAACATTAAGTGTGTTGATCCTCTTTTCAGTTTATCTTCATGTCTCAAACACTGAGCCAAAATGATGCTTTGTGAAGCTCTTTCCACTCCCAAAGGGGGATTCCATAAAATTAACTGGCATGAAAAGAAGGGGGTACAGATATGTGTCCTAGATTTTGCAGAGCTGTTGCAGTGTGCTCCTTACACAAATGGGCACGAGCATGAGCAGCTCCATTAATGTTCTTGGAGACAGAAGTTATTTACATCCTATAAATATCCATCCCAACAGCAGAGCTGGGGCTACCACTAACATGTTGCTGCTGTTTTAAATAAACTTTGGATCCCTAGACTTTCATGACTGCTAAATTTAACCGTCTCAACATGTCTTTGTGGAGTCACTTCTTAATGTTCTTGAGGTTTTGGAAATAGTTCAAAGAATCCTTGACCTCAGCTTCTCATGCTTAAGAGCATGAGAATAAGTTCTACTTTGGCTAGGTCATCTTGCTCTGTAGATAGCCACCAATGCATGGGTGGAGATGTGGGAGGTGGAGAAACTGGGTGGGTTTGGAATCGCCTCATTGTGGGATTCTGGGCCACTTCAAGCACCTTCATCACAAAGTGCTGGCCGAGGATCTGGGAGGCTGCCTGCGGGTGTGGCTCCCCCAGCTCCCTGGCTCCATTTCTTCCTCTGCAAAATGGGAGTAGAAGCAATACCCCGATTTCCTCTCAGCATTGCTGTGAAGGTTGCATAATTGGACAAGGTGTGTGAAAGCACTCTGGGAGTTTCAAGGTGCCATACGGTTTGTTTTGTTTGGTAAACAGAAGTCTTAGTCACAGGGTCTAGCAAAGCTAAGGTTATCTTTTTTTTCTTTTCTTTTTTTTTTTTTTTTTGCAAAAACAAAAATACTCTAGCATCCTAGCTTAGCAAAGGCAGGTTTTATTGTTTAACAAGTAGAACTCTGTACCCTAAAATATGGCCTTGTGTATCAAGGGTTGTTATCTGCAATTTATTTTTAAATCATGGTAAATGTGATCCTGATGCATAGATATGTAATATATATGGCTTTATATATAAACACACACACTCACACTTTATATATATATATATGAACTCATAGAAGTAGGCTTCTTTTGGCATACGAGAACTACCAACATGGAATATACATATTCCACTTATTTCTAAATAGTACTTATTCTGATGCCCAGGGAAATTTTTGAACCAAAGTTTCAAATATATAGGCAGCCCCTGTGAACACACATGGAGTTTTAATACAAATGTTCCTAAACATACATGGCTTTGAGTGCTCCAAAGAAAAGCCCCATTGTCTCAATTTGGGGCGAGCAGGGAACCCAAAAGCAGGAAGGTCTTGCCCTAGCTTTCCCAGGGACTCGAACTCTGACCTTATGGAAGGTACTTAATTTCTCTGCCTCAAATTCCTCCTCTCCAGCTTGTCCCATTCACAGAGGTGTCCATTCATACAGAGGCTTTCAGCCTCTCCCAGGAGGAGGCCATGCAGTCATGCCAAGTTTTTGTCTTCTTCTTGTCTTGAACTCTTTAACTGAAATACAGGCATAGACAATCCGTGTCCGCCCTTTAAAGATGTCTGTTATCTGCAGACCTTCAGGGCAGAGAAGCTGGAAGTTGGAAGGACATGCATCAGCCAGGAGAAAACACCCTCTGCCTGGCCTGTTTTCAATAACAGGAGGAGGAGGCTTGGTGCCGAAATGGAGGAATTTCCTCAAACGCCCTCTGCTCCAGAATGATCCCTTTTACAAACCTGGCTAAGAAAACACGGGCAGAGGACTCTGGGAGCTTCATGCCCTTCTGGCCCTCGCCATTTATCCAATTTACACTGATCAGACCCACATTGGCAAATGAAAGCCCCCTCTTTCCTTCTGTTTGTATGAGTTACTCACGGGGGCAATTTGAACGGATTGGATTTCCCCTTGGAAATGCTGGTATTTCCATGATTTGAAAAGTCTGGCTCAATTAGAATAATCTTCAGGCACTTCCTCTCCTTTTATTCAGGTAAATCATGGATAATTTAAAAGCAAAAGAACCTTTTGGACCATTGGGGCTGCCTCTTTCATCTGCTTGCCCTCATAATTGCCCTTCCATTGTGAGACCTCCGTGGTGAGTTCAGGAGACTGATTAAGAGGTGCAGGGTTGGGCCGTGCAGAAGGGAGGGTCGGGGGCCACCGCACAGGGCCTTGCCTTCAAAGACACTTCCTCTGCAGCAGGTATGTTAAATACCAAACCTGAGTCGGGTTACGTTCTCAATTGATGCCATATGATCCCAAGTGCTCAGACAAAGGCAGGCCATGATTAGAAAGTTCAAGACTAGGAATGCTTCTGGGGGCAGGGGTAATCGACTGCCTGGAGATGGGGAGGGAGATGGTAAGGCGAGCTGACAGGGGATGCCGGCACCCCCAAAACATGTTTGGAACTAGAGAAATTGTTCTTTTACCTCAACTGCCCACGCTTCAATCTGGCATGCGATGAAAGCTCCCTTTGCTTCGCTTTCCACAGAATGCTGTGGGATTGGGTGAATCACACAGAGAAGCTGTTTTGACTTCCAGCTCTAATGAGGCATGTTTGCATATTCTCTTCCCCATCCACCTTGGAGAGGGGAATGCGTTGTTGTGACTGCTCCTGAGTGTGTGTTTTGGGGGGGTGCGGGTCTTCAGGGGAGGTAGGGATCCAGATGTTCACAGCTGGGAGAGTGCTCCCAGCAGCTCGGCTAGCCTGCTCATCTTATGGGTGGAGAAACTGAGGCCCAGAGTCTCTTGGTCTGTGATGTCTGGCAGTGCTGGAACTCAGGGTTTCCACTAGCCTTCCTTCAGCACCCCAGCTGCACTGGAGGCAGAAGCAGAGGTGGAAGCCAGCTGTCTTCAAGCCTCAGACTTATTGGTTTGAGCTCCCTTTGCCCCTGGCCTGCCCAGCCTGGCCAGCCTCAGAGCCAGCCCACAGCAACACCTGGAGACAGAATCTGAGACTCCCTTCAGAGTGGAGGTGAGGTGGAGGGGGTCCTGAGGACCCCCAGGAAGAGCCAGGCAGGGATAGGCAAGGGTCAGTGAAATAGACAGGCTACGTGTTCTGGATGCATTGACACATGACAGCCCAGCCACTGAGAGAGCAGAGGATGTGTTAGGATTCCAGGGCTCCAGTTTCAGCTCCCCTGGGAACTTGCTGAGATGCCACTTTGGAGAGGTCTATTTCCCATGTTGAGTCTCAGTTTTTTCCGTTACATTGTGGGCGCAGAGGTAATTATCTCCAAGGAGCTGCAAGTCCTCAAATTCAGTTACTTGTAGGGTGTATGCCATTGACTTACAGCAAGAGCTGTCTATGCAGACTCCTCATAAGAAGGCTGCAACCCCACAGCGAGCCCTATCCATGTGACGTGCTGCACAGACGTACAGAGATGTGGACACCAGGAGTGCTCAGGGAATGACAGGCAGAGAGCAGAGCCATGCCAGCCTGGTTCAGAACCAGGAGTCCCCAAGGGCAGAACTCTCAGCAGTGGGAATGGCGGGGGAGCTCTTGAGGTGGATGAGCACACAGCCAGAGAATGGTACCAATGGAAACTGGAGTTCTATAAAAACAAATCCAATAAGTATTTATTGGCCAACCTGCCCGAGCTCTTGCAAAACAGCAATTCCTGTTTATAAAGTATAAAAAAGCATGCTTTCCAACCCTCTTGCCTCATCTAAGAAAATGCTACGAACTAGGGGTGATGAGTTTCTGACAGCCTCTCACTTTCTCTTGATTTGATTCCTGTAGCTGCATCACTAGTTACATTGTTTTGTGGTTTCTTATTTACACATCAGCCTCTGCCACAGATCCAAAGCAGCTAGAGAGCAGGGACCAGTCTGATCCTGGAGCCCCTCCCATCTCGTGCGGGTCTGGCACAGACTAAGTAGTACCTTATACAGTGTTTATTTAACTGAATCAAATTTTGCTTCACAGGTAGGTCCAAGAGTGTCCCATTTCACAGCATTAGAGCCTGTGAGCTTCAAACACAAATGTCATGAATTATTTCCTGTGGGATTGTGGACCTGTTTCTTCAGGGCTCTGCATAATAACAGCTGACCTTCCCTGGGCACTTTCTAATTGCTGGGTACTGTCCTAAGCACGTTAGAAATATCACATTGTAATTGTCACCACATTTCTATGAGTAGCTATTATTACTATCCCCATTGTATGAATAAAGAAACTGAGGCACAGAGAGGCTAAGTGACTGGTCCAAGGCCACATAGCTAGTGGCAGAGCCAGGATTCAGACCCACACAGGCAGTCTGGTGTCAGAGCATGTGCTCGTTGCCTCTGTCTGCACTCGGAGCCCCCAGCTGGGGCCTGGCACACGGCAGGAGCTGAAAAATGAATGCTGATTCCTGACTCTTCATTTATTTCCATGGGCCATGATGGTGTAGGCACTAGTAGAGAAATGTCAGCCTCTTGTGGAGAACCTGTGGAGAGGGCCTCCAGATAGCCTGTTGGGGAGGAGATTGCCATTTCCCCATCATTCCAGGGTCAGGGCACTGGAAAAGTCCATGACAGCCCTTTAACACCAACACCTACCAAGGCTCTTGCTGTCTCCAAGCAGGAATATTCAGAGCCCTGGGTCTCCAGAGACAATTCTCAGGGTCAGCCACATTTCTGCATGCCCCTAATTAAGTTAGAAGAGAATCCAGGCCCCTGGGTGCTCCTTTCTCCAGGAAGCACTTGAAAAATGCAGGGAGGTAAAGAAGTTCAAGGTTTGGGTATCTGCTGCCCTTGGTTCTGCTCAGGAATTCTTTAGCTGATTACACGGCTCTCATTTCAACAACACCAGCTTTGTGTGCTGAGCTATGGGAAGACTCCTCTCCGTCACTGCCTGCCGCCACGGAGGGTCACCCTGCCGGGAAAACGCATCTGGAGAAAAGTGTTTCCACCAGATTTTAAAATACTCCAGGGGAAACATTTTCTTGAGGAGTTCTTTTCTTTCTTCTTTTCCCTTTTACCCTTTTGCTTACAGGCTAATAATGATCGTAGGGCCCCTGCATTCTTAGAAATCCCTAGAATGAAACTGGGTTGAAAGCCATTGATTGGGAAAGAACGTGGCGTGCCTCCTGTCTGGGCCCTCAGCGCTGGTGGCATCCTACTTATGCTCAGTGCGGAGGACATGGGCCTCCTGGAGCCACAGGGTGCTGTGGTTGGAGGCCCCCAGGCCACCGCCGGCTCCTTCTTTCATTCTGCGAAGCTCCGCCCTGGGCTGGGCTGAGGCTACTTGCATTCCTCCAAGCCCTTCCTTCTGGGCAGATATTTCTCAAGCACTTAACACTTTTGAGAAGTATATTTAGTCACAAAGACCGCACAAAGCCAATCTGCACAAATAGTTCTCATTTCTCTGATTATCCTCTGCCCTTTACTCTCTGAAGATTCCTGTACTAACATGGTGGGGTATCCTGAGATAAATATGTAGCCTGATCCTTGTGAGACATAGTCTGATTGGGGAATCCAAGTTTCAAAAGAAAAGACACATTCACTTCCATATGCTAGGCCTGAGATGAGGTCCATGTAGGGTGGATCCAGAGATGAATAATGATGTCAGACATTTCTCCAGCATGGACTTGCACATCAGCCACCATATGTGACTTGCTTTACCTTATGTGGTCCTCACAAGAGCCCTATGAAAGCTACTTTTAAATAAGTGAGGAAACAGGCTGAGAGAGGTAACTGGCTCCTGGTCACAGATTGCTAAGTGGTCACACTGGAATGCAAAACCAGGCCCTCTTGGCTTTCTGGCTTGTGCCAACCACACATCAACACTACCAATTCCCTGCTCCCTGCCCCCACCCCAGGGTGCTCACCATCCCCTGGAGCAGGCCCCATGTGCCAGGCCACAGCAGTACAAGATAAAGTGAGGTTGTAGGGTCAACATGCAAATTAGGTGCAGGTGACCAAGACTGCCATGGCTCAGATGTGAGAGGCATCACTGTGGCATAGGAGGGGAATGTGTCAGTGAAGGAGTTGAAATTTCTCTGTTCCTCGTGGAATGTGTCTCTTCTTGTATCGTCATAGCCAAATTCTCTGTGAAGCCAAATCCTTCAAAGCCCATGATGCCCCTTCCAGGAAGCCTTGCCCCACTGCTCCGGTCTTCAGGGATCTTTCCCTCCCCTGGGTGTCTGTAGCAGGTGAGTCAGGGCTGAATCTGATGCAGGCCACAACAGTGCACTTTCAGCCACAGGGGTCTTGCCTTCCCAGCTAGATTGCAAATTCCTCATCAGCAGGTGGAGACCGGGGCTGTCAACCTTTCCTTCTCTGAGGTGCAGAAGCCTGTGTCAGGTACAGTTTTACAGGGAAAAAAGAGCAATGGGCCTGGGGTGGAACTCTTGTGAACAAGGTGACATACTGGGAGATGTTGGCCATAATGGTGACACAAGGGGAACCTCTAGCATAGGCAGAGAGAAGGAAGAGGCTAGTGTCCTGGGAACCAAAGAAACGGTTTCAAGGTGGTGCTATGACAGTAGGATCAAATGCAAGGGCCAGACTGGGGAAGATAAGGAGACATGTTGGAAGGGATTGTCTTGGCTAATTGGTGAGAGCTGTTCCAGGAGAGTGGTGAGGGCAAATGAATGTCAGGCAATGACACAGAGCCATGAATTATATTTTATTTTTATAGAGTTTGCTTGAGAAGGACAAGAGAAATCTGGATAGTCACTAAAGGAGGATGTGTCCTTCAATACTTACAAGCTCTATGACCTTGGACCATTTACTTAACATCTTTACACTTTATCGTCTCTGTAAAGTGGGGATTGCATCTTCCCCTTATAGAGTGGGTCTGAGGAGTCAAAGAAATCAAGCATGTAAAGCACTTAGCTCAGTGTCAAAGGCAGGGTACATTTAATAAAAGTTGATAATGACTGCTTTTTAGCATAGGAGGAACTTCAGCCTATATGTGTGAGAAATAAGAATAAAATTCTACCCCCCTCAAACTGACTGAATGGACCCCTTCTTGACCAAGGGAAGGGACCCCAGAGAAATTTTAAAAACTGAGTTCCCGGCCATGACAGGAAAAGACTTGAACCTGCCTCATTATGCTCCCTCCCTGGCTAATCACCATTAGGTGTTCTTCCCTAAGGGCGGAAAAGAAATCAAATCTTTGGAAAGACTCCACCCCTGATAGCAATTGACTTCCTGATGCTGCCCCTCCCTTTCAGCACAACACCCAGCATCCCTTCCTGATAAGAGACCACCGACTGTGACCATGGAGTGGGTCTGGCCAGTCTATGGAGGACGTGCAAAGAGGATTTTATGTCCTCTGCTTCACTTTTTGACATCAGAGGGCTGAAAACTCTATCCTCAGATCATGCTGGTGCCACCATTTTTTGAACATGGGCCCCAGGGAGAGGCATGAGGCTCAATTGTGCATGAGCGTGTTTCTCCTCTCATAAATACTCATGACTCCTCCCATAGCTTATTGAATATGTATATATATTTGACCACTGTATTCAGCATAAATCCCTTTTTTATTCTTCCTACCCTTGAATTGTTTCTGGTTTCTGGCCAGAGGCTACATTTCCCAGCCTGTCAGAATGGCCACACTATAGGCTGCAATTGTTTGTGAGAAATAAAGCTCTCCTTTCCAAATTCCTGAACCTCATCATTCTTCAGTTGACATGTAAGTTGATGGAAACAGGGGAGAGGGAAGTGAAAAACATAGAACATGGAGATAACTGATGGAGTGAAGGCTTGAGGAAGGGATGGGGTTGAGGACACAGGGGAGAGGATGGTTCTGAGTCTTGAGATGAGAAAAAGTGAGAATGGTCAAAGCTGTACCACTGATTCTCATTATTTGCAGCGGTTTTGTTCTATAGTCACCTTGAAGAACACTGACTTAGTAAATACTGCAATCATTGCTTCTAGGAGAAACACAGGATTAGGTTCCCATGAGCCTCTGTCACAGCATTTTTGTTAATCAATTAATACGTAATCTTATTTTACGTGTGCTGCTGTTTAAAGATGCTGTATTTAATATATATTGTTGATTCACTAACATCAAACTCAGGGCCAACAGCACTATGACTCATGCCTGAATGAACTTACCTAATACATGCATTTTCTCCATAAGGCACATGGCAGCCCCCTTGTGCTTAGAAATAGTAGATGACACTTCAGCATTGTATTTGGAGGCCATTCTAAACAGTGAAATCTCCAAAAAAGAGCACAAAAAATGTAAAAAACATGATACTAAATGACCCACAAAATCGACACGTGTTTATAGTGTTAGGTGGGTGTAAATGTAATTGCAGTTTTTGCATTACTGAAATTTGCCATTTGTTATTGGAATACATTCTTAAATAAATGTGGTTATGTTATACATCATTTTAATGTGCAATTCTCTCTTTTTTTTTTGCTAATGACTTATTACTTGCTGTATATTTTATATTTATTTTAGACTATGGAAATGGTGTTAGACAAAAAGCAAATTTGAGTCATTATCTTATTTGAGTTCAAAATGGGTTGTAAAGCAGTGGTGACAACTTGCAACATCAATAATGCATTTGGTCCAGGAACTGCTAATGAACGTACAGTGTGGTGATGGTTCAAGAAGTTTTGCAAAGGATATGAGAGCCTTGAAGATGAGGAGTGTAGTGGCTGACCACTGGAAGTTGACAACAACCAATTGAGAGCAATCATCAACACTGATCCGCTCACAACTACGTGAGAAGTTGCAAAAGAACTCAATATCAACGAGTCTATGATCATTTGACATTTGAAGCAAATTGAAATGGAGTAAAAGCTCGATAAGTGGGTGCCTCATGAGCAGAGCAAAAATGAAAAACATCCTCATTTTGAAGTGTCATCTTCTCTTATTCTATGCAACAATGAACCATTTCTTAATCAAACTGTGACATGCAACGAAAAGTGGACTTTATACAATAATCGTTGACGACCAGCTCAGTGGCTGGACAGAGAAGAAGCTCCGAAACACTTCCCAAAGGCAAATTTGCACCAAAAAAAGTCATCGTCCCTGTTTGGTGGTCTGCTGCCAGTCTGATCCACGATAGCTTTCTGAATCCTGGTGAAATCATTACGTCTGAGAAGTATGCTAAGCAAATTGATGAGATACACTGAAAACTGCAACGCCTACAGCCAGCATTGGTCAACCAAAAGGGCCCAATTCTTCCCCATGACAACACCTGACCACATGTCTCACAACCAACGCTTCAAAAGTTGAATGAATTGGGGTACAAAGTTTTGCCTCATCTGCCATATTTACCCGACTTCTCGCCAATTGACTACTACTTCTTCAAGCATCTTGACAACTTTTTGCAGGGAGAACACTTCCACAACCAGCAGGATGCAGAAAATGCTTTCCAAGTGTTTGTTGAAACCCGAAGCATAGATTTTTATGCTACAGGAATAAGCAAACTTATTTCTCATTGGCAAAAATGTGCAGATTGTCATGGTTCCTATTTTGATTAATAAAGATGTGTTTGAGCCTAGTTATAATGATTTAAAACTCACAGTCTGAAACTGCAATTACTTTTGCATCAACCTGAGCCACGTGAGAAGGCAGACTACCACGCCACTCCACCTGGCGGGGGCGGTGGACATGAGTGTTGGAGACTCAAATTCTTTTTACCACTTTGTGTGTGTCCAGGGATGACTGCAAAAGCACTGTGAGTATTTATTTGGAGGGGTTACAAATAAATCTTACTGAGTAGGTGAATTTACAAATACAAAATTTGTGAATCATGAGAATCAACTGTGTTTAAGTTTATCACGAAGGGAATGAAAATTGAGAGACCTTGTGGGGGCTGGAAAGGCGAAATTTTCTCTTTGAAATAAAAGTCAAGGTCTTCTGAGAAGATGCAGAAAGAGTGGAGGAGGCCTGGGGAAAGCAATACGGTTGGAAAGTTGCTGAGAAGAATAGGAGAGGGGGCTGGGAAGCAGAGAAGAGGATTGGCAGGCACAGCTGAAGGACCAGCTGAGGGGGAGGCCTGCCTAGTTCAACTCTTCCCTCCAGAGCCGCCTTCTGGCAAGCCTCCATGAAACTGATTACCTGGAGAAATTCACCAAAAGTTGCAGTCTGATTTCCATTTAAAGATGCAGAAGCTTCTTTTTTTCCCCTTTCCTTCCTTGAAATCCAGAAGAGAGAATGAAAAACAGAAAAATTAACAAATAAAACTTTATTTTCACTAAGACCAAAAAAAAAAAAAACCCAAAAAACCCAGCTATAACCGCAAACCACAGGCTATGAAGTGTGCTAGCCAAATACTGTGAAATCTGCGCCAGAATGAGGTACAAATCTGACATGCTCACATTTCTTTTCAGACCATGAGCATAGAACACATTTTTCTAGAAGTAACAATCAGGGCCTTAAGAGTCTTATCCAGTGGTTCTCTGATGACAGCCACATGGCCTAAGACAGTGGGCAGACCTCTAGAGCAAGGAACACATCCCTCTAGAAACTTCAGGGCAAGTGAGTCTGAAGAAGACAGTATAGAGACACAGCAAATCCGTTCTCTCTTACCAGTCTCCTAGATGAGGCAGATGCTGGAGGCCAAGGAGCTAAAGTTGTACGCATTCCTATGTCAACACCTTGCTAATTCAAAGTGTGCTTTGAGGACCCACAGCATTAGCCTTGCCTGGGAGCTTGTTAGAAATGCAGAACTTCAGACCACACCTCAGACCCGATGAATCAGAACCCACGTCTTAGCAAGGTCTCCAGGGGACTAGTATGCATTTTAAACCTTGAGAAGGACTATCCTAAAGGGCATTTAGGTGAGCTGAACCAACCTCTTAAGCACCAAAGTCATGGGCAGAGACTCTCCAAAAGTAAAAGAAGTCATAGATTTCGTGAACAGATGGAGAGGTAGCAAATCTAATGCAAAACTGCAGATTGATTTTGTTCACTTCCATTGCGCTCTCACAAACCCTTTGTCAGTATTTGGCCATATTTAAAGATAAAGGACGTGAAGAAAGAGCCCAACATACAACCCTTGCATAAATATTGCAAACAGAAAGGAGGAAAGGGATACCAGAAAAGGCACATGAAGAACACATACGATCTAAGGAAACAAAGTCCAAACAACTCCCTAAGG
Source organism: Pongo abelii (assembly GCF_028885655.2). NCBI lineage: Eukaryota > Metazoa > Chordata > Mammalia > Primates > Hominidae > Pongo > Pongo abelii. The sequence goes on along the minus strand of NC_071997.2, from coordinate 116,573,541 downwards.
TTACCAAAACATTATACACAATATTCATTTTATTATTATTTTTTAAAGCTCAAAGAAGAAACTTGAGAGTTGAAAGACTAGATTAAAGTCAACACAAGGAGATTAAAAACAAGCTGGCAGCACTCAAGAAAGAAACAGAGAAAAGGTAAAGCTATTACAGAGATACAAGTACACTAGCAATAAAACAAAGAATGGAACAAAAAGAGCAGCAAAGCAGGGCAGTCCTTCACAAATGAGAGAACTGGCATATTTGTGAACTGCTTGAATGACTCCACAGACTGTGTGTTCAAGGATGTCATTCACAAAGATCTAATTCCTCACTGGAAGCTTGAGCTAAGACCCAAATGAGCTAGTTCCCAGGTTAGTCACTGAAGGTACTGGAATAATCCATAAACAGATAGACAAATTAAATGTTTGCGGGGGCACTCATTATGTAACAGATACTTTTCTTATTTGATCTTTAAAACACAAGGTACATGCTTTTAATAAATTAGTGACTTTAAAAAAATCATACAACAATTCATGGTAAGAGAAAAAGTTGTAATGCAGAGAAAGTAAAATTAAGGAAATTTAAACAACCATATCCCATCACTTAGCAATAACTACTTTAAAAATCCTTCTTATTATTTCCAAAATGTTATGAAAATGTAGATTAATATTTCTCTCCAAATGCAATTATATTCTATATCCTTTTTTAACCTTATTTTGCTAACAATATATTATGGCCACCTTTTCTTCTGTCATTAAATATTCTATTTCATTTTAATGCTATAGAGTATTTTATTACATTGAAGTGCCATGATTTACTTGGTTTACTTGGTCTACCACAGTTTACTAAGTGCCTGGTAAATATTTGTTGAATGACTTACTTGAGTGAATGCTGAATAGTTAGATTGTGTTTCTAAATATTTGCTATTACAAACAGCACTGCAGCAAACATCCTTTTAGCTAAATCATTAACACATCCATAATTATTTCCTTAAGATCAATCCTCAAGAGTGGAACTGTTTGGTTAAAGAGCATGAGCATCTCTATAACTTTCAAATGGTTCCCAATAAGGCTATGCCAATTTACACTTCCACCTACAGTACAGGATAATGTACACTTTCTTCCACCCCAGCCTAACCTTGGTATTTAAAACTTTTTTTTTAATTTGATAGGCCAAATATGGAATCTTACTTTGGTATAATTTATAATATTTTGATACTTAGCGAGGTTGAACTTTTCTCACATGCTTATTGGTCATTTATATATCTTTTATGAATGTGTTTTTATGTCTGTTGCTCATTGAAAATTTTTGTTGCTTATTATTTTTATTGTTGACTTACAAGTGATCTCTATATTGAAAATACGAATCCATTATGTACATATAAAGTTGCCAAAAATTTTTCTAA